>NC_081193.1:10316691-10916691 GCF_902713425.1 Acipenser ruthenus
TATATATATATATATATATATATATATAGGCTACTGTATATACAGTATATAATTGTTATATATATTGTAATTGATTTACTGCCGTCTTTCAGGATAACCTTGTAGTGTGTGGTATGTAACAATAATTCTCGGGAAACAGTACTTTGGAGAAAAACACGCCATGGTGTGGCTTCATTTGAAATCAAAACAAACGCACAGTTTGTACAAACCAAAAAGAAAAGAAAAACCTAACCATTTTTTGGGTCTATCTAAACTGAACAGGGTTCCTGTCTAAACAGGAACAGGCTACTTCCGATTTACCCCGAGTTCCACACACACACACACACGTAATTTATTTAGATCTCTTTACTTTCTCTTCTCCATAATCAGCCAACTCCACTCACGCTCTCAGTAATACCTCCTCACGTTCCCCCTCGTACCTTCTCACCCTCACAACCCTTTTAACTCCCCGACAATTACATCATTAAACAATTAAGTCAAATTAATAACTAACGATTTAACCTACACTGGAGTTAATTCTGAATCCAGTATCCTCCCCTGGGTCTTAAGGCCTCCATATACCCTTCCGATGTAATAACCTGCATTTCAATCAAACATGACATTTATTCTTTATTAACCCAACTTTGTTTGTTTAACTGATCAACCCATGATAACAATTTTACGTTCATTTGTTGATTTTACCTTTAAACCTCTGACATTATATCCACACTTTGTTTACCATTCAATTTGTTAATGTTGTCTTTTCACCGTTTTTTTTTTTTTTTTTTTTTTACTTTTGCCTTTATTTTAACCATCGCCTCAATTAAACATTCCCACAGGGCTTTACCCAGATGTAGTGTGCATTATTTACACCCACTGCCCTAAAGCTGCCAAAGTTTGATCTGGAATCAGTGTTGCCAGATCTGAAATGTGGAAATATCGTATTGGGCCCTCAATATGTGTGTTATTTTTCCATCCTTAATATGTGACATCATATTACCTGAAAAACTACATCACAAGCACTGAAATGAACAAAAATAAAGCACTGCACTGAACTACTTGACACCGCACTGATCACAAGTCATTTTGTTTAACGCTTTGTTCTACTGCAACTTCCCTTACATGTTTGAATAAAAAAAAAAAAAACGACATACAACACACATATTGGAATATTGTGGTAACGCCCGCCTAGTACAGTTAACATAACGAGAAGCTTTTAGATGCTATTATAATATAGAAACGTTAAACATTTTTAAAAAAAAAGGTTTTCTAATAGTTTTATCCTGATTTCACTTCAACGTTCCAGCGGGGTTATCTGACTGGCTGTTGGCACTCAATCGTTTTCTAAATTATAATATAATAACTGCATAATATTACTCACCAATATTAAATTTTGTCGAATTCCACTTCGGAATCGCTGGCCTCAACAGCTTGTGAAGGTCCTGGTACAGAGGAAGGCATGGCGGTATCTTTTTTGGTCTGTATAAATTTGAGGAAGTAATGGAGCGCAACATATTGTTAGTTGGCTTGAATTTAACGCATCCACCAGAAAGGTTGACACACTGGGAAGTGAGCAGCAGACCACTGATGGTGTCTGTGATGAGCCTGTTGCGTGGCTTCGTTTTAATTAGATTAACTTGTGAAAATACCCGTTCGCAAGAAGCATTTGAGTGAGGGAAAACAAGAATGTCAAGGGCAAATGTTGCCAGTTCCATCAGAATTCTCCTGCCTCCGAGATCCTCCAAAACCAGTGCATTGTACCAGAACTTGTCCACATCCATTCCTTTAAAGTTCTCTGGCAGTTTCATCAAGGGAATTTGCCTTCACTGGTCATCGATGAGCTGGAGTAAGTCAGTGTTTTCAGGATCCACGATTCGTGGCACTTCTAGTAGAAGTGGCAACAAGGAGGGGTACCGCGATCTTGAGCCCTGATCTGTGGCCACCAACGGGGTCAGGCATTCAATGTCAGTGAGAACGGGGTCATCAAAGTTGAAGCGTTTCTTTATTTCAAGGCAAGCAGTCACAAGGAAGCGCTGACAGCGAACTCGAAAGTCCATTAAGACGTCCTCCTGATTGTGATTTGAATTTCCTTGTGTAAGGAGCTTTACATGCTGCATCACTTTAACACCCAGGTACATGTTGGTAAGAGGTACAAATTTGGATGCATCTGCAGGATCCATTTTGCTGAGTGGTGTCTTTAGGACATAATTTCTTTCCATGTAGAATGTCTGTGTAAGTCTCAACCATTTTGCTGCGCAGAGTGGTAATCACAACTTTTTCGCTATGAAAGTTCTCATTTAAATTTGTAAACTTTGGAAGACTCCATTCCAGGAAGTAGTAGTAAAGGTGAAGTGATGCATCGTTTAAACAGTTGTAGATATTTTCTGCTGCGTTCAATCGAGCTTCGAGCCACTGTGAAGTGAAGAACATTCGGAGGGCATCCCACTGGCTAGATAGCCGCTTTACGACTGGCTGTAGTGACAGCCAACGTGTTTGTGAGGGCTTCAGCAGTTTGTGGGGTTCCACACAGCAAAACTCTTGAAATTCTTGGAACTGGGCTACACGTTTTGTGCTGTTCTTAAAATAATTATAAACATCTCTGGCTTAATCCTCACATCTTTGAGGAAGCTGCTTGCATGCCTCACTGGCGCAAAGGTGCAATGAATGGCAAATGCAGCGTTGCACTAAGATGCCGGGAAAATCATTCTGCATGCGACTGGCGACTGAATTATTTTTACCCATCATTGTGCTACATCCGAAACCAATAATGTTTGCAAGAGGTACGCCTGCATTACTGAATGTTTTAATTGTTTCCACATATAGGTGCTCTGCTGTGGCTCCTGTGTGTGCAGCATCCGAATCTTGGCCTGAAAAAATCTGAACGAGCTTCCAGAAACTGCTCTGAACTGACTTTGTAGCATCATCGAAAAAACGCACGACAATGCAGAGGGTTTTCACATTGCCAATGTCAGTCGACTCAACAATTAGAATGCTGAATTTCTTGCCTTTGAGGATTACTGCAAGGCCCTCAAAATAACAATCACCAATGACAGTCTTTGTGATCGCAGTAGCCTTTGTGCGGCCAAGACTAATATTTTGCGCTACTTTTGAGTCCTTAAAATGTCTTTCAGCACATCAGTCAAATGATCAGCGGCTCGCAAGGCTATGTTATGCTCAGACAAAAATCCAGAATGCTTCAGCTCTGCAGTTTTAACAGCAGTTTCTAAATTTACTTTTTCAGTACTCACATGCATGCACTGTGTGATAGACAACTGATTCGGAGCCAAACATTTTACTTTTTCTTGGTGCTTCTTTGTGTAAATGGTTTTTCAGAACGCTGTGTTCTGCAGTTATTTGTATTTTACAACAACGGCACATTGCTCTTGTTTTGTTGCCAACCACAGGCTGCAACCACCCAGCGAATAAAAGGTCAGACTCCCATTCTTTTCGATATAATTGTTGCCGGTGTTTTGATTTCTCACACTTCTTTTTTTGGGGGGGGAGGGGGAATAGTTTAACTTATTTTACTGTGCTAACCTTGGTCATCACACGTCTCTACCGCACCGCCTTGAGGGAGCGAGTGTCAGTCGCACTTAATTGACGACATACGTAGTGCGTGCCTGCCTGCGTGGGAAAAGCAGTGCTTTTTGCCTACTAACATAGCGTCTCAGCAGCCGGTGATGTCACGTGAAAAGCCTCAGTAGTACACAATGGGTCCATTCACGACACGCAGACTTTCGTCATTCTGCGCAGAATCTGCACAGAATCGGAGCAAGTAGCCAATGAATTTTCAGAATCTTTGCAGAATCTGCGCAGACTTAGCAAAGTCTGCCTCTCATGAACGCACCCAATGTACTGTAGTTGGCTGCACATCTGTGCTGCTGAAGCCAGAGACGTGGTGACATAGCTCATAATCTGTGCAATTGAGTGAGAAGAGTTTTAAGGAATTTAAACATGCCTGAATTATCGTATATTTGGCCTTTTTTGCAATTATTGATCGTACATCGTACAAGGGTTGAAATTATAGTACAGATACGATAATTATCGTATGTCTGGCAACGCTGTCTGGAATGTACTGTAGCGATCTCGGTTCCCGCAGGCAGGCGCATCACACAGGGCGAGGAAATCCACACATAGGCGGAGGGCGGCCGCGAACCAGGGTCCTTTCGCACTGAAGCATAGCGCCGATACCGCTGCACAAAAGAGCTGGCTCCTTTGCAAGGAGCGTATATCAGGCTTATGTCTCTGTATGTGATTACGTCACCTACCAGCCCTACTGCTGCCTTCCCCCGTGCACGCTACAGTACACTCCCTCACTATATATATATATATATATATATATATATATATATATATATATATATATATATTGTAAGAAAGAGCCGCGTCGCCTTTAAGAAATGGCGACGCCATTTGAAAGACTATACAACCCAGGAACCCTAGCATTAATAGGCAAGGCGGGGTTTCTGGGTATAAAGGGAAGTGGAGCGGGACAGCGGGGGTGATTGTGGGGAGCACCGCCGGTGTGTACTGCTGAACAGTTCTCAGAGAGTTGAAAGTGCATTACGTATTATTGTAAGGTAAAGTGAACGTTTGATTTCTTTTTGAGCAAAAGGTGTCTTTTGTTTCTACCGTGGGCGTTTATCCTCTTGGTGAGGTAGTCTTTTGTTTTGTCAAGGTTTGATTTATTTTATGAAACACTGGACGAGAGACGCTGTCTATCGGTAACTAATTTAAAATAGTTCCGCAGTTTCCGTGACGATTGGGAACCGTCACAACTGCCGTCTGTTTGTGGATGTGTGTTTATTTCGGGACTCGGAGGGAAAGCGCGCGTTCATGCGCAGCAGAAATAGCGAGCTGTAACAGAAAGAACTAAGGCAACAGTCTGGGGTTCTGGACGTGGTTTTATTGTAACATAAATGAACAACAGTATCCACAGGTGGCCTGGACAATAAGGATATTGTGCTTGAACTCCGAGACACTCACGTGTTTCTGTAAGCAACTGGGACACTGGCTGCAGGGGTCCATCCCCACAGCCTGGATACAATTTTTATCAACGGAGCCCGTCTTCTAGGAGGGCCCATTCCATACTGGTGGATCCTTGCCGGTGTTACAGAGATACTCCAGCAGAAGGTGTCTCTTTGTTCTTACCTGTGTTACAGAGATACTCCAGCAGAGGGTGTCTCTTTGTTCTTACCTGTGTTACAGCAAGATTCCAGCAGAGGGAGTCTGCGTTATCCTTACCTGTGTTGCAGAGAGACTCCAGCAGAGGGAGTCTTCCTTACACTCACCTGTGTTACAGAGATACTCCAGCAGAGGGTGTCTCTTTGTTCTTACCTGTGTTACAGCAAGATTCCAGCAGAGGGAGTCTGCGCGATTCTTACCTGTCTTGCCGAGAGACTCCAGCAGAGGGCGGCGGTTCCACACTTACCTGTGTTGCAGAAATACTCCACGGGAAGAGGACTTGCACAGGCCTCGGCTTGCCGGACTCGGCACTCTGAAATAGTTAGAGAGGGGCGAAGAAGTGAGCCAGTTAGTGACCTGTACAGGGCCATACTCAATATAAAGAAAGTGCTAATTTGTGTAAATATTGTAAATAAAAATTACTTGCCTGAACGTTCCTCGTGTCTGTGCCAGTCGGTGGAAGCAAGGGTAGAGTATCACGCGGGGGTACTCTACCAGTTTGTTACACTATATATATATATATATATATATATATATATATATATATACACAGTATTGGGAGGTCGCAAATAGAATCCTGCTCGATGATTGGTATCATGTATATGCTTACTGTTTACAGAAATCTATATGCCACAATAATATAAACATTTCCATTCTATAGAAATTTATTCTAGGTGGCAAGAATTTTTTTTTAAATAGCTGATTGATTTATAGTGTATTTTAATTTTTCATCAGCGATTCATTTATATAACCCTGGTGTTCCCAGAGTATTTAATTTACATACTTATATTTAATTTTATATAATAAAATAAAAGGAAAGCAACACTCTGTGCAGTGAGAGACACTTATACTGCCAGAGCTCCAGTTTCATAATAAAGTGATGCTTATTTCTGTTCCATATGACTGCTTTCTCTAAATGTCACACAGCAATTTTTCATGAACAATTCAAACAATAACTTACACCCCGGGAGATTCAATTTCGTCACTCGCATTATTCTCTAGGTAGGTCATTCATATATCGTTCAACACTGTATACTACAGTAAAAATACTACTCACGCCGAGATTCCGGCTTCATTTTCTCCTGTTGACTCCAGGAAAGCTACAGGCTTGTATGAACTTGGCAGAAGTGACATGTTTTTTTTTTTTATATAAGCTGCTTGTCGCTTAGAATCTATTATGCTTGCTTTCTCTAAATTATTGCTTTTACTACCGATTCCATACTCAAGCATACTTTGAGTTGCATATTTTAAATCTTATTGTATAATTCTACTTTTGCTTGACTCAATAAAATGAGTGTCAGTTCATACGTTATTATTCATTAGGTTATAATATCACTCGGTAATCTCACTCAATTATGATTGGTCATTTCGACAACTCAAAATTACCGTCACGGTAAAACGGTGTGACGGTACTGCAATATTAACTCACCACGGGATTAATACCTTAGCAAAAAATATTATCGTGATAACTGTTCGATCATGGTATTGTAAATAAGTCAGGAGTCTGGAAGGCAGATTTTAACACATAATTCACCTGTATTGCACTGCTAGATGGCTTAATATTATTCAAAAACGATAAAAAAAGAATAAATTCTATTTTTCCTTTTTTTTTTTAAATGTCTTCACAATACATTATATTAGTCTAACCTTAAATATATATGACGTATAAATCCTTACTGACTAGTAATAAGGGAAAGAAAGAATCATTTTAACGTAATTTACACACATTATTTATTAGAAAAAATACAATTGTTTAAATAAATTAAACAAAACAAGTCCTTTTTTAAATTATAGAGGTTCGCTTTGTGGCTTTAGCTGGCATCAGTGTAATGATTTCAAATAGTCTGCAGCGTCTCCACTTCACCAGTATGTGTATATGCTCCGTTGAACTCATGCAGTGTTCTCACTTAACTTGTATTAAGGATTTACAGTGCTGTAAAAACCACCACTTCATTGTACAGATTCATTAAGCAAGTATAATATCCATGAAATAGTCTAAACTGGGTCTAAAAATAAATAGAAAAACTGTACAATTAGCCCTTAATTTAGTCGATAGACTCAAGTGAAATAATGTAATTCACTAAAATATTGGACTTAATAGCTAATATTGTACTTTTCCTCACCAATAGTTTACTAAACTCACCAATGCATGTTTGTTGGCCATGATTTGAACATTGTGGAAGCATGCATGCCTGTGTACTGTAGATAGGAAATGTAATGCACATGGAAAAGCATACCTGAAAAAGCAACGTCAAAGAAGAGCTGCAAAAGAAATACAATCAACATAGCAAAAAAAAAAAAAAAAAGAAAAAGAATGAAAAAATGTCAGCCTGTAGCTTTGGCAGTCAGACAAGCACCACAAACTAATCAGATTTAGACAATGAGTTATTTACACCAGCAAAAAATAAATAAATAAATCATCAGTGTGGACGTTTTTTGGCTTCAGAAAGAATACAGACGGCGTGGTAGTTTATTTTATTTATTTATTTATTGGCTAATTTCCATTGATAGTCCCTGGGCAGACATTGGTGACAACTATAAAATAATACTCATACTGCTCCTATTCCCACTCCTAAATGATTTAATTAATGCTAGAGCTACAATCATAAATAACCAATATAATACAGAGTACATTCCATCAATATGTCGGACACACTGCAACAATTCTAAAAATAATAATAAATAAATAAATCACCTATTAAAAAAAAATAATGACCTATTGTTCATACATAATAATCAGCAACTTACATAATAGTCCTAATGCATTATTAACCAGTGATACAGTTATTTAAAACATCCTAAATAAGTTAATGATTGCACAGTTGAGTATGTTTAAGCCAAATCTTGTTGCAAAAGATTTTTAAGTCACTTAAGACCTTAATTTCAGAAGGAAGCAAGTTCCAGAATAGAGTGCCTTTTATTGAAAAAGCTGTTTGAGTAAATGTTGTTCTATGTCTTTGCACTCTACAGTTCCCACACACAGCCTCTTTCGTGAGCCTTCTAGGGTCTTCAGAGATCTTTTTCATGAATTCCTTCAAAGGTGGAGCACTTAAGCCTTGCAAAGTTTTAAATACCAGTTTTGCATAGGAAAAGTTTACATAATTGTCAAAACTCAACAACTGGTATTTACTCAGAATGTTACAATGATGGTATCGCATAGGTTTTTTATCCAAAATTTGTATGCTTTGCTTATAAAAAGAACGTATTGGTTTGATTACTGATTCACTAGCTTTAGACCAAGAGGTAATGCAGTAAGATATATGGGGGGAAAATCATGGTATGCAAAAACATTTTAGCAGCATTGGTAGTTAGATTAGGTCTAAAATTTGCTAGATTCATTTTCACTATCCTACTAACCTTTTTTATGTGACTAACAGCTTTCAGACATGAGTTTGTTTTCTTCACATTTTAGTCATACATGAAGAAACCAGACGGTCTGATATAATCTTCAGTTGCTCTGTCAGTTTAGAAGCTGCCTCGGTGCAGGTTTAATTGCAGGTACGTACATGACATCTGCAAATCCACACTTGGGCACATGTGGTCATTAATATATAAACTAAATAGTAAGGGTCCCAGCACAGATCCCTGTGGAGTTCCAGTAACAGATTTTCTAACATGAGATTTAACATTATTAATTGAGTGTGACAGGCTAGCTGCAGTGATGACGTCAGACCAGAAAGGAGTACACAGACAGACAGTAGTGGGGAGTGAAACTGAGACACAATGGCTGCGCTCAGTAGTTTATTGCAAAGTAAAAGGTTTAAACAGAAAACAGGATACGGCACTTGAGCCCAAATAAAACAGACAAACAAAACGGATTAACACTAAACAAACTGGACAAACAGACAAACAAACACGGTGAGTTTAAACAAATGCCTTCTAAGGTCCAAAAATTACTGCCCCAACTACACCTTTATCCAAGTTTGCTTTTACCTTTTCTATAAAAAAAAATGCGGATTCAGTAGAGTACTTAGGTCTAAATCCGAACTGTAGCAGATGCAAAAAATTGCCAGACTCCAAATAATCTATCAATTTTCCAAGACTTTAGATAATGCTGGAAGAATACTGATTGGTTTGTAATTAATCACCTGTAGAGAGTCCCCTGACTTATGTATTGGAATTATTACAAGGATCAAGGATTGCTTTCCAGTGTGCTGGACCTGCAAGAAAAAAATTACTGCAAAAAATCGTAATATATCCAACATGATTGTCGACCTCCATGGTCATCATCCCGCACACTACAGAGAGACAATGGGAACTGCATCTTCCAATGAAGTGAAAGTCTACTAAGATTTATTTTTAAACATTTTTATTTTAAAACTTTATGTGGCTTTGCAAAGCAACCTGTCAGATAGCTAATACTATAAAAGATTAGGATTTTATAATACTGGATACTTTATTTTGCTATGTTTAAATATTCAGGAGCACAAGGATCAGATAATGCACATCTGAACAATACGGTAGGAGTCTGGGTATCAAATTTGTTTTGTTAATTTGTGTTAATACATATTTTTTAAGATCTTTATTTTTTAAATGCAATAACTTTAAATATGCCTTTTTAAGTGTCCAAATTGTTAGTGAAAAAGTTATTTTTTCAGGGTATTAAGTGCTGTGTAGCTACTGTAAGAATGATGCTTGAGTGTGAATAGCTGAATATTATTATTATTATTATTTATTATTATTATTTATTTCTTAGCAGACGTCCTTATCCAGGCCGACTTACAATTGTTACAAGATATCACATTATTTTTTACATACAATTACCCATTTATACAGTTAGGTTTTTACTGGAGCAATCTAGATAAAGGATACAGCAGCAGTGTCCTCCACCTGGGATTGAACCCACAACCCTCCGGTCAAGAGTCCAAAGCCCTAACCTCTACTCCACACTGTAAAATTGTGGGTATATTTTTGAAACCATTAAACAGACCCAAATTGATGATTCTGTTTCTTATTTTTTTATGCCTAATCATTAGAACTGCTCACTTTTATTTCGAGGAATGCCTGATTTCCAAAAAAAGGTGTTTGTTTTTATAGAGATATTCATTTAAGAACACAAAGGGCCCCATTTTGAAGCAAGTGCAAAGTTTGCCCTCCTTTTTCTGATAAGATTTTAGACTGTAAGAAACAACTCAAAAGAAAGATTTAATTGCTCCAAGCTGCAACTAATTTGTTTCTTGTCTAGTCGCATAATATTGATGATGTTTTTTTACTTTCAGAAAAAAATGGGGGGGAACTTAGCAATTCCTTCATAATCGGATGTGTAATATTGCGATACTCAATATATCACGATCATTTCTGGACTAATATCGCGATAATGAAAAAGTTAATATCATGACATCCCTATCATTTTACCATGGATCGATGGCTTTGCTAATTGCAATCATGTCTCCTACGAGGTGCGTAACAAATCAGGGTGACATATCTCCTCGCTACTCACAATTAATGTTTCCTTTAACCATTACCTTGGATATAAATGTCGCTGCTGGACATTCAGGATCTGCTCCAACCTTCATCTTCCAAACCACCCATCACAAAGGAGCCCTGGATTCTGTCAACTCTGTGCTCTGGATGCTTCTTCACATTCAAGGATGTCTTGCTAGAAACAACGTTAGTCTCTGCTGCCGTGGGTTCTCCGGCCTGGCAGTCACCACCAAAAAGAGTTTCTTGTTCCATTGAACCCCCGCATCGAAGACCTTAAACTTTAATCTCAGGTCATGTATTCCGTACATTTTAAAGCACATAAGATATTGTACTAATAGTATTTGCCCTTTTCTTCTCCCTCTTGCTACCAACTACCTATCGAGGTGTCATGCTGCAGTTCATATAGACCCTAAACTTCAATCTCAGGTTATGTATTCCGTACATGTAAAGCATGTAAAATATTATACTATTTGTATTTGCCTTTTTTTGTTCTTTCTAGCTACCTAGCGAGGTCCTGCTGCAGTTCAAGGGGTGTTTTCTATCTTTCTTAACACTCGAACCGCCACGCGGGTCAATTTGACCCATTTTGGATTTAAAATGTTAATTACTCTTCCATTGTGAATCGTATGAGTATGTCCATTTTTGACTTTTCCTAAATATATGAATTAAATATCCTAATAGCGTTTGATAGCCAGAATCGCAAAAATGAGGACATTATAAATAGCTCTCCCTAGAACCGCCATATGGGTCAATTTGACCCATGCATTACAATACATGTCTTTTTTAAATATGATGTAAGATATTCTTTTTTTGCAAATGCAGCAAACAAGACATCCCCCCTCCTCCTAGCACACATGTTTTTTTAAAATTTTATTTCAAGTCTTTGTTTGTTTGTAGATGGACTACTCCTATCAGAGAGCAACGAGACAAGAGATTTGCTATGATTGTGGATATGTACAATTGCACCAAGGTGCCAACTCAGTGAAAGCCTAGTTGCTTTATTTCTCATTGTACCTGGGAGACATCAATCCTTCGTTTTGTTCAATGAAAATATCAGAAGGAAATATTTCATTTTGAAAGTAGCCATTTTGATTGGAATCCTGCAAGCTGCATGCATATACAGAGCAAAGGGAAATGGCAGGTAGGATACCAACCTCTGTACCTAAATATGAAATGTATGTTATATATATTTTTTATATTACTTTTAGAAAACAAAAATATTTCAGTTTTACAGTTTTGTATGTATATAGGCCTACCCATTTACATCTGTTTAAACAATAATGTTTACACATGTTTTGTAGTCCGCTGTATGCGCTAACTTTGAACAGGAATTTTGTTATATTTTCTTTTTTGCTTTACATCTGTGAGGATTGTGCTTTTGTGGGTGTTATTTTTGATGTAATTTGCTTTGAATGATCAAGTAGGGCCTAATAGCCAAAGCTGCGCCTCGTTTGCCCCCAGCTGCACATTATTATTATTATTGTATTTAGCTGACGGTTTTATCTAAAATGACTTACAAGTGTATGAGAAGTGCAATTTATAAATACAACAAATAAACAAATAGAGTAATACAGGAAGAAGAAATGCAGTAGAATACAGGCTACAGTGCAATAAGCAAACGCTGCTGAAAGCGAATGACGTACAGAGGTGTATTCAGCATAGGCTTACATGCCTGGAAGTAGTGTAATATAATCATTTTTATGTTTGAAAAAAAATGTTTCAGTTTTACAGTTCTGTATGTACATATACCTGTTTACACCCGTTTACACAATAGTTTATTTTGAAATGTTTATTTTATTATAGTTTTTCATGTTTTGTAGTGGTGCTGTATATTTTGAAAATAAATCCTTTTATGTTTATTTTTTCATTTAAATACTGTGTTTCTGCAGTCCAAATGTTTGATATGATGTTCATGAAAACTTTTAGAAACTGATAGTATGTCTTTCATTTTCATATTGAAGCAGTAAATCATACATTAAGGGAAGGAGAAACTGTTAACGTTGCTGGCGCTAATTCTGTGTTCTGTCCCCATGCTTCCATGCTGAGATATCTGGCCTCCAGACCCCGATCCGCATCTCCGGACCTGCTGTTTCTAACTACGCAGAACCTGCAAGACTCCAAGATTTCCAAAGCCGGTCTTTCTTCATCAAACTATTCATGCCATTTCTTTAGCATTGGAGCTGCATCCACAGCTGCTCAATGAACATTCCCATGCACGTCATCAAAAGCTGGGTCGTGGTCTTCAGAAATGTCCCTCCTTACCATCCAGTGCTACTTATCATGGTTGCAATTTCACTTCTGTTTAACTGGAGTTCTTTTTCCTGCTCTAGCCTCTTTCCCATGGATTCAAATGCTGCTTCGAGGCATCCAACTATCTGCTCCCAGTCCACTGGTATCCCCCAAACTGCCCATTACAAAAGAAATCCTGGAATCCCTCATCAACATTCTTCACTTCGGCTGCTTCACCCAATACATAGACACCCTCCCGAAAGCAAAACAATATCCTTTTCATCGATGTCTGTTTAAATGCAGCTGTGATTTTGGAACAACTTGTTATACATTGAAAGATTGTCATTTTTGATGCGTCGCCTGTCATCCCGGAGCACATTGCTGAAAGATGAGAAGGATCATTCTGCATCTATACTGTTCACAGGTACTGTTAAGCACCACAGGGCAACTACTGCAAGAGCTGGAAATTGTGGCTTCATGCTTCTCCACAACCCTAAAATGTCTTCGCTCTTCATTTCGTGAACTGATTCGGAGTAAAATCAATATTCTGTCTGTGCCAGAATGTTGCCTTCAACAGTGGGATATTTTCAAATACCGGTTTCTCGTATATAGAACATTAAATGAGGCTCAACCTGGTGTTTGGCATACACTTAAAAACTCTGCAGCAGGCTGGCGAAAGCAAGAGGTTGAGTCAGTTTCCATATCTGACTTTATTTTTTCTGAGCTTTCCGAATTTTTGCTGCTGGATGCCGTCAAGCTTTAGCACAGCTGTCTGCCCACAGTGCAAGGTCATTTGTCACTTTATGAGCATGAACTGCAGATTCTTCGTAGGCTGTAAGTGTATACATGATTCGGGGTGCAAACTCTTTAAGGGCCTTTAATTGTGCAGACTGGCAGAGATCAACATCCTCTTGAACACACAAACTCTGTGAAAAATGAAATGTAGTCCCCTGTATGTTCAATTTGAAAAAGAGCTGCCTTGAACTAGCTATTCCATCTGGTTATAATGGGCCAGTGGGATGCAGGGGGCTTTCTCTTTTTTGTAGAAACATACAGAACCGTGCTTTCCTAGCCGGGCATGCAGTGAAAGCCTGTTTTACAGAGACAACCAATTTGTTCACGTTTAAAAGTATTTTCCTCCACAACTCACCAACAAGATTAAGTAGATGTGCTACGCATGTCAGGTGTACTGCATTTAAAAATAAAGGTTTCAAACCTCGAACCCAAGCTTTTCCCATGTGGGCAGCATTATCTTTCACAAATGCAGTGATACGATCAAATAGGTATATCAACTGGTACAAAACAACTTCCCTCCACTTTCTTGAAATGTTGTATTTCTTAGCACATGTCGCTTAGCACATAATTTTGTCACTTTACTCATTTATTTGATTTTATTGTCCTATCTAAGAAGTCAACAGTTTTTATAGGCTTCAGTCTGCCACCAGCTTTTTATTTGCTCTGCCGCCAATTTAAAAGACTGACTTCCTGTTTTCAGGCTGCATGTAATAAAATGGTGAAAGTCACAGGTTCCGTGATCTCTGTGACATAATCACACCCTTAGTTATCACCCATTTAGTTATCACACATTTAGTACACAGGTTCTTTATAAGAGAAAAACCATACAAAATGTGAGAAAAAAAAAACTTTGGAAAATTTACCAATGCAAGGATAATATTTTTGGGGGGAAATAGACAAGTTTGAGCATCGGGGCTAATAAATCCAAATATGATAGCACAGAACTTCAGTATTCTTCAAATAATTTTCATCAGTAACTATTTTTACCATTTAAATAATTGGTAATAATAATAACATTTTAAATGTCAGTGACATTCCACCTCCATAAAAAACAGAATCCTCCATATACCCATGTAAACATGCCTTTAGCATATACCCATGTAGACATGCCTTTAGCATATACCCATGTAGACATGCCTTTAGCATATACCCATGTAGACATGCCTTTAGCATATACCCATGTAGACATGCCTTTAGCATATACCCATGTAGACATGCCTTTAGCAAGTTCAGGTGAATGCTATTAGGACAGCCATTTCCTGGATTCAGGGATGGGAATAAGAAATAAAAAACTATCACAGAAACAAACAGCACCAGTTATCTTGTGGGGTAATTGTATTCAATACCTGGTAATTTCGCCACAGTGATCAGGGTCTCAGTGTTGCCTACATTGCTGACTTCTGGATGCAGATATCCAAATATACATACTATAACAATCACTGTATTCAGCAAATTAATACATTCGGAATGACTGGGTTTCTCCATTTGTTGCCAGTTTTAACCCACTCAGATATTCCTGAATGGATAGTCACCAAATCTTCAAAACAGATTTTATTGCACATTCTGTCCCACAAGAGCAGCATTTAAACAGTTTAGTATAATAACCTTTTGTAAGATAAGACTGGAAATGCAAGGCAGTCTGTATCCTAGAGGCTATATAACCTTGAAACAGAAAAAGGCAAATCAATAGTTATTGTGAACAAATACAATGTGCCAAGTGGTTTCAGAAAATTACATTGGGTATCTGTTGGAAATAACTACATTTTGTCAATTTGTTTTAAAAAGCTGCTTTCCAATTTTGGCTTTGTGACCTGACCATTGAACAGTGAACAATTGCAATGTTAGGCTGCATTTACAACTGAATGAATGAGGGTTTTGCAACATATTTAGTTTGTTATAAAAAACGTGGTCTTATCTTGGTTTAATAACACTGTAACTCAGATTAATTAAAATAAATAAGGTATGGTAAGAATAGATAAGGATGTTTTGTCAATTAATTATATGGTCACAAAAAGCTCCATCGCAATCTTGATTTTAAATTAAAATGAGAGATGTAGATGTGCTATGCTGTAATACAGAGTCGGTTATGGTGCTTCTCCAGTCCATCTCTAGTATCGCTTGTAAAAGTACACCACTGTGCATACAGTAGCTAATAAAAGGTACACATATGATAATGGCTGTGTAGTGCATCTCACTGTTGTGTATCCCAATTTTAATCAACTTTATTAACCAAGGAGACAGTCCTTTATCACATTTAATTAATTATATCTGTGGGAAAAACACAGGAAAATACCAGTGGACAAAACACGTAAGGCACCCATCCACTCCCAAGTGTTTTATTTTTCTCTCCAAAACATGTTATCCCTTTTTTATTAGTGTATCGTTTGTATTTAAATTATAAATACAATGTTCTATTTGTTTTACAATTATTTGACTCCACAGTAATTCCATTTGTTAGATATATGTTGACAGGTTGTTTCTTATACTGTAGCCCAAACAGAAGCTTTTCACTGAGCTTTTCCTATTAATGTATAATTAATTGTCTCTTTCATTAAAAATCAGCTTTTGTTGTCAAGTCGTTCAGCCTTTCTTGCGCCTTTGCAAGCACTTTAATCAACACATCAGTCCTGTAATCAAGCGAGATCAAAGAAACGTTCGTGCAACCACAGCAAAAAATTAAGTAGCACATTGATTGGTAATTCACAAAAGCAATTGAGCTACATCACAATTTCACATGGAGAGGAACGAGGGAGCTCTGACCAGGGCACAGAATTTCTAAAGGGTATTTGAGTGAATCAAATTGGTTTGAGTCACTGTTGAAATTGCACTCAGCAGAGGTTGAAGGAGAAGTGAGAAATTTATGCTAGTCTTGCATTAATTTCCCGCAAAGTTGATTTGGATATGAATTATGCAGTCAAGCAATACAAATCGATGCCAAATACAAGGTTTTAAATGGATAGCAGCTGCCATGTTTATTTCACTCTGTTTTCAAACCTGTATTTTCTTTATTCAGATGATATTTTTTTAGATCAAATTAATTTCAAGGGACAATACACATTTTATATTTTTGACAACTAATGAGTCAAGGGATATGGTTGTTTTTTAACGTAGCAACCATTAGAATTTGTTTCTGAGATGTTTTGGGACTATAAACAGCTTGGCAACATCCACCATTTAAGATCACAGGATGAAAAGAGGTGATTTTCTAGTCAACGGAGGATGCCAGCTGGCCCCAACATTGTCTCCTGGCATTTTCTCAATGGAGACAGCATTGTGTGTGGGGATTTATTGTATAAGGGGCATCTGTTGAACCTAACCCCTGGGATTCTGTGAGGGGCGTCCATTTAGCCCCCAGCCTACCCCCAAAGCCCAGTGTTCTCTATGTCCCTTCTAGGGGTCCCTCTCCTGAGGGTGGTCTTGACGGCACTGCAAGTACCCAGCTTGTTGCAGGGCACTCTGGCAGTGGCGGCACTGGTGCTGGTTTGAACTGCGCTCCCCTCAGCAGCAGCAGCAGTATAAATAATTTGGGGGGCCAGCTCCTCCTCTAGAGGGTCCATCTCCAGGAATGACGTCTGTGCTGGTGGTTCCTCCTTCCAGGATGGCATTGAACACCTAGATTCAATTTAACTATTCAAAATCTGGTTGGAACAGGCACCTGAAATGGCCAATTCAATAATTAAGTCACTGGCATTATTATAAATAATAATAATAATAATAATAATAATAATAATAATAATAATAATAATAATAATAATAATAATAATAATAATATCTGGATACGTCCAGTGGCTGCTGTGAATAGTGCAGCTGGCAACGAGGGAAAGACCTTGTGACAGCCTAGAGAGACAACTGACAGGAGGAAATAGACCCCATTGTGGCTGGCAGGGGTTAACTACCCTAGCTGGCAGTATCCAGCTCTGTGTTTTCAAAAGAAACAGGATGCTGGAGACACCCGCCCAAGGCTTCTAAGAAATTAAAGAGAAAAATACCCCTAGAGTTTGCGAGAGCGGGGGCGGAAGATGACTCAACGTTGGACAACACGGTTAACGACTTAGGAAAGGAAACGGATATGAGAATGGAGAGTACTTTGCAAAGGACTAGCTCAAGATCTGCAGTTAGCAAAGACATGGAGCTCCAGGTTTGTGTCTGTGGCTGGAGCAAAGTGACAACGGTTAGGTGTTTGAAGATTCATCAACTGAGAATGAAATGCTTGAGGGAGAAGGGACAAGGGCCTTGCATTGATCAGTACTTTTTACGAAGTCAGTGGAATGAAATTCAGCGACAAGAAGCAAATCACAGTTTGCAGGATATCAGCACCCCTGTCATAGATGAGAGGAGGACTTACATGAACACAACTAGTGATGAGCCTAATGATCCTTTTGAACCCAGTCAGATGAACCAGCATAAGAGAGAAAAGAACCTCAACAGGCACAAACCTGGAGTTAAATGGCCAAGAGCCTTTAAGAAAACAGCGTGGGACACAGTAAACACAGATCTCTGTTTTGTGTTGGAAAGGTTAGGTGGAACAGTCGAAAAAAAGCTGGATAAATTTGGGGATACCATCTATTCATATGGAAGCGAGAGTTTTGGAGTTGAAAAAAGAAATGAGAATATTCAAACTATTCCTGTAAAGTCAAGACAGCAGCAGGAGATTGAGCACTTAGTTAGAGAAAGGAGGCAGCTGAGGAAGCAATGGAGGAGAGCAGAACAAAGTCAGGAGGCACTCAATCTATTACAAAGGGTCATAAAAGATAAGCTTGCAACATTGTGCAGAGCTGAGCGCCTACGGAAACGCTGCAGAAAGGAGCGTGCGAGAACTAACTTTTATAAAGACCCATTCAAATTTGCAAAGATGTTATTCACCAGGGAGAAAAATGGCACCCTAAAAGCAACTAAGTCTGATCTGTAGAGATATCTCGAGGAAACGCACACAGATTCAAAAAGGCAGGAGCCTATGTCGATTCCTTCAGACATCCCACCTATCAATCTACCAGAATACCAAATGGAGGACTGCACACCTAAGTGGAAAGAAGTAAAGCAATCTGTGAAAAAGGCAAAGGCATCATCATCTTCTGGGCCCAGTGGAGTTCCATACAGAGTGTACAAGAGTGCCCCTGGTGTTCTACGAATCCTGTGGAAATTGATGAAAGTAGCATGGGAAAAATAGGTTGTACCAAGAGCATGGCGCAGAGCAGGTGGTCTTTATACCCAAAGAAAACAATTCTATGAGTATTGGTCGGTTCTGCCCTATTTCCCTGTTAAACATGGAAGATTTTTCTTCAGCATTATTGTTCAGAGATTGTCAGTATACCTATTGAAGAACTGCTTCATTAACACTTGAGTACAGAAAGCCGGTATTCCAGGTTTCCCAGGATGCTTAGAGCACATCAGTATGATCTGGCAGCAAATTCAAACAGCTAGAAAGGAGAGGAAGGAGCTACATGTGACATTCCTGGATTTAGCTAATGTACACGGTTCAGTACCACATGAGCTTCTTTGGGAAGCATTTGATTTTTTTAGTGTACAGAGGACAATAACAAACTTAGTAAAAGCCTACTTAGGAGATTTGCAATCTTGTTTTTCAACTTCACCACTACATGGCAATGTCTAGAAATTAGAACAATGGCAGGATGCACCATTTCTCCACTGTCTTATGTATGGACAATGGAACAGAGCAGGATCAGGTCAACATATGATGTTCTCCCACCACAACAGAATCTTAATCTATGGGTAGGAGAGGATCCGTGGTGTCCTTTGTGTTCATCACCAACTACATTAAGACACATTTTGACAGGATGTAAGGTGGGTCTTAGTCAAGGACGGTTTACTTGGCGTCATGACCAGGTACTGTGATGTTTGGCCTTAGCACTGGAAGACAAGCACAGCATGACCAACAGGATGCCCCCAATGCCAGCAATATATGACACACGAAGAACAACATTCCTCCATTCAGGGGACCAACCACCAAGAAAAAGTATTAAAAACAAAACTCATCTAGGACAACTGGAAGCTGCTAGAGACTTGAAAATACTGGCAAATGTTGGATCGGCTTATTTCCCCACCTGAGATTGCCACCACTAACCTTCGGCCTCATATTGTCTTATGGTCTGGATCAGCATGCCTTGTTCACCTGGTAGAGTTAACAATGCCATAGGAAGATGCTGTGGATGAGGCGTATGAAATGAAGAAACTTTGGTACGCTCAACTAGCTGCTGAAGCGGAACAGCGAGGATGGAGAGTCCAGGTTTACCCAGTGGAGGTGGGTTGTTGAGGATTTGTAGCAACTCCACAACCCGGTTTCTCAGAGACATTGGATTCAGTGGTCAAGAGTTGCGATGCATAGTGAAGAACTTATCTGAAGCAGCAGAGAGAAGCAGCAACTGGCTCTGGTTGAGATGATTCTGGTTGGGGACCTCAAGCACAGTAAAAATAAAAAACATTGATGCAAAGTAAGTAAGCTGGGCTTAGCTGAGTGGGAGACGGAGGGGTGTGATGCTGGGACACCAGAATCACTATCGAGCCCTCTTAAGGTGTTATGGGCTAGTTGATGAAACACCAAGGATGGAAGGTGCCCACTTGAAGACCCCAGAGAAGTACCCTAGGCTAAGTCCAGACTGTTGCCATGCTAATGCACTAGGGAGGCCTCACTGTGGTTGATCCCTGGAGCCAGCATTGCAGCCATTGTGTGTGCCGATGCGCCAGGGAGGCAAAATAGGCTGATACCTGGAGCCAGCAATAAATAATAATAATAATAATAATAATAATAATAATAATAATAATAATATTGACACATCAGTTTAAGTCGCTTAAAAAATGTATTTCTATTAGGCAGTACTTTACAAAAGTCTTTAGAAAAATGTGAATCTACAATCTACATGTAGCTTTCTGTTTAATGTTCCATTGAACCAATTCCATTTAATACATACAAAGGAGTGCTGGGTAATGGTAGGAGGTTATTTAACCATAAATAACCTTGCTTATGATAAGACCACACAACACGAGTCAGGGGTGTGTTTTTCTCACAAGAGAGAGATTTATATATTGCACTCACAGGAAAGAATGTAATGTGCGATGAAAAAGTACTATTATTAGAAAAACAAGATCACCGTTTGGTATCTCATGCTTAGCAGTTGGTCTCCCTAGTTGTCTTTAGTTTGAGCCAGTTTGTATCTTTCTCCGATTTTGTCTACCTTTCACTCTTTTTCTCACACACACAAATCCACCACATGCCCTGCATGTCTGGTGGAACTGCTAAGTATGGTGATCACATGGGCACACATCTGAATGGGATTGTCACATGAGATGAATGGAGGTGCCTTGGTGTAAAGGTTACAATTCATCTTCCTGTATTCAGGCATCAGCTTTCATTTAGATTTTATTTTTACATGCCAATGAATTAAAATGGCAACTGAACATGTTCTTATTTTGATAATCAGCAAATCAATGACAGACACATATAAAGAGTTGAAAGAGACAGGTTACACTTTAGGAAACCCCTAAAGACAATGCATGACACATTCTTAAAATGTGCTATTAGATTTATTAATGTTCTTAAAGCAGTCAAAGTAAAACAATACTAAAGAGAACCCCACCCAAGAGAACTGTAAAGGACCATTCATCTCATGTTGTTATTCCCTGTAATGAATAAAATATCTCATAGATATGACAGCCATCAACCTTTATGCTGCAGGATACATTAGTCACCAGAACTCTTTTAAATGGATCTGTGGGAGGGTGAAGGATGGTCAAAGAAGTGAAATCTGGCCTCCCAGCAGGTGGAGGCAGTAGAGGAAGTAACTTGCGTGACCACATCAAGATGGAGCATGCCTTAAGCATAGAGTCCGGTTGTGACTGACATCTTGGGAAGGTCGGAAGCACAGGTGTTTCTGGTTGAGCTAATATCAAATCTGGGTTAGGTCACAAGCACAACTGAGTAGCGGTTGGCTGTAATGCATCGATAAAGGAGTTGCAAGGGATACCAAAGAGGAACTGTGTATACTAGCCCAAGGTTCCCTGGGTGGAGGAGGAGTCGAGGTGTGCAGTGGACAGTGGGACATGTGGTGTTCTAACAGCCTGTATTGTGTTGTGTTTCCTGGAACCAAGCCTGTTGATACAAGAGAAGGTGACCTGACTGGGGTTTACAAAGAAATAACTGTATATATATATATATATATATATATATATATATATATATATATATATATATATATATATATATATATATATGTAAATAGTGTTTGTGTGTTTGAAAAATACACTGTGTGTTGCACCCAATATAAGAGACTGCTATTTTCATCACGGACCCCTCCCTATCACAGGGTCTGAATGAATTCCTCTGCCTCTTTCAGTAGCCTCGTTGCTGACTGAACAATCACTCTGCTATTCAAGCCATTTAAACCTAATTCATTGCACTAGAACGATTCATGTCACGCACAGAAGAATGAATCTAATTCACTGGTCATTTGGAATGGGGAAATTCAATTTACAGCTGCACAGATGTTCCCAGCTTCCCAGAATTTAATGAGGATGACTCATGCGCACGGGTTGGGGGCTGTGGGCTGTGGGCGGTGGGCCTCAAGACAGTGGACTTTAGAAGTGATTCACAGCCCTCCAGCACTGTTAATGGAAGGCCTAAAGTGCACTTTTCAGCAGTACCAACCCTGTGATCACAGTGCTGTATACTGACTTTGTTCTTCACTCTGTCTTTGAATGCTGTACACATCTAGACTGCATTAATTGAAAGGGCTGGAGATACCTTTATCGTCTAAAGTGCTAAAATAGCACATCGCTGCAAGTGTTACACTCACCGACACTGACACAGTCTACTTTTGCACAAACTCCTTCATTTTCATAACCTGGAGAGTACAGGGACAACGTGGCTTTAGTACTGGTCAGATAGGTTACATTAAAAAAAACTGTAAACTAAACACGTTTCCTAAAATCACAATAATACATTTGCAACTCAACATTCATCAAAACTCATAACGATTACATAACTCAGTTATCTTTCAAGCTAATAAGCAATGTAAATCACAATCATACTGTACATAAAGTAATCTTCTGATAATCTTTCAAGAGAAAATGTCGGATGCTCTATCACACTATAATCTGTACTATAAACAACATTATAAATGAGCATAACAACAATCAGCATCACATATAGCTGTTCCAAAACGTATTGTGTAACGCATTTAACTCATTTTAATCATTTGAGTTCTTACTTAACGTTTTAAAAATAACTTATTTGTACATTACCTGGAGAGCACAGGGACAACGTGGCTTTAGTACAGGTCGGGTAGGTTACATTAAAACACAACTGAGCCTCACCTATAAGCCCCCTATTTCCCACAGAGCTCCCCCATCACGTGACTAGGGTCCTATGACTACTGATCTACAGTAAATATAGGGGCTGGAGCATTGATGTTCTATTTGCAATTTACGTTACTGAGACAATATTAGTGTTCTACATTCTTCCCCAACAAACTAAATGTTGTCCCAAACGTTTTTCATTTCACATCTGATTCACCCCTTGCAAATCTAACCTTTACATTTTCCAATGTCCATAACAGCAATTATACTAATTTATGCTTCCAGAACATCAGCATTTCTTTCTTTAACACTGTGGCAGGGCAGAAGAGAGCCCTGTGTATAATTAGTGGGGCAGGGCAAAGCCTTTTTTTTTGTAAAAAGATGTATTGTTTGGTTTGTGTGTTGGTGGTGGTTGGCAGGGATGGGGTTAATTCCTATCCCTGCCAAATACATGTGAGAATGTGGCTGTTCCCAAATTAGATAATTGGTGCTAATTGGGAACACCCACATGATATAAAAAGGGAGAAGCAACAGCGAGAGAGAGGTATTGGGAGCTGTATGGAGAGCGTGCAAATGTGCCTCTGTATGTATTTACGAAATGCATCGTGATAGTGTGAGACTTGGGTGAGGGATTTTCTGTTTCATTTTGTGTTCGTGACTTGTTTTGTTTAACCTCTTATTTTGGCTCTGTGAGCATTGTTTTTTTATTTATTTTACATTTTTTTTTGTCAACTTCCTGGTCTAGGTACGTCACCACTCGAGCCAACCTGTCACAAACACACCCAAGAAATAGGTTTTCATTCTTTAATTAGTTCACAGAGAAGGGTTTCTTTTTAGAACCCAGTGGAAACTGTCCATGTCAGCATGGTGGCAAGGATTCCCTAAACTGGCAGAGTGGCCATTTCTGCAGTTATAGTTCCTTGACGAATCTAACACCTGTGGATTCTTTGGAAAAAACATATATTCCACTGATATCTGATTGCTATCTATCTACTTCATATAGGTTTGATATTATAGAACTATAGGTAAGTGTACTTTCGTAATATCATTTCCCCCCCTCCCGTGTGAAATTGTAGTTTACTGGTGCATTATAATTCAAAATTACAAGGAAAGGAAAAATATGAAGCCTATGTCTTCCCTTGACAAATCAGTCCATCTTTATAAATAAGCATATCTGACATAATTATGAAAATTACCCATTAGAATCTCCCAAGCTGGGAAGCAGTACATTTATATTTACTTACCAAATAACACTGTGACATTTCTAGTTGATGTGTGGTAACATAAGTGGTATGGTATTGCATGAGACTTATATTTTGGAAAGTGATACCCAATCCAGAAATACTATAATTTAATTAAATATTTTAAACAGAAACTGTTCTTATATACAAGCCTGAGTCATTTTATAATAGAGACAAGTAAAAACATTTGTAATCATATTATAGTTGTCACAGATAGAAATCAGAACAGGGTAATTATAGAGTTTCTATTCCTAAAAGTATCAATTAATTCTACTGGGAACTGCTATAATGTTCTTGACCCAGTTTAGAATCTCTGGAAAGTCAAGCCGTCTATTTAAAACTGTGAGATTACTTTAGAGAACAAAAGAGAAGTAAACCAATATTTTAAAAACACCTTAGAGATTAACAGTGTTATCAGAAGTAAAATATATGGTAACAAGTAGATACAGTAACTCATTAATATGCATTTCAAGAGAGCAGCAAAAAATTTTGTATTATTATTTATTTCTTAGCAGACGCCCTTATCCAGGGCAACTTACAATTGTTACAAGATATCACATTCTTTTTACATACAATTACCCATTTATACAGTTGGGTTTTTACTGGAGCAATCTAGGTAAAGTACCTTGCTCAAGGGTATAGCAGCAGTGTCCCCCACCTGGGATTCTCCTAAGGAATGTTTTTTTTTCTGTGTAAAAAGTAAAATTTAAAGAATGAGGGGCATACATGAAGTTCAATCTGGTTTACATATAGTCAGGTGACTGAATTAGATAGATATCCAGATGGTATATTAAGCACTTGATTTATTAATCCTAATTTACCATTCTCACATATAGTGTGCGTCAATCTAAGAACCTTCTTACTCAACTTCTCAAATACTTTTGTATCAATTGTGTGTCTTTTGAATGGAACATTTGTGTATGCATGTTTGATAAATATGGGCTCCAGTTACTTATCTGGTTTCAGATTGTATCTGCCTCCACCTGATCCTCAAATGATCCCACATACTCTTTCACTCTTGCTTTTCCTGCCACTCCCACATAACTACTCTGCTCTCCGAGTGCCACAGGGAGCAGGAAACACACTCACAATCGGGGAATCGATCAACAGTCAATAGAAAAAGAAGCTTCATTTAATTTATGAAGTGCTGATGGAATAGGCTGTAATAAAGACAAGCACCTACAGAGTGTCCAAATCAAATGTTAAAGAATGCAGCTAATGTATGAGCTGGTAAACGCTAGGTGCAGAACAAAGATACAAATGTTGATATATTATTAGTTTAGTTTAAAGTCTCCTTTATCTAAGATGACTTCCAGGTGTTACAAGGCAATACACGGTTACAGTGCAAAATATTTAAATAGAATGTGGTTTACAGTGCAAATACTACCAGAATACAATATGAGATAAGAAGTAACAATTTGGGATTAAGACAATTTGTATCTACATTGGCATAATAGTAGTGCAATAGTGCAGGGATAGTGCATCAGCTGAGCATCCAGTAACATGGTGCTTAGGTCAGGAAAATCCAGTGTATATTATATAGTTGTCATGTATCAAAAGTTCATTATATATTCATGAATGTAAAATGCCTCACTTATTCTTTCATCAAATAGCCTTTATTCTTGGCTCAATGAACATTCAAGAAAATGTCACAACTATGCATAACAATTTATTTAATCTGCACTTTAAAAATAATTCATATATAGCCAGAATAAGAACAGAATAATTGGATTGGAAAAACAGAGAATTCTGTAATAATAAAATATGAGTAATGGAAAAAAAACAAAAAATAAACTGCTGACTAGCATTCATGGTGTTCTAATATACTAAGAATTTAGTAAGAAATTAGGTGTCACTTCATGCATACTTCAAAATGTCTTATTTTAAATGTGTGTGTGTGTGTGTATATACTGTGTGTATATATATATATATATATATATATATATATATATATATATATATATATATATATATATATATATATATATATATTGTGAACAGGATGACAGAAGCTGAATAAGCAGATTGGTATTAAATGAAAAAGTCCAGGGTTTATTATGAACACAAATGAAAACAAGGCAACACAAAACCATGCAGGTAGTAATCCTAGTCCAGAACACAAATGCCACAACCCTGTTTCAAAACAGTTCTAAACAAAATCAGTAGTCCAACATTGGTAAGGAATAAACAGGGCAGGATGCCATCAAACAAAGCTCCATACAGACAGTTCCAACAGGGGCAGGGAAGCTCGTTGTCATTCAGGTTCCAAGTTACACCAAGCCCTGGTCAGTGATGCAGGCCCATCAAACCCCTTGCTTTGTTTAGTGGAGGTATTTCGTAGGGGAACTACCTCAGGGTAGCGGGTAGCGGGTAGCATAATCTACAATGACCAGGATATATTACTAGCCATTCTTAGAGTTTTGTAAGGACCCCACCAGGTCCATCTTTATACGGTCAAAGGGCGTTTATATTATGGACATGGAAACTAGGGGACTAGGGGAGGTTTCTTTCCTGAGACTAGCTGACACTCCGGGCAGGACTTACAGAAGTTCATCACATCACGCCACATCCCAGGCCAATAAAAACGCATCTTCTTCATGCCCAAATGTCTGCCCCATAAGTGTGTATGTGTCAAATTTAAAATAGGGGGCCGCTGTGAGTGGGGTACCAGGAACTGGTGCACATGTTCCTCTGGAATAGCCCCCTGGATTACCCAATACAATAACCCCTCATTTAAAATAAAATGTGGTGTGGCACTGCCGTAGTCCTTGTCCGCCTCCACCGCTTGCTGATAAGCAGATTTTAAGTTTGGATCTTCTATCTGGGCTTGTCTAAAAACTGGCCGATCTATCTCAAGGGCCCGCGAGAGGAAATCCACTTATTTAAATTCAATTTCTGAGGTGGATGGTGGCTGAGGAGTACTGGACGGGTCTTGTGGGTTCTCTATAGGTGCATGTTTCCTTAAAAAATATATATTTCCGTCTCGCTTATTCTGTGATTGGGATTTTCTTTTAGACCTCCCAGCAGGGCATTCTATTGGCTCATTGTTCAAAGGAAAAGTGGGGTTCTATGATTCTGAATCCTCCCTAGACGTGGAGAGTTGGGGCTCCTCTCATACCCCACTAGTCCCGCTCCAGTTTTTAACAACTCAGGAAAATGTATACAATTTTTCCCTATGACCACCAGGTATGGCGGTGAGGGGATTACCCCAGCCTGAACACAGCACTTCTACCCATGGATTTCCTTTTGGAATTAACTCTATTTATAATGGATTCAAACTACTTCTTATTTAAAGATACATTTTATTTACAAATTCGAGGCACAGCCATGAGCTCTGCTTTTGCTCCAAACCATGAAAATGTATATATGGGATATTGGGGAAAACTATATATTAATGACACTGCCGCTAACCTACTCCTATAGGATGCTTTGTTTTGGAAAAGATATATTGATGATGTGTTATTAATATAGACGGGATCTGAGACTGATCTATTTTTGTTTAGAGATTACATAAACAATACCAATTTGAACTTAAAATTTACTATGGAATACAGCCAAACTAAGATACATTTTCTAGATTTGTTAATTTCAGTAAATGATGAGGGTTCTCTTAATACATCTATTTTTTGCAAATCAACAGATAGAAATACTATTTTGCGTGCAGATAGTGATCACCTAAAACATGTGCTCAAAAATATACCAATTTGTACAGCTAAAAAGAATATGTAGTGATACGTCTGATTTTAAAATGAAAGCTAAAGACATGCAAGCTCGCTTTCGATCTAGGGGTTATAATAATATCTTAATTGATACTGCTTTTAGTAGAACTGAAATGAAAGACTGTAATGAGTTTATAGAAACTATAAAGATTAATGATTCGATTACACAAGGCAGATTAATTACAAGTGTATGTAGGACAAACAAAAAAAAGAAATACAATGATATGTATAGCAGAACATATGGCTGCAATATGAAATAAAAATATGGATTATGCGAGACACCATGGTTCGGCCTCAAGTTTTAAACTTATATGACTTAAAAAAGTCTCTGAGAGAGATGTTATTGCAATTAATCTGCTAATGAGGAGAGAATCATTCTGGATTTATACTTTAAAATCTATGGAACCACAGGGACTTAATGAAACATTAGAGCTCAATCCATATCTCTAAAAATGTATCTTTGTATGCCAACTTGAATCTTCAGGTGTCCGGGGTTGAGAATCACATCTTCCAATCTCTAGTATTGAATAACTGTGTTTAAGTTAACTATGTAACATGATCTGTAATGTGCAGCAGAATATATGGCTGTATTTTAAAGCGCTTTAATATGTCAGTGTTTGAGTTTAACTATTGTAGAATTACACTATGTATGGATTAATTGCAATTAATACATGCTATGGTAGGTGAAAATTGTCATCTGTAACTTTAAATAATGTCTATGGCTATTATCCAATTCATGTTTAACTATTGGATTGATTGGTGTCCTTTATATATGATAAAGCTATGTTTTCTAATTGACAATCGCTGCAACACCTGATGAAAACACACTATGGCTTAGGTGTACTGATGTTCCAGTCGCAGCGCAAACATAATGCAATTTGTATTTTCGTTGCGACACTTAGCAAAGGGAGGCTGTGTGGTCCAGTGGTTAAAGAAAAAGGCTTGTAACCAGGAGGTCCCCGGTTCAAATCCCACCTCAGCCACTGACTCGTGTGACCCTGAGCAAGTCACTTAACCTCCTTGTGCTCCGTCTTTCGGGTGAGACGTAATTGTAAGTGACTCTGGAGCTGATGCATAGTTCACACACTCTAGTCTCTGTAAGTCGCCTTGGATAAAGGCGTCTGCTAAATAAACAAATAATAATAATATACATTTTGTCGCATGTACTAAGAGAAAATATGTTAATGAAGAGAGCCGCAATATGCTAATTTAAATATTTATTGTGTCTTCTTAGCAAGATCTCTAGCATTATACGTTGTGAGAGTCGTGCGACATTGTTCAGATAAATAGCGGGAGTTGAGTTGTGGTTTGCTGCAGCAGAGGGTGCCCAAAGGATAACGTCTGTACATGCAAGAGTGCAAGAATGAAAATAACATTGTTTTTGTTAAATGTAAACGTCATCTGTACAATGCATTCTTTTCAGTCTTCATTTTTTCCTAGTTTAATACTGTTATATATACAAAAAATGAAAGCTTAATCCCATCAAATTCTATAGTGGGCCCCCCACCTTCACCCCCAGAAAGCTTGTCATAATCACACAGTAGCCCCTCGCTAAACTGGACATGTTTTTCTGACATAAGGAGGTGTCAGGTTTTAAAACAATACAATAAAATCACACACACATACATTTATAGTGCTCAATGCATTTTAAATGTACATCATTGTGCTGAAATAACGCTAATGTGTTTTGGGCAGGCTACACATTACTTTATGTAAAAATATAAATCTGTACAGTAGGACTATACAGTATATAGTACAGTAGTAAAATCAAATGAATACTTAGTGCACTTTCATTTTACTTTTTAACACAAAATAAATCATGCTGCTGCATTGTACATATTGGTGTAAAATGCAAATAAAATATCATTTTAAATTGAAATTAAATGATTTCAGCTGGGTTTTTAGTAGCCTAGACAACTGACACAAAATAGATCATGGTCCTATACAGATGCTCAGAATGAGCTGGAGGGGTTAGCGCACATGTGTGCAGTCTTTTGCTCTCAACGCGTTGGGAAAACCAGAAATGTCATAGAAATTTGTTTTCAAGGCTTGTAAGTACACCCTGCCTTTCATGAAAATGATGTACTTGGGTGTTCACCTCAAAAAAAAAAAGCATGAGAAAAAGCGGACTGGGAAAAGTCAGCAACAATTGCGACTGTTTAAAATGTGCTTTCAAAAGTTCTTAACAAATTGATGCAGTTGTAAGTGTCGAAATTGTTGGCAGCTTTCATACATCTCATTATAATATTTGAGAACCCTCATTTGCACTATCTCTGCCCCATTTTTGCAAATTTATGCAGGCACGCCCATAATTACATATTCATTTAAGGTTGAACTGCAAAGAAAATCTGCTGCTGCAAAGCATTCCTTAAAAAGTCGCAAATAGCATTGTGCTTGTTTAGTACATTTCAACCAAGACTTCTGACTCATTTGCACTGGTTTGCAACTATTGCGACAGGCGCAACACTTCAGTACATCTACCCAATGTGTCGAAATGCGTTGTGTTTGTTTCTTGTTTTGTTTCAGTAAATAATACAAAGTTTTTAAAACAAAATGTAAGAGGAATCTGATGCATAATATTAGCCGTCAAGTCTAAAAAAAGAAAAGATCTTTAAGCATGCGACCAACCTCGTCTCTACGAGCATCATCAAGAAAAGTATACATGGTTTATATGTCATTGCTGTTAACTATTTTGTAACTCTACAGAGACATTAATATATAAAGTGCCTTATGGTCGGTACATCTTTTTGGAAAAAAACTTTGCTGTACATGAATGCCAGGGATGATATATAATTTTTATATCATCCCTTTGACAGAAATCTTTTTTGATATGAATGCATTTTCTTCCCTGACATACATTCAAAGAAGCAATCTTAAATACATGATTTTAAAACCTACTAGCATTGTGCAGAATAACTATAAAAATACATTGTATAATGAAATCTGAGGGTACATTTGTCTGTGCATATGCAACTCAGCATTGTGACCTTTGCAAGAATCATTCCTGTCAGTGAAAGTAATAGATGTCAATATTATTGATCAATATTGTACAACTCAATACCTGGTAGATCCCTGAGCTATTAATAATTTATCTTTAGGGAGAACACATCTAAATATAACAGATGGTCCTCTGATCTTTTTGCACAGTCAGTATGCAAAGTCTGGATATATTCTGGTTTGTTTCCTGAAATTCAATTAGCACTAATACGAAATGACCTTCCATCTTTTATAAATGTATTTTATTTTTTCGTTGTTTTTGAAAAGGTAAAGTATTACACCACAAAAAAGTGTATATCAAAGGTCAAAGCTCATTGTGAGCTGCTTGTTTCTAGTTTTGTAACCATTCTGTAGCAAAATCCTCAAACTACAAACGGATTCCTTCAGGCAGCTGGAGAACTCAAAAAAAGATTAAAGAATGACTGTCTAGCAAATATATGCTGGGCAGTGAGAAGTCACAAGACATTTTTTTTTATTCTTCCCTGGCTATTGCTTTCATATTTTTATCCAATAAACTTTTTTTATTTTAAAAAGAGAAAATAATACTGGTTTGTCCCTTTTATAATTAAATTATTTATTTATTTATTTATTTATTTATTTATTTATTTATTGATTGATTTATTAGCAGACGCCCTCATCCAGGGTGACTTACAATTGTTACAAAATATCACAGTACAAAGTATTGCATTATAAATTATCACATTCCAAGTTATCACATTATAAAATATCACATTACAGTTTATCATAATACAGATAAGAGCAGTTATGAAAGTACAATAAGATCAAATTTAAGTAAGAGCAAAATAAAGAATACAGAATACAGTAAGGTTTAAGTAAGAGCAAGTTTGACTAAGAGCAGTTAAAACTTATAGTAAATATTTGCTTCCGAGTAAAGTCCAATAAGAACACATAGTAAGTATGATAAATTGATGAGAATGATTTCCCAATAAAAGCAAATACAAAAAACATGAGTATGGTTACCTATAAGAGTAAAATCATATACAATATACAGCTATAGTTAGGAGCAGTAGTTGAATACTGCAAGGTATGGAGCAGTTCAGTGCAGGTACAAGCTGATACAAGAGCTGGTACAATTGAGTGTCATGTAGTCCAGTATAGTCGGGAGTTGAGGTTTACAAATGCTGTCTGAACAGGTGTGTCTTGAGGAGGTGCCGGAAGGTGGAGAGGGGTCAGTGGGATCTAAAGAGTAGGAGAGGGAGGGGTCAAGGTTGACACCAAGGTTCTTGGTGGATGAGAGGGAGAGGGTGGTCGATTCAAGCGGAATAGAGATAGAGATCAACGGTGGGGGAGGATGAGGGGGTGAAGAAAATTAGGTCTCATTTGGAGAGGTTGAGTTTGAGATGATGCGAGTGCATCCAGGAGGAGATGGCCGAGAGACAGATAGAGATACGGGAGGAAATGTTAGAGTCAGAGGTGGGAAAGAAGAGGAAGATCTGGGCATCATCAGATTAGAAGTGATACGAGAAGCCATGGGAGGAGATGAGGGGACCCAGGAAGCAGGTGTAGAGAGAAAACAGGAGGGGTCCCAGGACTGAGCCTTAGGGGACACCTGTCGAAAATGAACAAGAGGCAGAGGGTGAGCCACACCAGGACACCCGGTACGTCCGATCAGCGAGGTAGGAGGAGAACCAGGCAAGAGCAGTGCCGGAGAGTCCCAGGTCAGGAAGAGAGGACAAGAGAATAGCGTGGTCAACTGTGTCAAAGGCAGCAGAGAGGTTGAGGAGAATTAGCACAGAGGAGAGGGAGGCGGCACGAACAGAGAGTAGAGAGTTCATGACGGAGAGAAGAGCCGTTTCAGTGGAGTGTGCAGGGCTAAAAGCAGATTGGAGGGGGTCGAGCAGGATTTTTTTAAGATGGGGGTGATGCAGGTTTGTTTGAAGGCAGAGGGGAAGCAGCCAGAGAGCAGAGAGGTGAGGAGAGAGGGAATAAAAGGGAGTAGAGCAGGGGCAGAAGGAGGAGAGGGAGGGTAGGATATTAGGGGTTGCAGAGGACAGGGTATGGGTGGGGAAGGGGGTGAGGTAGTGAAGAGTTTACAGGGATTGTTGATAGAAGACTGAATGATATTATTATTATTATTATTATTATTATTATTATTATTATTATTATTATTAATTATTTATTTATTTATTTATTTATTTATTTATTTCTTAACAGACGCCCTTATCCAGGGCAACTTACAATTGTTACAAGATATCACATTATTTTTACATACAGTTACCCATTTATACAGTTGGGTTTTTACTGGAGCAATCTAGGTAAAGTACCTTGCTCAAGGGTACAGCAGCAGTGTCCCCCACCAGGGATTGAACCAACAACCCTCCGGTCAAGAGTCCAGAGCCCTAACCGCTACCCCACGCTGCTGATAGAGTGGAAGTAGGAGCATTTGGTAGAGGTAAGTGTAGACGAGAAAGAAGCGAGGAGCGAGCGATAGAGATCCAGGGCAGCAGGGAGATTGGTTTTCTTCCATTTTCAGCAGTGCGCAGTTCGGTATGAGCTGATTGGAGCACAAAGGAGAGCCAGGGCTGGGGTGGGGAGAGGCGGGCAGGTCGAGGGGGAGGGGGGAAAGGGAGTTGAGGCAGGAGGTGAGGGATGAGAAGAGGGTGGAGATAGCTGAGTCTACGGAGAGTTGGGATGAGGAGGTGCAAGGGGAGGTGCAAGAGAGCAGCAGAGGAGAAGGCAGAGGGAGAGGGAGCAGAGGTTTCGACGGAAGGTGACAGAGCAGGAAGGGATGGGATTGACAGAGAGTAGGAGATAAAGTAGTGGTCAGAGATGTCGAGGTGAGTGACCGAGAGGGTGGGGGGCAAGCAGTCCCTGGTGAAGACGAGGTCCAGGTGATGGCCCTCTGAGTGATTGGATGGGGATGAGGAGGGACAGAAGGCCGGTTAGGGTTGGAGACGTGGATGTTGAAGTCACCTAGTAGAACAGGGGTGGAGGGAGAGGAGAGGGTGGAGAGGAGGAAGTCAAGCTCATCAAGAAAGTGAGTAAGGGTCTAGGAGGGCGGGAGAGAACAATGAGGAGGAGGCGATAAGGGGAGGCGATTTCAAGAGCGTAAAACTCAAAGGTGCTAACAGAGAGAGAGGAGAGAGGAGGGGGGGCAGAAAAGAGCAGGGAGGGAGAGAGCAGGTCCTGTTCCCCCACCCCGTCCAGAGGGGCAAAGAGAGATGAAAGGGTGGCCAGAGTGGTAGTGTTATCAGGGGAGATCCAGGTTTCAGTGAGAGCTAGGAAGTCAAGAGATAGGTGGGAGGCAAAGGCAGAGATGAAGTCTGCTTTTTTGGAAGCTGAGCAACAATTCCAGAGGGCACCAGAAAGAGTGAGCAGCGGAAAGAGGGAGAGGCAGGGAGATGAGGTCAGAGGAGTTAGATTTGCGGGGGCAGGGAGAAGCCAGAGGACAGCAATGAGAGGAGAGGCTTACGGGGATATTAAAGATAGTCATGGTAAGGAGCAGTAGAAGAAAGAAAGTAGTATGGGTACGGTAGACGAAAACACAGGTACAGGAGGAGCAAGAGCATTAAATGATAGAGAAAAGAAAAAGAAAAGAATGTATACAAACCTGGTTTGGAGTTGGAGCCATCAGATCGATGCCTGGATAGAAGTTTATGTAGCCGGTCCACGATGGCCTGGCCTCGTGTGGACTACCACAGTGTAGAATACTGGCCCTTTGGTAATAAGGCCCTTTGGTGAGCTGGCACACTATCTTAGCGTCACTGCTGATATAATGCCCTACAGGTTGAGAGCTGGATGCTGGGTGCTGACAATAGGTTGCAAATTATTCTAAATCCAGTCAGATGCGCCCTGTGCGAGTTGGTAGACTATTACACCAACACAACTCACTCATGTTACAACCTCAACTGGCAATCATTCACTTTACAAATTAAATATTATTTACTTACAGAGCGATCGGTCTGTCGACTGCTAGCCTTCCTGCAGTGTTGTTACTGCAGACCCTGAGAGTTGCTGGGATATGAATAGGTCCTAGCTTCAAACAAACACTTGTAAATCGCTGGGGCTGTAGACAATAGTTTGCAAATTACCCGAAATACACAAAGAACCCTCACAAGCAAGTAACATTGGCTACATTTACAATGACTTTTGGCACCCAGAATGGAATGTTCTTTTTGTAGATTTGTGATGTCATCATACCGTCATCGTACCATAGTTTTCTAGATTATGGAAATGCACATTCCGAGCGTGCAGTGCCTAGGGGGTAGGCCAGTGCCACTCTTGTATGATTAACATCATTTCATGGGTCAAAATGCCTCAAATTCAAGAGACACATTGAAGAAAAGTCATGCACTTCTTTATCTCCTGTAATCCCGTTTCAAATCTCGTGTTAAAAAAATTCTTATCGTACAACTTCAGAACAAACAACACAAGGGCCATTGAAACTCGGTATAACAAAATGACAACCAGGAAAAGGACACAGAGCTACATTGGCGACTGTTTAAAGCCCATTGTTAGTAATTGCACAACAATTAATAATTATATTAGTTATAACCTTTCTTTGAAAATGTATTGATTTGAAGTTAATAATTGTGCATCTTTTACCAGACACGTGTTTTATAAAGTTCATATTACAGTGTAACAGTTTTGATGGTTGCAATGCTAACCATATATTAACTTAAATATAGATTTTTTTAAACTTAATTTGAAATAGTAGTAGATGTAGCATGTTGGTACAGCTTTAGCACAGCACACAAAGGAACTCCTTTTGTGTTATGAATGAATCTTAATAGAAATATCTAACAAATAATTACATTTAACCACCTTGGAGATATAAAAACAGACCAGTCGAACGCTCCATTCACCCCTGCTTACATCTGTTGGCCACGATGAGGTAAATCAAATTGTAAAATGTCTGTTTGCATTTTAGTACAATACTTTGTTTTCAAAGCTTTCTTTATCACTTCCTTTATACTGAGTACAGTACCTTATGTTATAATGACAGCCTTGAGGAACAAATCAGCCAAGGGTTAGCAAAACATGATACAGTTATTGTTATAACTGTAACTCAGTAGCCCTTTCAACAAGTAGTTTCCATGTATATTTAACCTTCAGACTGCCAACCTGTTTAGGTGACTGTGGCAAAGTGGTTTGCAGTGCTCAGTAATAACACAACACAGTTCACGGTGAAAAACAGCTCTTTATAGTACAAAAATAGGAAAAATTGAACATTATTGTTGGTCCTCACAGACTTTTATTATTGTTATAGTGATGGTTTTACTAGGGATGTAATAATTGATAAATTGAAATTCTCAGAAAACAATCATAGTAGACTGTGGCCTGTGGCCTTTTACAGTCATTTATTCAATTGAATTTGTATGGTGTTCAAAAAGCTTTTGCAAGCTCACATCACTCAACAAATAAACTGCTAGTTTAGCCGACCTGAACAGTACTAAAAACTTCGAGGCTTTGCTTTTGTAGCCATTGCAGATTGTCATGTTTGACCAAGTATGATGGGCTAAATCCAAAAATTCACTTTGCCATTTAATATAAGCAGCGCTTTCATAAAAATATAAAATGTAAAATAAAAACATGATATGATACCGTATGAGAAGCAAGCTGAATTCCAATATAGAGTCTCTAAGGTTAAACCATTGCATCTTTTGGTCACCTATATATCATTTCCTTTTTTATTAAACAAGAAATAGGGATAGTGACAGGACAGAACTAAACAGATTTCTTCTTTTCACAGGTCTTCTAATCTTAAGAGAGCCCACATCTGCTCTTTTGAAACCTTCTCCATTGTCTTTCTCAGTAGGAACAGTCTTTCTGGCAGCCCTCCAGCTTCTCTGATTTGAGAGGCTGGATGCAGGCTGGTGAGACATGTATGTGCTGCGTGCCTGGAATACAGCCAGCTCCAATTGTGAAGCAAGGCCAACGGGATCTGAAGTATGAGCAGCCCAGTTCACCCTTCAATGTCCCTTGTTTCCTGTGACTAAACAAGTTGCTAGTTCCCATATTCGCACACAAGTTTACATTTAACGTGGATGCCTGGGGCTTGCAGTGCATTCCGGCTTGCAAAAAGGGGTTCGGCCCTAGATAAGCTGAATCCTGCATGCTTTCCTTTGTTCCTGGGTTTGCTTGGGTCTGTCATTAGGCATACACACGTGGATTGATTTAGCATTGGCTTATGCAGGGAGCTGCAGGTGTGACGCTGATCAAAGTGGACTTTTGGCTGGAATTTACAGTACATTGAGCAATGACTGGAGAGCAGGGAGATTAATAGATGGACAAGTCCGCAGAGGAGAACAGCATGTGTTAAAATGTGTGGGGTTTTTTTCTTGGTAGTGCTTTACATTAGAGAAATAAATAAAATATATTGCAACTACTGTAAAGTGATTATCATATAAAGAAAACAAAGATCTTCTGGACAATGGAACCTGATTAGATGAGAGAGATTTGAGGTCAGTTTTTAATCAATGTTGACATGGGATTATGCCAGTGGTGGCTAATTTTTTACTTTAAAGTTGAGGAGGCACTGCCTCCCTTGCCTCCTCTAAGGAGCCTCCACTGGGTTATGCGTGGTATTGAAATGCACAGTCAGGTCCTAATGTTTCAGCAAGTTGTTAATTTGTAGTGTTTTAATGTATTAAGCCAGAGGGTATCTGTGGCAAAGTGCCCCGCCCCTGTGTGCATTTGTGTGTTCTGTGTTGTGTATATACGTGTTGTGTGTAAATGTTGGTGTATAGGCATTGGTACACGGGATATAAGCGGTCTGTGTTTCACGTGTGTGTAAATTGTATATTTGTATTTAGGCACGGGGATGGCACATCACATCACGTGCAAGTAAAAAGTAATATGTGAGCACGGGGAATTGCACTTTAATTAATTCACGTGCAGTTGTACCGAGATTCCAATTGAATGATTGACTAGCAATCGAATCTCGGTACAACTGCATAAAAGCTGCATGTTTTCACTCACTGGGGGTTGGTGTTCGGTGAGTGGAGAACGGGTTAGGAGACGGAGGGTATTATAAAGTAAAAGTAAAGTAAAATCGTAAAGATAAGTGTTTTGTTTTCACTCACCGTGTTTGTTCGTCTGTCCTGCACCGTCTGTTTAGTGGTTAGTCGTTTTGTATGTCTGTTTATTTTGGCGCAAGTGCCGTGTCCCGTGTTTTTGTCTGTTCCAACCTTTTATTTTCTGTTCTGTTTAATTAAATGCTGAGCGCAATCACGCGCTCAGCTTTACCAAAACCCCATCTCTCTGTTTATTTATTTTCCTGCATCTGGTCTGACGCCACCCACTCCGGCCGTCTTTGTGACACGTGGTGTCATCGTGGGCTAGCCGCGCCTCCAAGCGTCAGACCAGGAGGGGTCTGGGAAAAAAAAAAAAAAAAGGTCAATGGCAGAAGACGCCATCAAACTGCGGGGCTGGTTCCTAGAGAATGCTGGGCTGGAGGCCCAGTCTCTGCCCATAATCGTCCGGGCCCTGTGGATGATGGACAGTGAGAGATGGGAGGCCTATCAGGAGGAACACACCCCAAACACCTTGGAGGAAGGTGTGGAGTTTCTCCTCAGCTACCTGGAGGCAACGATAAAAGGAACAGCAGCCCAGGTAGCAGGCCCACCAGCAGAGGGTGAATGCCTGCTGTCCCCATCTCCACCAGCAGAGGGTGAGTACCTGCTGTCCCCATCTCCACCAGCAGAGGGTAAAAAGCCTGCTGGTTTTGCCTCCACAGCCCAAATGGGAGGAGCCTGAGCGTCCACAGCCCAAATGGGAGGAGCCTGAGCGTCCACAGCCCAAGCGGGAGGAGCCTGAGCGTCCACAGCCCAAGCGGGAGGAGCCTGAACGTCCTACGCCTGAGTGGGAGGAGCCTGAACGTCCTACGCCTGAGTGGGAGGAGCCCGAACATCCTACGCCTGAGTGGGAGGAGCCCGAACGTCCTACGCCTGAGTGGGAGGAGCCCGAACGTCCTACGCCTGAGTGGGAGGAGCCCGAACGTCCTACGCCTGAGTGGGAGGAGCCCGAACGTCCTACGCCTGAGTGGGGGGAGCCCGAACGTCCACAGCCCAAGAGGGGGGAGTCGGTGCGTCCACAGCCCAAAAGGGAGGAGTCGGTGCGTCCACAGCCCAAAAGGGAGGAGTCGGTGCGTCCACAGCCCAAAAGGGAGGAGTCGGTGCGTCCACAGCCCAAAGGGAGGCAAGTCGGGGCTTCCACAGCCCTGGGACCCAAGCCACCAGCAGAGGGAAAATGCCTGCTGGTTCAGCCCCAAGAGCCGGAAGGGGAGGGGTTACAGGCTCAACCCCCTGAAAATTTTTGGGGGGGAGAAGGGCAGGATGCTGGTGTCCCCCAGCAGCCTCTCGCTATGCTGCTGAAGGCAGCACGGCGCGCACATGCCCAGCCGCCACAGCAGAGGGAGCCAGCACCGCCAGGAGCAGAGGAGCAGGAGCTGCCTCTGCCTCCGCCACCACCACCGCAAGGAGCAGAGGAGCAGGAGCTGCCTCTGCCTCCGCCACCACCACCGCAAGGAGCAGAGGAGCAGGAGCTGCCTCTGCCTCCGCCACCACCACCGCAAGGAGCAGAGGAGCAGGAGCTGCCTCTGCCTCCGCCACCACCACCGCCAGGAGCAGAGGAGCAGGAGCTGCCTCTGCCTCCGCCACCACCACCGCAAGGAGCAGAGGAGCAGGAGCTGCCTCTGCCTCCGCCACCACCACCGCAAGGAGCAGAGGAGCAGGAGCTGCCTCTGCCTCCGCCACCACCACCGCAAGGAGCAGAGGAGCAGGAGCTGCCTCTGCCTCCACCACCTCCAGGAGCAGAGGAGCAGGAGCTGCCTCTGCCTCCGCCACCACCACCGCAAGGAGCAGAGGAGCAGGAGCTGCCTCTGCCTCCGCCACCACCACCGCAAGGAGCAGAGGAGCTGGAGCTGCCTCTGCCTCCACCACCGCCAGGAGCAGAGGAGCTGGAGCTGCCTCTGCCTCCACCACCGCCAGGAGCAGAGGAGCTGGAGCTGCCTCTGCCTCCACCACCGCCAGGAGCAGAGGAGCTGGAGCTGCCTCTGCCTCCGCCACCGCCTGGAGCAGAGGAGCTGGAGCTGCCTCTGCTGCCCGTACCTCCGCAGGGAGTACGGTGGCCGGAGCCCCAGAAAGGGGAGCTGCCGGCCACGAAGAAGGGGGATGAGGTCTGGAGACCACTTTCCCCAGCAGCAGTTTCGCTGCAGGAGTTCTTGTGGCCGGAGCCCCACAGGAGGGAGCTGCCGGCTATGAAGAAGGGGGAGGTCGGGGGACCACCTGCCCCCGCAGCTTTTTCGCTGCAGGACGGGACCAGCATGCTGTCAGCCGTGCCACTACCGGCAGGGGAGCTGACAGCATGTCCAGCCATGGGCCCACTAAAGCCTCCCTTCCCAGCCCGAGACTTTGGCCGGGACTGCTGGGTATTTAAGGGGGGAGGTGGCTGTTGAGGCCATGTGTGCTGCGCACAAGGGGGGGTATATGTGGCAAAGTGCCCCGCCCCTGTGTGCATTTGTGTGTTCTGTGTTGTGTATATACGTGTTGTGTGTAAATGTTGGTGTATAGGCATTGGTACACGGGATATAAGCGGTCTGTGTTTCACGTGTGTGTAAATTGTATATTTGTATTTAGGCACGGGGATGGCACATCACATCACGTGCAAGTAAAAAGTAATATGTGAGCACGGGGAATTGCACTTTAATTAATTCACGTGCAGTTGTACCGAGATTCCAATTGAATGATTGACTAGCAATCGAATCTCGGTACAACTGCATAAAAGCTGCATGTTTTCACTCACTGGGGGTTGGTGTTCGGTGAGTGGAGAACGGGTTAGGAGACGGAGGGTATTATAAAGTAAAAGTAAAGTAAAATCGTAAAGATAAGTGTTTTGTTTTCACTCACCGTGTTTGTTCGTCTGTCCTGCACCGTCTGTTTAGTGGTTAGTCGTTTTGTATGTCTGTTTATTTTGGCGCAAGTGCCGTGTCCTGTTTTTTGTGTTTTGTTACAAACGTTTATTTTCTGTCTGTTTATTCATTAAATGCTGAGCGAAAGCATTCGCTCAGCTCCACCAAACTCCACATCTCTCTGTCGTTTGTGTTCCTGTCTTCTGGTCTGACGTCACCCACTCAGCCATTCTTGTCACAGTATCCTATAGGCATTTGTACGGTATACTGATGAGGGAACTAAAACAAACCCAAAATGTTTATGACATTTTTGTTGTCTTTATTCTGCAACAGGAGAATTTTAAATTAACAGAACCTTATAAATCATAATAAAAAGCTTCTACAATCCCTGAAGTAAATCAGTTAATTTTGATAAAATATTAAAATAAGCAACTTTGGTCCACAGAGATAATTTACATTCCTGACACCAAACTCTACATCCTTTGTAATCTATTTTTAATAAAATCTCCAGTGATCACACATTGGCAGTGTGTGCGTGTGTGTGTATGTGTTGTATCACATATTGGCAGTGTGTGCGTGTGCGTGTTGTATCACACATTGGCAGTGTGTGCGTGTGCTTGTTGTATCACACATTGGCAGTGTGTGCGTGTTGTATCACACATTGGCAGTGTATGCGTGTGCGTGTTGTATCACACATTGGCAGTGTGTGCGTGTGTGTGTCGTATCACATATTGGCAGTGTGTGCGTGTGCGTTTTATATCACTCATTGGCAGTGTGTGCGTGTTGTATCACACATTAGCAGAGCGTGGGTGTTGTATCACACATTGGCAGTGTGTGCATGTGCGTGTTGTATCACACATTGGCAGTGTGTGCGTCTGGGTGTGTGTGTTGTGTGGGGGAGTGGAACCTTTTTCCCCATCCTTTTCAGCCTATTGTATAGATAAAAAAGAGCTCTATTCAACGTCCACAGATAATATCGTCGCTCTCCAATACACTCCGGGTCTCCAATAAGCGCCAGGGCTTATGGGAAATATGGTAACAGACACCGAGTCTCTTTTGAATGGCGGGTTATGAATAATAATATAATGCACGTCATACTGAATGTTCCAGTCAATACACACACGGCTATACAGCAAGCTTCCCAATTTGTTTTTCAACAGGGATGAAGAGACCCTGAGGCTCAAGATTATAGATAAGAAAACTGAATTTAACTTATTTTAAGGTACACATAATGCATACATTTTTTTGTGACGTTATTCATTTTAAAACCAGTTGTGAAGCTTTTTTGAGGATGCTGAAAGTAAGTAAAATACACACTTATAGGGGTTCCCGAGTGGCGCATCCAGTAAAAGCACTCGCTAGAGTGCAGGATGCGCTCTATAGCCTGGACGTCGCCGGTTCGAGTCCAGGCTATTCCACAGCCGACCGTGGACGGGCGCTCAACTGGCCGAGCGTCGTCCGGAGAGAGGGAGGGTTAGGTCGGCCAGGGTGTCCTCGGCTCTCCACGCACCAGCGACCCCTGTAGTCTGGCCGGGCGCCTTCGGGCTTGCCTGTAAGCTGACCAGAGCTGCGTTGTCCTCCGACGCTGTAGCTCTGAGGCGGCTGCACGGTGAGTCTGCAGAGTGTAAAGAAGCTGGCGGCTGACGGCACACGCTTCGGAGGACAGCGTATGTTCATCTTCGCCCCTCCCGAGTCAGCGCAGGGGTGGTAGCGGTGAGCTGAGCTTAAAAATAATTGGGCATTTCAAATTGGGGAGAAAATAATAAAAAACTGATTGGCAACGACTAAATTTAAAAAAAATAAATAAATACACACTTATATTAATAACAGGGTTGCCTTTTAGTGTATTTGTACATGTTTTTTTTTTTTTTTTTGTATTAACAGTATTTTGTATTAACAGGCTGTGTGGTCCAGTGGTTAAAGAAATGGTCTTATAACCAGGAGGTCCCCAGTTCAAATCCCACCTCAGCTACTGACTCATTGTGTAACTCTGATCAAGTCACTTAACCTCCTTGTGCTTTGTCTTTCGGGTGAGACGTAGTTGTAAGTGACTCTGCAGCTGATGCATAGTTCACACACCCTAGTCTCTGTAAGTCGCTTTGGATAAAGGCATCTGCTAAATAAACAAATAATAATATCCATATTTTGCTCATTTTCCAGCGTTCTTATTTATCAATGTACACTACACGTTATAAAAACAAATTAGTCACGTTTGCTTTGATTTTGTGATAAAACTGGTACTTGTATTGCATTTATTGTTAATCTTTAAACAGTTTGAAGCATTTATGTGGGAGCCAATGGAACATGAAGGACTGGACTTAGCTACACCCTTCATTTCCCTACAGCATTCATTGATCGCGGTTCTGAGATATATATTAAAACAACAAAGGCCAAACATGAAATAAATAAATACATAAATAAACATTTTCCTTAACAAAATAGTAATAGAAACTGGAAAATGCCATATAAATAATGTCATTTAAATAAAGTCAGCCTGTCGGGTCCAGCAAATGAAAATTACATCTATCAAATAAAAAAATAAATAAATAAAAAAGTGCTTGTTTAACACAAAAATATTCATTTATTCTGCATATTAGTTAGTGAAAACTACACGTTCTGCTCATTATATGATCATGGTTGTTTGCGTGTATATGTGTTTTCATGCGTGTATGTGTGTATTCACCCTGCTGTCAGTTGGTTCACAATATACCATGGGAAACCCTGGAGGGATTATTGTTTTTTATATTACAGGGTACATTAAATAGGTTAGAAAAATAATTAGAAAATAATTTTCTTGCCTCTTAATCCATTTTTCCAGACATCATTTTCATTTTGACTGAGGAACTTGTGAGAATATTCATTAGTCAGTGATCCAAAATAATAATAATAAAAAAAAAAATGAATAATTAACACTGGTTACAAGAGAGGCCTTCAGAAAGAAAAAGCCTAGCAAGACGATAGAGCAGATGGCCCACCTTGTAATGCTCATGATGATGCACTGATGAATGAATATTCATAAGGGCATAATACTGCATAATACTTGAGTACTCATCATAGTGAAATTACAGTTTCAGTACTTTGAGAACCCCCCCCCAGAAATATTTAACAGATTACTTAGCAGAAATTGAGGCAAACATCTCTTGACAAGATCTTGAAAATGGAAAAGCCTGTTGTTTTGAAAATGGGGTAGGGACTGACTGGATGGACGCTTCTGTGACAGATGACATTAATTTAATGGATCCCTTTTTGTGTGCAGATATTGACGTAAGTGATATATCTACTATATCAACTAAATACAGAAATACATTGTATTCCAGTTGCATCATTTTTTTAAAACTTAATTTGGGATGATTTGATGGAAAACAGGCAACATCCTGGAAACCACTTGTTCGGTTTTGATGAACTGTGTCTGAGCATTTGTTATGAAATGCTATTCTAAATCTAAATGATGTGAATGTACTTTTGGAGGCCATGATTGCTATTATAAACCGTCTTTATGGTTTTAACAGCAATAACATTAAGATGTATAACCTTTTATTAATTTTTTTCTACATGTCTTGCGGTGCTTGTCCTGTGCTGCTGCAGTGGTTCTTCGACGGTATAATTACGCCTCTGAACAGCGAAGGGAACTATTTTTTCTTAAAAAAACAAACCAAACATTAAAAAAATCAAAATACAGTTTAGTTTTTCATTTATTTTAAGTTGATTTATTTTTTTAAGTTGAATTGCTGGTTTCCTGTGAAAGTGCAGTTTTGAAACATAGCGGGTATGTTCGTGGCTGAGATTTCTGAGGGTGGATCTAGGCATTGGGCTTCGGTTTATAAATGTGCTTTTGCAGGTTTGCAGTTTGTTGGAAAGTTTGCTACTGATTTTCAGCTATTGACGGCTGGTGGACATCAATAATTGCAGGAGTTAAGACATTGGAAAGATGTGAAGACCATTCCTGTTTGTTGGCTAGAGATGGAGCTAGTCATTTTTTATAGAGGACTTGTTTTTGTGACCTGTTATTGCCATTATTTGATGGGGTTGTTGTGGTTCTGACAGTTGACAGTTATACTAGATGTTCTTTTTGGCGGATTGATACCTTACTGTACTTTATCGGTGATGGTTCTGTGGACATTCTGAAGGCATTTCCTGGCCATTAATGCCGTCTACAGCAACCAATCAGAGGACAGCATTCCCGTTCTAGTCATCCGACAGGTTTATAATGAGCAATATGTTGTGTAGACCATGAACACTCACCTTTCCACTTTCATCGCCTTAGGAGAAGCATCTTAGGCGACAAACAAAACATTGAAAATGTGCACACATCTGCACAGTAAATGCTAATTTATGATAAATAACAGTTTCTACATCTTTTAAAAGATGATTTTTTTTTTTCTGTAGCATTAGTCTGGGGAATCTGGGACTTGATAGCCTTCCTCATTCCACTCAAATCATTGCCAAAATATGACCTTTGAACTCTGCCGGCCCCACCTTCTCTACATACACTATATAGTGAGTAGGTGGGGCTGGCAGAGTTGAAAGGTTATATTTCCAGTTTCCAGACAAACTAAAGTTATTGAGAGTATCAGATTCTGAGGATATAGGGGATGTCTGCCTATATGTTCATCCTTCCATCTAATTTTTATGAGGCCGATTTCTCCTGGGCCTGGCGGTCGTGATGCCATTGAAATAAGTACATTCTCAGTAACATAAGCTAGTTTTGCGATCAGGGTAGCGTAAACATCAAAATTACACAACATGCCAAATCCAGGATGCTAACATTAATGAGAAGTTTTTTTGTTTTTTTTTCTGAAGCATTTCCTAGCAAACTGAAGAATGTCATGTGCACTACCATACCAGACCTTGCATACCCTTCTTTTTCTGTCTGTACGGAAATGCAAGCACAATTGTTCTGCTTCCATTTCCATGTTAAAAGATGCTTACATGAATAAACAAACTGCCAAGAGAGTGCACAGAACTAAACTATTCACACAAGGATGAGAAGCCACCACCCACCACCTCTTTCTGTATACATACACTGCCTCGGGTACAGGTGGACATGGCGTGGGCAACACGTTTCGTATGAATGTGAATGTGGATTAAAGCCCCCCAATCGACAGCCCTTTACAGAAACAATCTGGTACAACATATATTTTCCTATATACTGTAGGTATTTCTCAGTAGTGGGTTCTGGGGAACAGAAATACAAGCAATAGAACTAACGTTTGGTATTCTGGCTTTTTGATAAAAAATACAATCTTGTTTATTACCTGCAAAGGTTTTGAACTAGTTTAATGTACATTATGGTGTGTTTACTAACCAGTGGCAGGCAACCTAGAGAGTGGAAAAAAGCGTGTGGAAAAAGTACCGCGTCCGAGTCATTTAAATATAATGAATAATGTTAATGTGTGGAAATGTATGCAAATCACGTCACAAAATACCACAAGGGAGGTATTTGATATGCAAACCATATTCACTTAAGGGCGCTAACTTTACTAGGTGCCTCAGCATACGTTAAAAGCACCGCTTTTTGAAACCAGGCAGTGTCACAGAACCAGCAGAACAGCTGCACAGGAGAGCGAGAAGAAGGGTCAGGGAGAGAGTATTTCGGACCAGGCAGACGTTACTAGGACTGTGTGAGAAGGAGGCAATAACTAGATACAGATAGAGCACAGATCATACTAGCCTTATATGTAAGGCCCCAGAAAATTCATGATATCACCAATTTCACAGAAATCGTGGATATGACTGCCTACTGTGAAAAATATGCATTTTATTTACAGTATTTTACATTACTGTTCACCTCCCCTGTTCATTTAATACTTTTATCAAGTAGAAGCAGTGCTTCAGTAGCTGTACACAGTCCAGCGTCAATACCGTGCATTTGGTTACTACGGCAACGGGGTCAAACAAATACCGGCTTCATGGTTGGTGAATTCCTCATACTGTACAATGACGTAACATTCGAGTCAGAGGCGGGAAGTTTAAAATGGTTGTTTAAATAGTGTTGATTTATTAGCTTGCAGTGTATGATTAACATTACAAATGCAGACAGCTGATAAAAAAGCTCAATTAATTTCAACAGAAGATCACGTTCAGAGCTACGAAGATGGGACGTTGCGTGCAGATGATGGGATTCTGTTTTTCTCAACTTGTAACGTGTCTGTGGATCATCTAAGAAAAGGTCCACAAAAAGTACACAAAAACAAGAACAATAAGAGAAATATTTATTTCCTAGGCAATTACTTCACTGCCTTGACTCTGTTTAACAATCAGAGGAAGCTGATAACAACAAGAGGGCGCAGGGAAACTGGCAAGCTTGTGTATTCATGTACGATTTCTTTAGATGTTTTAAAATATATTAGGTGATAAATGACTCTGTAGTACTACATTCAATTTACTTGATAATGTAGTTTTCAACACACAATTACTAGACATATTGAAACTTCCATACTTTGTCAATATTTATTTCAACAAGAAATGCATAACTTAATTTGCTACCATGTTGCAAACACATACAGTAGCCCTGTATCTCTCTACATTACACGTTACACCAGAAAATTAAGACAAAAACATGCCAATTTCAGATTGTTGTAATAGAACATGTGCCATGTTCCAAAGATACAAAGCAAAGCAACCCGATTATTTTTAAATAAAAAGTCATATGTTCTGATGAACACCTGCACTCAGACTGCTGTGCTTGTCTCTGAAGCACTCTGTGTCATTCAGTAGGCATTTCTAAGGAGAAGGTGGGATGTAGATTTTCCTTAAAGACAAGCATGCATAAAAAATACCACAAATGATGATGAATAAAGACTATTAGAAAGTTGTTAATTATTAATACTGCAGTAATACAGTAACTGTTTACATCAACAGAAACATTGGGATCAAATGGACATAACACAACCCATAATCTTTTATGTTTGCTGTAACCCAAAATATAGAAGCATTGTGTAATGAACCTCTATGCTAAGCTGTACTGCATCTTTAAGATGTTATATTTGTAACCACTCTCCAGAACCAGTGATAATCCATTGTTTTCATTATAATTGCATATGCCATTCTTAACAGGGTACATCCTGGACCATATTCACACAGTACCACCATGGTAAGTTTCTAAAAAGAACACAGAAAATGTATGTCAAAAACCTTATAATACAAACCTTATTCTTTATTGCTAGTAGCAGTTATTTTTTCATTTTTTAGTGGTGCAATGGTGGTAAATCCTCTATTAATATGGCCCCCTATCTAGTATTATTATTATTATTAGTTTATTTAGCAGACACCTTTATCCAAGGCAACTTACATAGACTAGGGTGTGTGAACTATGCATCAGCTGCAGAGTCGCTTACAATTACATCTCACCCAAAAGACGTAGCACAAGGATGTTAAGTGACTTGCTCAGGGTCACACAATGAGTCAGTAGCTGAGGTGGGATTTGAACCCCTGGTTACAAGCCCTTTTCTTTAACCACTGGACCACACAGCCTCTTAGTATGATAAGGCATGTTTAACATGCCAATGAGTCTGCAATAATATTCTTGCAAATTTAAAAACAAACAAAAGAAATCAGGAAGTGCATGCATTAACACACTGAAACCAAAATTACTATTCCTAAGAACACCCATTGCAGCATTTTGCAATAGTTTATATTTTTTTGGTTGTTGTACCAATGGTAAATTATATATTTTCTAAATCAGTTAAGTCTGTAAAGCATAGTTTTTCGCCTGTTTATTTTTATTTTTTGTAATGTAATTTTGTAATAAGTATATAATGTACTTACAAAGATGTTATAGTTGTTTAAACTCAGTTCATGTTAAAGAAAAAACTATAAAGAGTTTAATAATTTAGTGTTGCTTTTAATGAAAGCATCTGCCTCACTGACAAGTATATCAATAACTAACTACCCCAGTGCGAACGGCATATACTCACACTTATCTTTTGTGATACCCCTGCTGCCCAACTAAAACATTTTGAAAGTACAAACCTATGTAGCACCAGACTTTCTTTATTAAGATTATGTTTGTAAACCAAATGAGATAATCAAATGTGATTGCATTCTGTACATAAATTGACTTGCCCTGCATTGCAGATCCCTTTATCAAGCCCTTGTTCTCTTCTCTTTCCTTGAACTGTTTTCAATACTTAGCGCATCTGGGTATTATGCTGTATCTGTGTCCTCCTCCATATCTTGTGCCCTAAAGCATTTTCAGTTAAAATGTATAGTAAACACCTGAGGAGTATTTAAAATTAAAATGTATAGTAAACACCTGAGGAGTATTTACAATTAAAATGTATAGTAAACACCTGAGGAGTATTTTAAATTAAAATGTATAGTAAACACCTGAGAAGTATTTTAAATTAAAATGTATAGTAAACACCTGAGAAGTATTTTGGTCTGTCTTAAAGTATGTCTTGTAGTGCATATTTCAGTGCTTTTTTTTTTTTTTTTTTTAATTGAACAGATGTGGGCAGAAAATTCAGTAAAAAAGCCCTGTGCATGACTCATCCCTTAGAGCTTTCTTGAGTTCCCAAGTCGTTCCAGTTTCATGTACTGTCAGTAATATTGCAGGAGCAGCTTGTAGCCTGATAAAAAAAGGCTTGATGAAGCAGCCATCAAAAAAAAAATGCATTTCATATCTAGTCATTCATGTATGGTATGTATTCATAAAAACCTTCCAGCTGCAAATGCACTTACTGGTATAAGATGGTGTCAAACACAGCATAGTGCACAGTACTAATGCAATGCTTGTATCTTTTTTCATAGAATTAAAAGGGATGTGTGTTGTTTGTTTTAAGTTCAATGACAAATCTGCCTGTTTGCTTTTTAGTATCCACCATTTCCTCTGGTTTTATCATTAAAGTCTGCTCTATACCATTCATATGCAGATATTTGTAATACTCTTAGAATACAGGAAAGAAGTGACTATTAGCCATTTGAAATGTGATGATCAGGGTCCCCGAGAGACTCACCTGGTAAAAGCACGGCCACATGGATTGCAGGGTGAGTCATACAGTCAGGGGAGCGCAGGTTCGCTGACATCCTCTCTTGAGTTCCTGAGTGTAAGAAAGGGAAATGGCTTGTTCGTGAGATCAGAGGACGCCCACTGAACCTTCAGTTTCCCTGAGCTGTGTGGGGAGTTGCAGCAGTGAGGGAATGTAATTGGACATTCTAAATTGGGAAGGGGGGGAGGGATATTTGGTCACTCTAAATAAAAACAAATAAAAAAATTAAATGTGGTGATCGAATCAAGACTTTTCCATATACTGCATGTTTCACACACTATTACCATGCTTTGTGACACTGGTACCTGACTGTAAATAATATAGCAGGATCAGCTCATGCCCTTGTAAAGTAAAGGCTTGATGAAAGTAGATTTCAGGAAGAAAAAAAAAAGATTGCCTGAATGCAAATATTCGTCTATCTACAGTAGTCATGTATTATAGGCATTCATAGAATTATTTCAACTATAAATAGAAGCACTTACTGGTGTTATATCACAACACAAGAAAGTGCACAACACTAATGCATGTGTCTTTATTGTCTTTTAAAATTAAAAAAAAGTTAAATGAGAAATCTGCCTGTTTGCTTTTTGGTAATATGCATAACACAGCTGGTTTGATTTAAAATCTGCCCTACCATTTATATCCAGGATAACCCGTTTGTTTCATGCTGCATAAAATGTCAAATAGAACTTAAATGTCAAAGTGAAAATCAAATCAATAAATAAATGTTGCCGCCTAAATTATAATCACGTTTTAAATAAACTACTTTCATCAGTGATTTTAATTAGGAACTGAAAGGGCAGAACCATATTGAAGCTCTTCTTAAAAGATAATTTGATTATGACTGTTCATTAATCTTCCCTTTTGTAAACGATTATCCCTCGGATTACAAGCGTACAAATTGCTTATTGTTTTATTTTGAGACTGCAAATCAAAGGGAACGACTTGGTCTTAAATCTCTGCTCAAATTATTTCATGACAGGCTTTAAAGTTTAGTATTTTTCTTATATATAGTGGCAGCCTGTAAATAAATAGTGTTGGTGTTTGTATGTGTTTTGGTGGTGGTTGGCAGCGATAGGGTTAATTCCTGTCCCTGCCAAATACATGTGAGAATGTAGCTGTTCCGAAATTGGATAATTGGTGCTATCTTGGAACAGCCACATGATATAAAAAAAGAACCAGAAGCTCCATTAAGGAGAGACTATCAGGGAGCTGGAACCAGAGAAAAGGGATAATGTTTGAAATGTATGTGTGAATAAGTGTTGGGTTTTTGTGACTGGTAAACAGCTTAGCTGTCTGGTATAGTTCAGAACTGAAACGTTTAGTTAAGCACTCCTGGAAGGTTTTTGTTTTGTATTTAAAATAAACATACAGGCACCACCCTGTTAAAAACTTACCTGTGTTTGGGAGTGCTGTTCCTTTTACACAAGAAGACGAGTGAAGAAGGTCCTGCATATGGCAAGCACACCCCGGTTTGTCACAATAAATTATTGTATATAACTGTTATAAATGACTCTTCATGTTGCAGAGAAGGTCAAAAGAAATACAGTAATGCAGTTTTGTGACTTAAATGTGAGCTAATTGGCTAATAATCAGGATAGGGAGAATTTTGACAGGCCAGAGTCTTTGCCCGTGATATTGAATTATCTGTGATATTGAATTTAACTCTCCTGTACATCTTCAAAAGATGTCAATGTTTTTATCATCTAAAAAATAGTTTGACATCATAAAGACCTCACCACTTAGAGGTCCGTGCTATCAAACACTATCTTGGAGGCAGCGGTTGAGCTGTGACATGCAGCACCAGCTTTTCCATGGTGACCCCCTACCCAAGGACTAACCAGGCCCAACCTTGCTTATTCTCTGAGCTCTGAAAAGATCAGATTCCAAGGTAATGGTACAGACTACTATGGAAATAACCAGGGTGCTTCTGATATACAGTACACGAAAAATCAGCGGGCCTTTTCATGCAAGGTACTTGTTAGTTTTTCTTTCTAGTTCACTTTATACTGTAATATCCTGGCAAACTCTTTTATTGATAACACATGTACGTGTCTGTTTGGACTGAAACATGTTTGTGTGCAATCCACTCTATCTCTATTGGTTTTTTTTATTAATGTGGTGTCCCAATCGAGAGGTTTGCATGGACTTCAGGGTTCTCTCATTAATTCCATACTTTTATGATGTCATTAACATTCCACGGGACAATGCATTTTCATGATTTTACGTTTATTATACATTTTATAGGTTTATTACATCTGCAGTTAGTAGAATTTTAATTTGCATTTAGTGGAGTTATTAAATTTGCAATTGGCATGTTGTAAAGGAATTTTTACCAGTGCAGCCCAAGTTATTACTTCTGCACACATTATTACATTTGCAGGTTGTACAAGCTCCACTAAAAATGTTACAGAGTGCCTGTGGCAGGATGCCTGCCCCTTTTGTTTATTTATGTATTATTTTGTCCTTGTGTCTATATGTGTTCTGTGCTCTGTATTATTGTTTTCATGTAAATAGAAGTGTATTTGTATCCATCAGTGGTACCAATTATTTCAATTGGCAAGGATGGGGTTACCTCCCCATGCTAATTGAACGTGGGAAGAATGTAGTAGGTGGTTAAGAGTTAATTGATTGTCAGTTGTCTAGTTAACTCCTAGCCACCTGGTATATAATGACCCAGCTCCACCTGTGTAGGGTTGGAGTGGTTTGGAGAGACAGAGTAAGTTTTTGATGATCCCTACCTGTAATATTGTATATAGGTACTTGTGGTAGGCATTCATTTGTGTTTTGTTGCTTTGGCCCTCATGCCTATTTATTTATGTTTTGAAGACGTCTTTATTTGTTTAATAAAACACTGTGCAGCCACACAGTTTTTGCTCTGCATTCCTGCCTTTTGTGTACTGCTTTCCTGAAACCTGACGTCACACACAGCCATCCTGTCCCAGTGCCTTTTAAAGTCACCTTACTGTAGCATAAATAGGCGCTAATCCTGTCCTCAATTGGAGGAGCAGGTAGATTGCCTTTACACACACTCCCTCAGTACACTGCAGGGGTAAATCTTGTACCGACTCTTGTCTCTTACTCTGCCCCTCACACTGGTATGATACATGTTTTGTTGAGGTTCCAATAGGGAAAATCTAATTTGTCGGATTAAATGATTTGCGGGGGTTAATCATTGAATATATAAATTGCACACATTGGCACATCTCTACTGTATGCTGTGGGATGAAGCTGTTAAATATATATTCTTTCCCAGGAATCTCATTTTAATGTTACCAGGTTTGATAATCAAAAATCATGGTTCTCAGTCATGCATACTGTGTCCATTGTATGACATCCTCAGGTATCACGCCTTCCTGTGTCTGGCATCAGTCCTCCTCGAGTCAATCGTCGGGTATCCAGCATCAGTCCTCTTCGAGTCAGTCGTCAGGTATGAGGTAGTAGTCCTGATGCCTGACACAGGAAGGAGTGATACCTGAGGATGTCTTAAAATGGACATCATACATGCAGAAAATAAAAACGAAAACTTCAGGAAAACTGCCATATTCTGTTTGCTTGATAAGTGCATATCATGTTAGATGGAGGAGGTCAGGGCCAGGTACAGCATGATCTATCAGTCTCTCAAAATCTGTTAAAAACCTGTGATGTGATATTCTCTGCAGAATATCACATCACAGTAAGTAAAATCCGGAATAGTTAGTAGAACTATAACCCTAATCCCAAACCCTTTAGTTGCTAGTGAATTCATAGTTTGTGCTTTGTGCAGTTCTTTAAATTTGTGCTCTATTAATTTGCAAAGTAGTATCTAGGTAAAACAAACAAACAAGGGGTTGTATTTAGTAAGCTTCACGTGCAGTAACGAGCAGAATGATCTGATACACTTGCTATCAAAAAAGTTTCTATTGCATTTTCGCTCACAGACACGGTATGATTATATATACCTATATTTTAACCTGTAGAAGGTTTAATTATGACACAAGCCTAGTAAAGGCTTTCACGGCAGGCTTTGTTAGGTAATGTAATGTTCCAGCTTGTGAAAAAAGGATTGCATATAATAAGGTTACTTCTCATAAAATTTCAATGCCCTGAGCATATGCATACTGGAAGACCGAGAAAAGTTAATGATATTTATTTTGGGAGAAAACAGCTCTGTCAGCACACAGGATGTTAGCTGTCAGTTTAGTAAGCACTTTTTATGAAGCTGATGCAAAGTTAATGCATGCTCCATATGCTGAACTGGATGTATGCACAGTGCCCATAATTTCTCTGGAGCCCAAGGTAATGTTGTCGCATGACATAAAAACAAGTGATTTTTACTACCTTTGGTTATGTTACCTCAGGTACTGGTACAGCATGTGTCATGGTTGTTTGTTCTGGGATTTATTTAGTACTTCCAGTACTCATTTACTGTGTGGTCCCTTTCAAAACTCCTCCAAACAGAGACCTGGCTGAGAGGGACACTGCGGACAGTAGTACCGTGTATCCCTCCATATGCCCTAGTGGGAACATACAGCACTTTTTTTTTGAAAGTCCAGAACTATGATAGGGTGTTGTACTTAAGTACACTACATAGGTGTTGTACAAATAAATCTGCACCATGTATTTGCCAAGCTTCTTCCTTGCAGCACTGTATGACTCCAAATTCTGGTCGGACCTATCCACGCCTCCCATGTATTTATTGTACTCCAGGACACACTTGGGCTTGTTTGTATGTGTGTCTCCTGACCTTGCACAGGAACTGCAACAGTAGCCTCATTGTTAGGGCCCTGCGTTTTACGTGACCTGCTTTCTTAGGCTGCACTTCATTCCTCCCACCGCAAGGTGGTCATGTGGTCCGCTTAATTAAACCACTTATTGATTAATAATCTCCTGATTCCTTTAATCATCTCAATTAGTCATTCTATTAATGCGCATTGGCGCGTTGATTAGGCGGCAGCAGCAGCTACGGACATTTATTTAGTCATGCATCCCTTTATTACTAATACGTCTTATTCAATATTATTTCTTAGAATGTGTAAATAAAGAATTTAAATGTTTCAGTTTACTAGTAGGAACACATCAGTTGTCAACAAAATATTAAAAAAAAAAAAAAAAAAAACACTGATTCCCAAAACAATTTATATAAAATACTGAAATCATAACATCAATGCTGTAACATATACATTACAAATATAAAATTATAATAATAATAATAATAATGCAAGGTTGTTCACAAGCAGCACATTGTCACTTACAGTACTGTGAGTGGCTTAGACGCAAAACAAATAGACATTTTTTTAAAGATGGAAAATCATTACCTTAGGTGCATTCTGAGCCAGCATTTGAAGCTGCTGCATGTTCACAGTTGTAGCTGGAAGCAGCTGACTTAGAGGCCTTGATTACTTCTGCTGGGGGCTCATACTTGAAGCAGTTGGGCTGCATACCAGACATCTTGATTGTCATTATAGAGGACAGTGTGCCTTCCAAGGCCAGAGCATTCTGTGTGTCAGTCTTGTTTAGTCCAATCATTGAAAAAACTCTTTCTGCATCAGCATTAGAGTGTGGCAGGGTTAGAATCTGTTGTGCCACCTTGCTAAGCCTGGGTAGCTTAGGCATTCCTGTTAGTGGACTCTTGATTGTGGCCATGTGTGTCCACACCTTATCCATCCTGTGGTACACCTGCTCACTGACTCTGCTCACCGCCTGCTCCCAAATGCTTCTGGGAATGTCCTTTTTCTCCATAAGTTGATAGTCCAGGAACTCATCACTCAACTTGTCCTGTTCTTTGGGATCTCCATATGGAAGCAGATGACTAAACCTGAAATATTTAGATTGAAAGACATTATATAATTGAAAATCCTTTACTTTTCAATTTCTTTCACATGTTTTATCATTTTCTTAAACATTTTATCTGTTTCCACCTGTGTGTGGATTGCCTCGCCCTGTGTGATGCGCCTGCCTGCGGGAACCAAGATCGCTACAATATTCAACAGCAGAATACCAAGTGCCCCATCGTGTTATGCATGGCTCAGGTGGCAACTTTATGAGTACAGCCTTCTTGTTGGACAGCTTGTCTGCTTTTGCTGGCAAGGGCTATCATGTGGGCATTACAAGTCAAATGTACTGAATTTGGCAGTAAACCTCGAAGAATGTCATTATATGCCTTGATCATGTAACTGGCATTACCGGAGACAAATCCAGTCACATTTTTAAAATTAACCTAAAATGCGTTTTAAAAATTTCACAACGTCCTGTGTCAAAGTAATTCACTGAGTGCAGATTAACTGTATCGGCTAATATTACTTTCAGTTCGAAGGTATTCGATAGTACTTGGAGAACAAACAAAATGTGCAAAACATACTGATCTTTTTGCATTTGTAGACTCGTCAGTAACTACAGACATTTTTAAAAAACAGCCATCCTTTTTCTGTGGATGTTTTCTCTATTTTACTTTTACTAGGTATGAAACAGAGACTAACAGAAGTAGATTGGAGTAAAATAGAGAAAACATCCACAGAAAACGATGGCTGTTTTTTAAAAATGTAGTACTAGATGCGCAAAACAATTACATCCCAAAAGTAGACAAATCTAAATCTAAAACAAAATGCCCAAAATGGTTTAATAGATCAATTAAAAAAAATATTCAGCGAAAAAAGGCACTTTACAGAGCGTTTAAAAGGGACCAAAAACAAAGTACACAGAAAGAGTACTTGGAACTGCAAACACAAGTCAAAAAGGAAGTTAGAAAGGCCAAGAAAGAGATAGAAATCAATATTGCTAAGGGGGCTAAAACCAATTCCAAAATGTTTTTCCAATATTATAACAGCAAGAGAACATTCAAAGAGGAGGTTAAATGTCTAAGAGACACAAATGGCAAAATCATAGATGAAGAAAAAAAAAATAGCAAATATATTAAATGATTACTTTTCACAGGTTTTTACAAAGGAGGACACGGACAACATGCACCACATGTTGACCTGTTCCTATCCAATTTTAGGTAACTTTAGCATAACAGAGGCAGAAGTGTTAAAGGGACTAGGAGCTCTTAAAATAAACAAATCCCCTGGGCCGGATGAGATCCTCCCAATAGTACTCAAAGAAATGAAAGAAGTTATTTACAAACCGCTAACCAAGATCATGCAACAGTCTCTTGACACAGGGGTTGTACCGACAGACTGGAAAATAGCAAACGTAATACCGATCCACAAAAAGGGAGACAAAACCGAACCAGGTAACTACAGACCAATAAGCCTGACTTCTATTATATGTAAACTTATGGAAACTATAATAAGATCCAAAATGGAAAATTACCTATATGGTAACAATATCCTGGGAGACAGCCAGCATGGTTTTAGGAAAGGGAGATCGTGTCTAACTAACCTACTTGACTTTTTTGAGGATGCAACATTGAAAATGGATAATTGCAAAGTATACAACATGTTTTTTTTAGATTTCCAGAAAGCTTTTGACAAAGTCCAGCATTAAAAGATTAATTCTCAAAATGAACGCAGTAGGGTTTCAAGGAAATGCATGCACATGGATTAGGGAGTGGTTAACATGTAGAAAACAGAAAGTACTGATTAGAGGAGAAACCTCAAAATGGAACGAGGTAACCAGTGGTGTACCACAGGGATCAGTATTAGGTCCTCTGCTATTCCTAATCAACATTAATGATTTAGATTCTGGTATAGTAAGCAAACTTGTTAAATTTGCAGACGACACAAAAATAGGAGGAGTGGCAAACACTGTTGCAGCAGCAAAGGTCATTCAAAATGACCTAGACAGCATTCAAAATTGGGCAGACACATGGCAAATGAAATTTAATAGAGAAAAGTGTAAAGTATTGCATGCAGGCAATAAAAATGTGCATTATAAATATCATATGGGAGATACTGAAATTGAAGAAGGGAACTATGAAAAAGACCTAGGAGTTTATGTTGACTCAGAAATGTCTTCATCTAGACAATGTGGGGAAGCTATAAAAAAGGCCAACAAGATGCTCGGATATATTGTGAGAAGTGTTGAATTTAAATCAAGGGAAGTAATGTTAAAACTTTACAATGCATTAGTAAGACCTCCCCTAGAATATTGTGTTCAGTTCTGGTCACCTCGTTACAAAAAGGATATTGCTGCTCTAGAAAGAGTGCAAAGAAGAGCAACCAGAATTATCCCAGGTTTAAAAGGCATGTCGTATGCAGACAGGCTAAAATAATTGAATCTATTCAGTCTTGAACAAAGAAGACTACACAGCGAACTGATTCAAACATTCAAAATCCTAAAAGGTATAGACAATGTCGACCCAGGGGACTTCTTTGACCTGAAAAAAGAAACAAGGACCAGGGGTCACAAATGAAGATTAGATAAAGGGGCATTCAGAGCAGAAAATAGGAGACACTTTTTACACAGAGAATTGTGAGGGTCTGGAACCAACTCCCCAGTAATTTTGTTGAAGCTGACAACCTGGGATCCTTCAAAAACTGCTTGATGAGATTCTGGGATCAATAAGCTACTAACAGCCAAACGAGCAAGATGGGCTGAATGGCCTCCTCTCGTTTGTAAACTTTCTTATGTTCTTATGTTCTTAGATACACCATCTTTACCAGTTGTACAATTTCCATCTTGTGCAACTCAGCAATTTGGGGTAGATATTCCCTTCTCAGTTGACTTGCTGTAGGAATTGCTCCCACATTTATTACATGTTTGTTCAGAAATGCACATAGTTTGGGATTTTCAGTTTTTTCCAGGGGAATATTAGCACAAACAAATGCCTCTGTCGAATCGAAAGTAACATCTCGTCGGCTTTCATAATTTTTGTTCCCCTTACGTTTTTTACTGGAGGACGCCGTGTCTCATAGCTGTCAATCTCAGCCTTTCGTTTTCTGTGTTTTTCTGATGATAAATGTCAGTCTATTGTTGACTTTCGAGTGTGGCTATGGTCATGTGGCTGTATATATATATATTAGGGCTGCTCCGATTTAACAGATTAATCAGCTGAATAATTTATTGCAGATTCACAATTTAATCGGACAGTTTTTTTTGGCTAGACATTTTGAACTCCCATTTCCCAACAATTTTTTTTAATGGAGTGGAAGAAAGAATGAGCGCGAGAAGGTTTCTCGCGTCCGTTCGTATCTGGTTTGTTATTGTTACACACATACGTCTTACATTTTCTACAACGTCCAGAACAATCCTCAATGTCTGCTGCCAGCATGGAAAAATATGTCTGCATTTACTACAATCAAAGCAGACTTTATTCATTTTAAAACTGTGTTGGTGAAAAGGGAGTTTTTATGTTTAAGTTGGATGGACAAAGTTAATTTAAACAGAGTTGACTGTGCAGCATTTATTTTTCACGATTCCTTCATTTGGCCTGGCATGGTTTCAGGCGAGTAGATGTCTTTTACTAGTGTCACAAGCTGTGACTATAATGTTTTGTTTTATTGATGTTAGTACTGTTAATATTACATTACTGTTCAAGTTGTTTATGTATACCGATTTTTACTAATTTTATATTAGTATTTACGCTTGCAATTTTTATATTTTATTATTATAATGTATTTATGTATTTTGTCTTTTTGTTATTGTCATTGTTTATTATGTAGCCACTTTTTTCTTTTTCAACACAGCTTCCTCGCATTAGAATTGTAGTGATTCAAAATGGGTTATTTTGTTAAAGTTCTGATTTGAATGTAGACATCAATTCCTACTTTCACCTGAAGAAGAGAGCATTGAGGTCTTGAAAGCTTGTGATGAATTATTGCTGAGTTAGTCCAATAAAAGGTATCACATCTCCTTCTCGTTGTAATGTAGAAACTTTAAGATTAATTGTAATCTGTCCAGGCTCATTGTGGAGGGGAAAATTTGGGCAGCATGGATTGGGTTGGTGGACCAAAAGTAAATCCATTCTAGGTTTATCCCCTAGTCCCATTAGAAGAGATAAGCCCCAGAACTTTTTCATTTCAAAAACATTTGTGGGGACCCACTTGCGCACCCTAGAATATGGCCCCAGGTTGTTTCCACGCTGTGTCAGATATTGTAAGACATACAAATTGGTTAGGGTTACCAAATATTTAAACATTTCTTCAGTGATGAACAACTGAAAAACGTTAACTGGGGTAAACCCAGTTGTGTTCACACTAGTAACTGTTGCGCCAGAAAATGGTGGTATTTGAGGCTGGATGATGTTAGGGGGGATCAAGTGATAGAATAGCTGAAATCTACCACCACTCGGTCCAGGCCCACCTACTGGACTGGGTTCAGGCAAGGGCTCAGGCTCAGTTTCCATAGGCACCTCTTCCTGACCACTGTTGAGCTCTACCAAGTGCCACTTGGTTCATATGCACTGCCAGTCATCTGGCACAAAATCACCCTCTGAGCCAGACTCCGTTAGGAGGTTAGTATCTGCACTGATCCACCTTCTTGACATTTTCTCACCAGAATAACCTCCACGTATGTTGTGAGTGGAGAGTAGATAATTCAATAAAAAACACAAATACATTTAAAATCAGAATTGCGAATTGTAATATAATACATTTTTATATATATTTTTTTAATGGCACAGAAGAAAAATCCATTCAACCAATAACTGCAAATCAGGATATGGGGAAAGGAGAAAAAAATCAAATCAATATAGTATAGTCTTATTTTCTGTGTTTATTTGTGTGTGTGATTAATTATAAAAATGTTCTTAAATGGAGAAGGAAAAAAAATCAATAATTACAATCAAATCGTAGGGAGAAAAAGATATCCTGAAAGGTTTTCAGGGGGATATAGAGAGGAGAAAAAAAATCAATAAATACTAATCAAAATCATATTTTTTTTCTCCAAATTTAGAACAGGAAAAAAATCTTAAAACAAAGGTGATGTCCAACAAGAAGGTGGATGATTTCAGAATTGGAAATGAACGGATAGAAGTGGAGAAGAGTTTTTCATTTCTTGGGTCCACGACTGATGAAAATGGAGATTGCAAAGATGAGATCAAGAGGTGTTTAGTATTAGGAAGAGCAGCGATGATTGGTCTGGTTAAGTTTTGGAAAGACAAAGATATAACAACGGAGACTAAGAAGAGGCTGGTGAAAGCGATGATATTCCCTGTGGCTTTGTACGGGTGCAAGTGGACGATGAGGACAATCGAAAGAAGGAAGATCAATTAATTTAAGATGTGGTGTTGGAAACGAATGCTAAGAGTGGCATGGACTGACAGAAGAACGAACACTTCGATAATGGAACAAATTGGAGAAACACTACCTTTGGAGGCCATGATTGTGAAGCAGAAATTATCTTCGGCCACGTGATGAGAAATGAGGGGTTGGAGAAAACAATGCTAGGAATCAGTGAAGGCAGGAGAAGGAGAGGCACACCGCAGATAAGATGGTTGGACAAGATCAAAAACATAACAGGACTATCTCTCTGTGATCTCTGAGATTTGGACAGAAATAGGTGGAGGGTGTTCGTCACGGAGGTCTCCAGAGGTCGTGTCTGACCTGACGGTACAAGGTGACAAGGTGAGATACTTCACACAAATTACAACTATAACTAACAGGTTGTACATACAATGACTGACATTCACAAGACAAGCTCACGATTTACCACCTAATCCCCTCCTGAGGAAAGACATGGCATTAAATAATCCCCAACCATGCCTCTCCTAACAGGATTAATTATTCAATAAACATTTACACCAGGAATGATTTTATACAAAAAATAAACTCTTGTTTAACATTCATACTTTCACAATAAACATTAATATATTCTACTTTAAATGTGTTTCTTCTCCTTTGTACGTGTTTGTTTAACCTGCATGAATACCATTGTTTCTAAACACAACCATTGTTTGCTCATTATTATTCCCAGACTGAATAGCCCTTATCTTGGAAGATTACTGAACATATGGCTATAACAAAACCCTTGTCCCACATGTATAGCTACGGCAACTTCATTAAGGGACGCGCCCTAATCTAAATACAGCAATACACCGTCATATATCAAATATGCTTGAAAAACAACATGCGCAATACATAATAAACCATGGCTCTATCATAAACACAATAACATGTATTTAAATATTGCAGTGAGGGTCTCACCCTCACAATGTCACTGTAGATATAACTTGTTGTAATCCTAACTTGTTGCATCCTAGTTCACATTGTATTTTAGTAGTATTATTTGCACTTATTGTAAACTGTACTTTATTTAACTATGAATATTGCATTGTAACCCTGTACAGTACTGCCATGTAACACCTGTAAGTACCTTAGATAAAGGCTCTGCCATATAAATAAATAAATAATAATGATAACAGTAATATAAAACATGTCAGTCAGAATATAATAATAAGATTCTATTGTTGCTGGGGGCTTAATAGAAACCCCAAGCCCTCTGCCTTTTTTCTGTCTCCACATTTGTTTTTTGACCACCAGTCGCCACTGCTACATAGTCAGTAGCTAGAATGCACACTGCAGAGGATATTATTGCTATCATGAACAAAACAAAGAATCAATGTATAAGGCACAATAAACATTCTATCGTGAACACTTAGAAATGCTGGCTTTCATAGCCTCGGTACACATTAGCACCTAATCCAATGATCTAAATGGAGGAGCTAAGGAGATTCACTGCTGTTTTGATCAATTTAATTTAACCTGTATTAACATTCTTCTAGCAGCTCCAGTGGTGTGAGCTACTGGTATCATTATCATATGTTGACATACCATTAACAATTGTATCACAATAGCATGAAACATTTCCTTGCAATACCATGATGTGAAAGGATATTGAAGCTATGAACTCAGTCTACTGTTTAATCAAAGCACCCCATTTCTTAAGACTAAAATCACCCCTTTCTGATACTTGTTTAGGGTTTTGTTGTGAAATGTCAGACATGACTGTTAATATGCTTTCCTAGCACTCCCAAATGTGTGGGTCTGAGGCACACTAGAATCACTGTGGGAGCTTTCACTATGGGCAGCCATTGCCATGCTTTGAATAAATAGGATTTATTCTAAAATGCTGCAATTTTGGGGGATAAAAGGGGATGCTGCCCTTTACCTGGTTATATCCATGGAGTTGAAAGGAGCAAGCGTAATAAAACATGATCACAAAATGCAATTACACCCATAAATTAAATATATTTACTTTTGAAACATTTATCACCCCTATTTTGTCTTTTTTGTTCTCTGTAATGAAATGATATTGTGAGGGTTGTGACACATTGAACTATATAAAAAAAAAAGTCTGCCACTGAATGATAAGAGGATCTCTCATTATTACAAGTGAGTCATGTAATTTACAGTTTTCAAACCCAAAGGAGCGTTCCTCTTTAAAGCTCCTTGTACCACTGTACAAAAGAGATATGTCGCACAATTAAACTGTTGATAGATCTCTATAATACCGTGATGTGGCAAAGTGGTTGCAGTGCGCAGGTGTAGAGGTGATGCAGTGCTCAGGAATAACAAACACAACACAGTTCACAGTGAAAAACAGCTCTTTATTGTGCTGCAAATAACCCACGGGGTTCAGTCCTGAAATAATAACACACTCCATACACATACACGATTACAAATCCGAACAGTGAGTGCTCCTAGTGCAAGTGGTGAATTATACAGTAATGGTGAAACAGTACTGCAGTGTAGTCCGGGTTTGATGCTGGCTGATAGAGACGGCTCCCGGATTTTAGTCGTCTATAAATTTACAAATGTGACAACTAATAGACAGACAGATACAACACAAATACTCATGGTTACTTTTCACTTGTACTTTACAGGTCTTTTCACAACCATAACAAAGGAACAGATTGCTTCGACACATACCCTGATTTCCGACTTTCCCTGGAATTAATTGCCAACCTCAATCTCTCTATTTGATCCCCAGTACAAGCCCTTTTTTCCTGTCTTGCTCCCATCCTCCTCTATGCCACACCATCTTTGCAACGGCTCTCCCCCTGGGGATAAGTGGAGCTCACTTCCCAACCAGTGTTTTGTGTTTGTCTGTTTATTTTGGCCACCATGCCATTTTGTTTTGTGGAAAGTGTTTTTATTTTATTTATTAAATACGTGTTCAGCGCTTCAACCCGCAGTCTGTCTCTTCCTGGTCTGTGACATCACCATCCTGCCACATATGCATTTTCTCTTTAATATTATTATTATTATTTATTAGCAGACGCCCTTATCCAGAGCAACTTACAATTGTTACAAGATATCACATTATTTTTTTAACAAACAATTACATTATTCTGTACACATTATTTTTACATACAATTTATACAGTTGGGTTTTTACTGGAGCAATCTAGGTAAAGTACCTTGCTCAAGTGTACAGCAACAGTGTCCCCCCCCACCTGGGATTGAACCCACGACCCTCCAGTCAAGAGTCCAGAGCCCTAACCACTACTCCACTACTCCACACTGCACCAATGTTAATCATGTTGTTAGAGATTGAAAGAGAACCTACAGGAAGTGCACTTTCTCGGAATGAGTATAGTATTTCTACGTGCTGCTTCAATGATCATGTGTATTTTAAAGCCATTAGTTTTTCTAACTCGAGCTCAGGCACAGGTGCATAAAAGAGCAGATCATCCACTCCTCGGGGTTGGGTGTTCAGAGGTGGAACGAGAGCGAGACAGCTAGAACTGAAAAATATAACAATTGCAAATATAAAACCCAGCACTATAGTTGTTTGTTTGTGTGTCTCTGTTTTAAGTATTTGTTTTGGCCATCATGCTGTTTGTTTTTGTAAAGTGTTTTGTTTTGTTTGATTATTAAAAAGGTGCACCAGCGCTTCACTCGCAGTATTGTTGTCTGTCTCTTCCTGGTCTGATGTCACCACAAGCCATCCTGTTCACACTGTTGGAAATGTAAAACTGCATGTTTTATATTAACCAGCTATTATTACTTAGTATTATTAATTTGTATTAGCTTTAAAGAATAGATATAGTTTTAATCCCAAATATGTGGATATTCCAGTAGCTGCTGAATTCTAAGCCAGTTCCCCCAACAGCAGATACCATGCACCAATGATACAAAACACATATTATGATTGTTTAAGACATAGATTCTGAGTTTCTTTAGTGACCCAACAGAACCATATGTACAGTACTGTACCTCACACAAATAGCCCATTTTTCCCACTCATGTCAGTTTGTCTACACTTTCTTGCACATACAAAGAGCAACGCACCAACAGTCAATAGAATGTTTACCTGCTAGTCTTTCAGAAACGTCAATGACCACAGTGTCCTTAAAAAAACAAAACAGATGCTTTATAAATGGACTATTGCTGTGCCAGGTTGCCCATTGTCACGCATACCATGCAAGGTGACAGCTGTAGACGAAAAATGTCATAATAAAATGTAATATCATGCCTTAAGTGTGCCCAGAAGGCTGAAGTCATCAAACACCAGACTAAGGAATTATATTTGAGTATAAAATGGAAGATCATCATGAGATGCTGCAGCTGTAAGTATCGCTTTGATGGATTGGACATGACTGTGCACATGTAGAGTGTGCTTCTCTTCCTAGCTTGTTCGTCAGCCAGATGGCACGAATCCATCACAGAGGATTGAATGCTACATTCCATGATAATAATAGAGAAGCTAGTGGGATGTTCCCAGCACCAAAACAGTTCTGAATTCATAATGCTGTACAGATATTTTTTTTCTTTTTTAATACATTTTGCACACCCCTGTGCTTATTGGAAGACATCAACTCAATACACAAGACATCTTATTCTATTGAGCACCTCCTGTGTTCAGTAAGTGATTATTTTGTTCCTGCAGGAAATATATATATTTAAAAACAAAATGTTCGTAATATTTAAAAAATGTGTTCACAATATTCAATACTCGGTAAGAAGGATGTCCTTATCGCTTAAGTCTGGCAAGGGGTCAAAATGATACGTTGATACTGAGAGATTGAAGGTCTTTCTGCTGGTTCTGCCAGTCTTTTCCCCAGAAGATGCTAAGAGCTGAGGAATCGAATGCTAGAGGTTGCAGTAGAAATCACAGGAGTCATGTAATACCTTGACTTATAGGAGGCACAATGCATTCAGATCCTCAGACGGTTTTGGAACTCCCTTTGAATCGTTGTGTGTCTTGTAACCAATAATTTCAAACAACCATAAGAGCACTGCATTGAAGTTAAGGTGTACTAAATACATGTATTGTCTCTTTGCATCTGACTACTTTTCTTGCAAACAGCCCCCAAAGAGCTACAATCAAACTAAGGTCTGAGAAAAAATGGATTAATGTATGAAAGGTCTTAGTCTGTCATCTGCAGTTGTACAGCTCAGGAAGCCTGTTTCTGCACTGCCAAACAGATAAATGCGTCTCATTTGACTACCTGTCAAATGATCGACTTTGTTTCTGTAGTCAGTCTTTATTTTTGTAAAAAAATAAATACAACATTCAACACTATTTGTGCCATTTTCCCCTTCTCCTCGTCACACACCTTTATTGCAGCTGCTATATGTCATCATCCCTGCTGCTAGTACAAAGAGGTGAGTCATCAGCCTGCTGAAGCGGAAAAAATAACAGAGACAGTGTTTTCTCCACATTGCGTGTTGTACCATACAATGATGCTGATGCCACAAAGACCCTTCCAGTGGGAATTCATAATATGAAAATGATATTTTCCACAGATATCTCTAGATCTGTCAGCTTGTCACGACTAGTACAGGGCTTAACACCCCTTGAAAATAAAAGGCTTTTAGAAAAACATGAAAGTTGCCGAGGTTTCGTTATTGTAATTTGTATTGAAGCCTGGGCTTCTAATACTGGTGGGTGTTTAGGAGTGGGCTCTTTGAAAAATGTTTCAACTAAAAATAGATCGTATTTCTTTCAAGAACACTTGCAGTGATAACCTGATGTTGAGAAAAAATGCTCACCCTTTTTTCTTGCTGCTTAATATTCAACAAAACACCAGTATTATGCTGACATGAGTGAAAGCTTTAACTAGAAATAAATAATTTCCTGATAAACTGGTATTAAAATCAAGTTTATGATAAACATTGTATGCTCTACCACATAACAACTTGCTGTTACAGTAGCTATGTAATGCATGTATGTAGGTAGGTATGTACTGTACACTATGTATTTATGTATGTGTGGGTATATTACTATGCAAAACTACATATGTGTTTGTCTGTGTGCATGTGGGACTTGGAAGCTTGTCTGTCTGTGTATGAGTGCAATGTGTACTGTATAGATTTACTAACATCACAAAAACACAATCAGAAAATGCATTTACAGAAGAGTCATGTTCAGAAACACATTTCCTTTTCCTTTTATTTAAAATGCGCTCTTTGTAAACTGGTGCTAAAGCTTTGTGAACATTGCCTGATGCATTTCGACATCCCTGCCAGAAACAGATGATCACAGCTGCCAAATCTGACAATAGCCAGGAAAGGAAATTTCTGAGCAAGGGGATGAGCTTGGGGCTTTGCAAACATGGTGCTGCTATAATTGTTCACATGAATCACTGACCTAGCCCCTGTATAGTCCACTGTAGCATTTTATCTTCTTATAGCCTATCCAGAATTCCATTCAAAACATTGCATTGGGTTAGAAAATTTGCTCCTACAAAAGATAATTTTACAAAAACAGAAAAAAAAACTACAGATGAATTGAAATGTTTATGAAAAAATGATGGCCGTACGAATTTTACCATGAGCCAAATAAAAATAACAGTTTAAGATAAATGCAAATGGAACCATTGGGAATACAGGAGCTCACGAGTTTAGCAAAGAAGGCTCCTTCAGAAAGACTGGGACATAAACAAGGGCAAAGCAGAACGTGCTTTAATTCCTAATCTTCCAGATAAGGCCATTGTGCATTCTCACTTCAATGTTCAACACTTTGTTAATGTCAGCAAAGGGCTTTTTTTCAATCAATGGTGAATGGTGCTCAGTTAAGAAAAGTACATTTACTTGTAGAACCACTTAAAAAACATTTAAAATGATTATTTATTAAAAATAAAAATGTAATAATAAAAAAAGGCTCTCAAGTAAGTTGACTTTTGTTAACGTTAATATACAGTAACAAGGCAGATCCACTCTTAAAGAGCCCAGGGTAGCGCTGTAATTACTCTCTGTAACCATTACCTGATTTATTATATATAGTTAACTCTCATTACTACAAATTCCAAGGGACCAGCAAAATAAATGGTCTTATCAGTAATACTTTTTTTTTTTTTTTTTTTTTAATAATTTAGTCGTTGCCAATTAGTTTTTATTATTTTCACCCCAATTTGAAATGCCCAATTATTTTTTAGGCTCAGCTCACCGCTACCACCCCTGCGCTGACTCGGGAGGGGCGAAGATGAACACACGCTGTCCTCCGAAGCGTGTGCCGTCAGCCGCCCGCTTCTTTACACACTGCGAACTCACTGTGCAGCCGCCTCAGAGCTACAGTGTTGGAGGACAACGCAGCTCTGGGCAGCTTACAGGCAAGCCCGCAGGCGCCCGGCCAGACTACAGGGATCGCTGGTGTGCAGTGAGCCGAGGACACCCTGGCCGACCTAACCCTCCCTCCCCCCGGGCGACGCTTGGCCAATTGAGCGCCGCCCCCTGGGAGCTCCCGTCCACGGTCGGCTGTGGAATAGCCTGCACTCGAACCGGCGACGTCCAGACTATAGAGCGCATCCTGCACTCTAGCGAGTGCTTTTACTGGATGCGCCACTCGGGAGCAAAAAATGTATCACTAATACTTTTTATCAGGAGTCTAAGCTAAATGCACACTGTCAGTTTTTATTGAAGTTACAGTAAAACTGAAATCAAATTTCAATTACAGTATTATAAAGTATTATACATTTAAAAGTACTGTGCATTTTATTGAAAATATGGTTGTAAGTGAACTTTTAAAAAGTATATACATGAAGTTGCAAATGAACTGCACTTGAGATCTGCATGTCCCATTCTGGTTACAGGAATTTTTAAAACACAAAAGCAATGTGTCCTCAACATCAGGGTATTGAGCAAATCGGAAACGCTGGTGACTTGCACCCACACTTTGCTGTTTATAGGCCTGTATTATTTTTCAGAATGTTTGACAAAGTGTTCTCGGGAATGTTGAGATCTGCAGCAACATCTTTCTTTTTCTTGCTGCATTATCCACCACTTTCAACATCTCCACTTTTGTCTGCAAGGATAATGCACTTTTTTTTGCACTGCTTCAAGAAAATGATATTGATGTGTGAGCACATTGATGCATGAGACTCCTGATTTAGACCATGATTCTCCCATCACCTGATGAGATTCAAGAAACTCCCGATATTGTAGATTACCAATTGTAATGTATTATTACCTTAAGTAAATGATCTGTAACAAGCGCCCCACCCCTGCTCACTCGCTGTCTTGCTTACTCTAAGGGGATACAGTAAAAAAAGGTATGTATATATCTTAATGTATCTTTGTTGTAGGAAGAGCATTATAATAAAACACAGTGTAAATGTCCTAACCTAGGAAACTGACCCTCACCTATTGGTAGAAGCAGTCCAAATCTGCAGATAATGGAATTCCTCGGAAATCGTGGAATTTTCAGGCTCCCATGAAATTCACAGTCGTCCACAGATTCGCCATATTCTGCAGCTACATCGTCATCAAAATGATCATAAACAGACTGACCTGAAATATATAGCTTAGTTGTTTGGTGCTAGTTTTGTTAAATTAGCAGATGTTTGGTCTCCTTCAAAAAGAAAATCGTTGAGGAGAACCCCCCTAGGTAGATGGAACATGGGCCAAGGGAGCTTAAACAATAATAATAATTTCAAGTTTGTGGAAGAACTACAATGAGGAGCATCTGATTATATGTGAAACTGTACAGTTGAATTGTCATTGTTATTATTATTATTTGTTTATTTAGCAGACGCCTTTATCCAAGGCGACTTACAGAGACTAGGGTGTGTGAACTATGCATCAGCTGTAGAGTCACTTACAATTACGTCTCACCCGAAAGACGGAGCACAAGGAGGTTAAGTGACTTGCTCAGGGTCACACAATGAGTCAGTGGCTGAGGCGGGATTTGAACCGGGGACCTCCTGGTTATAAGCCCCTTTCTTTAACCACTGGACCACACAGCCTCCTCCTATTGTGTGTGATAATCTTCACAACTGTTATTTAAATAAAACAGGGTGCAATTAAGAAAGCACCAGCAAATCTTCCCAAATGATGTTCTTCTCTCTACCTTATATAAAAAAAATATGAAAGGATGGATTCCTAGATTACTTTCAGCTTTCAGAAAGACCACAAAAATTCCTGGTCATCCCACATGAAGAACTTACGACCACCTACATGAGAGGAGACACACTACAGTAAATAATATATTAGTTAGAGCAAGACTTCCATAAGATTCTCTTAACATATTACAATACAAAATATAATTAAATGTAGGCTCTTGGGCTATATATTGATTTGAAGCTATTCATACAAATCAAGGAATTGAAATGTGCACCTTTTATTTTAAATTTAGTAGTCACCAATTGTTTTTATTATTTTTCTCCCCAATTTGGAATAGCCAATTATTTTTAGGCTCAGCTCACAGCTACCAACCTTGTGCTGACTCGGGAGGGCGAAGACGAACACACACTGTCCCACGAAGCGTGTGCCGTCAGCCGACCACTTCTTTTACACACTGCAGACCCACCATGCAGCCACCCAAGAGCTACAGCGTCGGAGGACAACACAGCTCTGGGCAGCTTACAGGCAAGACCGCAGGTGCCCGGCCAGACTATAGGGGTCGCTGGTGTGCGGTGAGCCGAGGACACCCTGGCCGACATAAACCCTCCCCCCTTCTTTGATCCATATGCCTATTTTCTAGAAATTAAACATGAACTACAATTCCATGCCCCTCCCCGCAGCTCCAGTTTTCAACTTTAATTACTGTAGAATTTTAACTGCAAAAGCATTAAAACAATAAATGAATTTTACAATGACAGATCTTGTTTAAAACTGGTTCATTCATCCCAAACTGAAATATACAAAGTACATTAGTTCATTATTAAATATTTGGCACATGTGGTTAGGCCATGTCCGTAAAGTCCACAGCCTATATTTTCCCTTTGGTCAAACTGCAGGAAAACTGCCCCCTCCATAATAATTGTATTAAACAGGCAATTTGCCAGTGTTTAAACTTGCATACCTTGCTTAAATTTCACATGTATCTCAACTACAAATGTGCTTATGTAATTGATAAACAATACATATTTTCATACTCCTTTGTGAAGGCGCTTTGAATCGAAAACCATTTTGTAATGAAAAAAGTTGTTTAGACGAAAAGTGCCAGAGGATGAAAGGAAGTGGCTGGTGAATTGAATAAAATAAGGAAGGATCACGCTTGTTTTAATACAATATAAAAGTCCCATCATCAATAAAGAACCAGCTAACTGAATAAAGTTACATATTCCACATAACTAATTTAGATTCTAATTTAGAATGCCTGCACCATTCCTTGTAGGTCTAAATGTTTGATGATTTGTAATGTGTTCATTAAACAATCTACTTACTGAAGCGCTAACCTGAAGGCAGGAACTCAGTTTTAAATTATAGAACTGTAAGGGTTTATAAAACAGTGTTTGACTCTGTCGACCTGTCAAGTGTGATTAATAGGCCACCGTCTGATTATTAGTACATTACATTAGTACATAATTTGTACTTAAATCTTATATATTGGCAGCAGAAGATTTTTGGAAGTTCTCCAATAGACACCTTCCAAGGTGAATGAAAGATTGACATCTGCATCATAGCAGGATGTGTAAATGTGATTATTGTAGAGCTACGGCATATAGAAAATTATTTCCAGTAACAATGTTTGTGCTTTACTGGGGAGATCTTCCAAAGATCTCCAAAATCTTTGTGAGTGAACCAATCATTAAAATGTTTTGCCCTGCAGCTATAAGATCCATTTATAACATATCCTGGAATATACTTCTATATGGGTGTGGCAGGGTGCACCGCGGGCCTTGGTCAGACAGGCAACACTCGAACAAATAAATTCTATCTTAAGAGCAGAAAGAGTGCACGCTTTTATTAAAGGTAAACCAAATTAAATAAGATAAACAAAAATATCAAACAAAAGTAACCTAATGGCAGACTTCTGCCCTGCCACAGTGGATTATCGAGGCTGTGTGGTCCAGTGGTTAAAGAAAAGGGCTTGTAACCAGGAGATCCCCGGTTCAAATCCCACCTCAGCCAACCTCCTTGTGCTCTGTCTTTCAGGTGAGACGTAATTGTAAGTGACTTTGCAGCTGATGCACAGTTCACACACCCTAGTCTCTGTAAGTCGCTTTGGATAAAGGTGTCTGCTAAATAAACAAATAATAAATTACATATTTTACACATAGTTAACACATCCATGTATATATCGCTAACACACGTTTAGAAAAAATAACATTTTTCTCAAGTTTGTTTTTGTAGCAGGGCTTAGGCCCTGCAGGTGTAAATATTATTATTATTATTATTATTATTATTATTTAGCAGACTCCTTTATCCAAGGCGACTTACAGAGACTAGGGTGTGTGAACTATGCATCAGCTGCAGAGTCACTTACAACTACATCTCACCCAAAAGACTGAGCACAAGGAGGTTAGTGACTTGCTCAGGGTCACACAATGAATCAGTGACTGAGCTGGGGTTTGAACCAGGGACCTCCTGGTTACAAGCCCTTTTCTTCAACCACTGGACCACACAGCCTGCTATATGTTTTTGTTGGGTTTGAAAATAAAATGTGTTTAATTTGAAAATTAATTTTGTGCTAGATATGGCAGGGCTGGGAGGTTAGACTTCCCTCCCTGCTTAATTGAAACTTCATGTGCAGCATGTGGCCATGCTTAATTTAATGGAATTTTAATCCCACAAAAGTTTACTTGAGGGTGTGTTGGGTAGAAGGTTCTAACAGTGAGACCTCCCTTTTATTGGGAGCAATGCTGAGCCAACACAGTTTTTGTTTATTTAGCTGTGTTTTGAACAGTTTTGTTTTTGCCTTTTTTATATTTATGATTTTCATGTATAAAGGTGTGTATGTCCTCCTTCACGAGGGCTACAAATAGCTGATACCCTAGTGGTGAGTTAAATAGGTATGATTTATTAAACCAAAGACCTTAGTGGACAATTGCTATGCTTTTGGCGGCCTGACAGTTTTTATCTCAGCACAATTGTAACTGCATAAATATCAGAAAGCATTCATCCTGTGACCTATGTAACTCCTCATTATAAGCGTTCTTTGTCCCAGTATGAGACTTCAGATTCTCCAACAATGGGACCTGCTGACTGGTTCCTTCCACTAAAAAAGGGATGTTTTTACCTAAAAAAGCTTTTTCACATAACCTGTAGTGTGCAGCCTTTTAATGACCAACTACAGACTTTATGGGTGGTACAGAAGAATAGTGTATATACTCTTAAGACTCTGTTACCCCTGTCGTGGCTACTGGATTTGAACTGGTAGGTCAATGTTCTTTATTTGACAGGGGTAACCAATTGCATATGTAATGGCTATAAAACTGCATGAAATGAGCAAGTAATACAGTGATTCCTTGTTTAACATCTCAGTAGTGGGAAATAGAGTGGGGGGTCTTCCAGTCAATATATTGCTAAGACAGTGGAAACAAAGCAGGCTACTGTTGTCATGTTCTTAGACTCAAGGAGTGCTTCTTGGTATTTACAAAAGAAAAAGAAAAAAAACAAGAGGTTACCATTAGAAACAACTTGAAGCCCTATATCAGATACCATCAGAAATGCAGTCTTGAATACATCAGGCGTTCCATTTGCATAACATGAGATGATTTTTGAGGTTTATAGTATAGAGTAAATACATACACACACACACATATATATATATATATATATATATATATATATATATATATATATATATACATGAAGCTGTTTTAGACTGTTGACTTATTTCATTCATTTTTTTTGTCTAATACATGTATTACAATTCTTGCAACATTGTTGTTGCCTCTTATATTTTTTATCAATTACGTTTGTCAACATAATAGACAACAACCTTAATGGCTAAGACAGGTAAAAACTAAAATTTATTTTTTTCTCAAACAAAAAGTCAGCTAAAGATATGAGGTATAAGGTTTGTTTGTTTCTGATGTTTTTTTTTTATTATTTAGTTAGTCGTGGTGGTTCTGACTAATACTGAACCTGAAAAGACAGATTTCATATTCTTGCAAAGTACACGCCTACATAGTTATTGCTGTGAAAGTACACAATGATCATTTACATTAGAAATTTCCATATCTTCATGTATTTATTTATTATTTTTGCATACTGGTACAGGGGTTCCATTATCAGTTCTGGTGTGATTGGAAGACACAAATCATATCTATGAAAAAATTCAAACATAAAAGAAGGCAGGAACATTCAAGTAAAGTCACTACCAAAATTGTTACTGTACAAAAAGGGTTTCATATTGGTAGTGTGCTTTAAAACTTGGGATGTGGGTGTCACTTCAACACTACAACCAGGGGTCTGAGAGTAAAACATTTACATATTTTAAGCTCAGTACTCTTCCCTCGTAAATCTGCCTATGCAAATTAAACCACAGACAACCTTTCCTGTAGGGTAGAACTCTAAAATTAGGATATTTTTCTAAGCCTGTATTTATCAAGGTTTTTACATAGTTTATTAGTACCAAGAGTTGACTCCATAGTCTGGAGATTCATGAAATAAAATATTTAGTACAGTACGTTAGAAAAATAAAAAATAAAACCATTTAAAAAATGCTATGCGCTGTTGGATTTGCTGGAATTATTATCCACCTACCATCATTCTCCAATAAACTAAACAGCTTGTTAACCCATTAGAGTATAAATGTACTGCAATGCTATCTTAACTGTGTTATTTATGCTACTGTATGCTGTTAAATCAACTGCAAAGATATATCTGTTACTGTGACAGACAGCGAATGAATCTGAGTCAACAATCTCCCTCCCGACCTGTGAGGGCGCTGTGTAACAGGAACAGTGTGCCTCGTACTGGATGGTTTGACAGTTCATTCCAGGGTCAGTTGGAATTCAGCCATCAAGGAAGGGGGCGGAGCCACAATACCAGAAGTCATCTCCCTAATGTGGTAGGCAAGGTGTCAGTCATGGATTGGAGGATACGTGATTGCACTGGTTACAGAATGACCTGGAGGAGTATATGGGAACTGTGAGTGTTTAGTGTTGTATTGTCTGTCTATTTAACTGTTCTTGTTTGTCATTGTAGATGGCTAAATATCTGGGAGCTGTAGCTGATAAGCCAGCATCAAACCCGGACTACACTGCGCCACTCGTTTTGTATTCACAACACCACTTGTTGGACTGGTGATCGTGTAGGTGTCTTAAAGTGTGTGTTTGTTATTATTATTTCAGGACTGAACCCTGTGGTTTTGACTGGCTATACACATCGTTGTGTATAGTCAGTCTTATTATTTAAATGCAATTAATAAAGCTTTGTTTTCACCACTGAATTGTTGTTGGTCTGTTGTTATTAAGCACTGCATCACCTCTACACCTGTGCACCACAAACCACTTTGCCACTGTTATATATCAATGTCACTGAGTGCATAAGGTGTAAATTTGCAGGATTTCATAAAAACATTTCCCTCAGATTATTATATGAAAATGGAGACACTTTAATGTTGTAGAAAACAATAACGTTATCTAAGTAATGGTGCATTTAAAAGTAGCCATAAATACTATATTTAAAAAATATCGCTGTATAGAAAACACTCAGTCAGGTCTATAATATATCATGGCCTAATACAGTAGACTAAATATTATTACACATGTTTTGTGTGTTGACAAAGTTATACTGCTGTTATCATTTTATCGATTACAATTAAATCATTGGTTTAGATTGAACACTGTTTTTTTATGTTTTGGTCAATTCCCTTTTTTTTTAATGAGCTTACCTTCTCTGACAGCCTCAATCTCCCCCTGTCCGCAACATTTTTCTAGTGGCAGCTATCATCAGCCCTTGATTCAATTTGCTCAGAATGTGTTGATAATTTTCCCTGAACCGATGTTGCAGCTGCAGCTAAAGAATACAGCATTGTGAGTGTATCCGTCAGAAAATACACACGACCGTGAACAGTAACAGTTATTATAAACTTTTTAGAAGTTAAAAAAAACAACAACCAATATTAACATACTCAATCTGCTTATGGAAGCGTTGAATTTTTTTAATTATAAATGTAGTAGTTGCTTCTAGTAGGTTCCAGTATGGACAGGATTACAAAAAAAAAAAAGTATGGACAGGATTTATGTCATTTTAAATTAAATGTACTTGATATTCTGACATTCAGAATCTTTAAACACTGCTTCACGAATATTCACTTCTCATTGGTCAGTTTCCCTAGTTACGGCATGCGCAGCGCTAGAATCGGATCAAAAAATCGGATCAGTGGAGCCTGCTCATGAACCGTTTAGTTTAGTACAATGCCTTCTCAAGATCCAGCTCCAGTGAGCCCGGATCCGATCCTGTTTTTTTATCTTGTTAGTACAACAGGCTCCTGCTGCTGTTGGAAGTGTGACTGGATTGTAAGGGTCACATTCGAATGATTGAGCACAATATCCATATGGTGGATCAGACACCCTTTACCTTCAAACACATACTTAAGACAGCAATTCTGGCATCTCCATATGGTGAGTGGGGGCGTGCACTGTACAGTGGGTTGCAAGTGCCATCTCCACATGGTGAGCTCAGACGTGCACTGCTGATATCATTCGGCTCTTGAGAAGACATTTGTAACGGTACAGGAAAACCCATCAACTTGGAACAACAGCAATTTTTTGGAGATTCCCCACTTATATCTGATATGTTCATTTAATATGTTTTATTTTAAATTGCTTTGTCGTTTTTTTAAAAAAGCATCCCTCCATTCAGTCTGCAATATGCATTTATAGAGTGTTTATATCCATAGGGAGGAACTGGTTTCCGGAATTTATGTAGTGACGGCCGGTAAAGGATCTTGGGAATTGTAATGGTAATCTCATTTTATTTAACCACTTCAGCAAACTTTCCCATCATGGCCTTCACCATGAATCCATTATTTATTTAGCATCTTTTCATTTTAGTTATTTAGGGAATATCCTTTTGAAGCGGACACAAGATGGCAGATCATGTAATGGTCTAATCTGGTGAGACTTCCTGACTGTAAAGAAATTGTTTATCTCATCCTATACAGAAAATTAAACATGAAACTAAAGTTAATACCCCTTGATAGCACTGAGTAATGAGCTTAAGATTTTTTTTTTTTTTTTTTTTTAATTTTGCTACAGCAGCTGGAGAACAGAACATTTTTGTACTGCCTTTCTTTGCATTTGCATTTATTTTTAAGTCTTTATACACTCAGTGCCAAGTACAAGTGTGCTAATCTAATGACACGTGTTGTTAAAGTTCAGATCTCAGCTCAGCTTGTCAGAGTGGGGTTTAAACAGGAAGAATTCTGATCTAATTTGCAAATGGGAAGGAGGAAGGAAGCTTTTTTAAGTGATAGGCTTAATGGATTATCTGTGTGTTGGTGTGGGAAGCAATTCAGGCATTGCTTTCCTGTGTTTTAATGTCCCAGTACTACATTCAGTAAAATAGAGGAAGCACACTATTACAGTCGACTATTATGTGAGGGATAACAATGATAAGTGTTGAATAAGTGTCGTTAGGCACGAGAAACTGGATTATTTTCTTACCGATTCAACACTGTTTTATGCCACTTAAAATATTTCTTCCTAACTGATACTTGTCTAATAATGAGATTCAGTTGATTGTTAATTTGGAAATTGTATTTGGTTTTTGCTCTTTTGTTATGCTTAGTTCAAACAGTTACAATGTTTGTCTCTCATTGTGGGAATGTTGCCATGAGTTCCTCTGAGTCTGAGTTTGAAACCCCTCATACACAGACAATAAACTGTGGATTCGTTAATCAACAATATATCTGTCCCACACTCCCCTTTCTTCAAATCCACACAGCCACTTAGAAGATTAATCAATTAAAATATCAAAGGCTGGTGTCACAAAAATATTTTATTCCTGAAAAATATATATTTGTAAAATTATGATATCCTTAATATTCCCCCGTAGCACAAGATTTATTAATGTGCTGTGATAAAGCTGTAAATGTATAGAATTTTTGCTGCATCATTTGTTTGAATTATTCTTGTATCTAAATGACAGAGGCCAGCTATTTTGGAGTGTGAAGATTCACTTGACCAGATTTTGAGTGCAGTACAGTGAGTTGACATGTAGTTCTAGTTTCAGCACCGTTAGCATGCTATCTCTCATTATTCATCATTATGAGGGCAGAGCTAATTAAATGTATCATAGTAACTTAGCCTAACAATCTAAGCATGTCATGCTAGCCCACAGATAAGGGTTTCACGCTGTTTTTTCTATCTCTTAATTCCTTGTCACCACAACTGCTCCCGGCAATGCTCTGCCCCTAGTGGAAGTAAGAAATACCCACAACTGATTTAGTGGTTCTTTCATCCACTAGGGCAGGTTGTTGCAGGGGGACAGATTAATGGTTGAAATATATTATAGATAATACTGCCTTTGTCCATGTAAGGAAATAAGGAGATTCTGGAGTTTTGGGTGCTAATTAATTACAAATCAAATATTCTATTGGGGGTTAATGGATTTTGTTCAGGAATGATTCTTGAGGTAAAATCTTTATTATTATTATTTATTTCTTAGCCGCTGCCCTTATAAAGGGCAACTTACAATTGTTACAAGATATCACATTATTTTTACATACAATTACCCATTTATACAGCTGTTTTTTTTTACTGGAGCAATCTAGGTAAAGTACCTTGCTCAAGGGCACAGCAGTAGTGTCCCCCACCTGGGACTGAACCAACGACCCTCCGGTCAAGAGTCCAGAGCCCTAACCACTATTGCACACTGCTGCCCTAAATTATATTATATTCTACCCACAGCTGTTTATTATTCTCTGTATGTCTTGCATTATTATTATTATTTTATTTCTTAGCAGATGCCCTTATCCAGGGCGACTTACAGTTGTTACAAAATATCACAATACAAAGTATCACATTACAAATGATCACATTACAGAATATCCCATTACAGATAAGAGCAGTTATAAAGTACAGTAAAATCAGTAGAAAATAAGATCAAATTCAAATAAGAGCTAAATAAAGAATACAGTAAATAATTATATTTAAGAGCAAATTCGACTAAGAGCAGTTAAACTTACAGTAAAAATATGTGTTCATAAAAGTAATAAGCAAATACGAATAGATTGTAATAATCTGTTCATAACTATTGTAGTTTGTATTTTTATTTATTTCAAATTTCTGGTGATTTAAAGTGTTAAAGCCTGTTCTAAGAAGCCGTTTGGAAGAAACAAAGATCCATTTAACAATGGGATATGATAAGAAGCTGTGGCTTTTTTTAATATCTAAAGAACTGTTCACCCCAATGATCTTCCTGGAGCCCATGATTTGTTGTACTTATTTCACAGTTCTTGACTTTTGTGTGACTTATTTATTACCTTGTAAAGGCAAAGCAAATATGTTTTCCCTTTTGTTCTAAAGGGACAACCCTTTGTGGGCTCATACCCAGGTTTAATACATACAGTCTTTGAAATCCTAATCAGAAGGCTTGCAGCTATACACATTTAAGTGTTGTCAGTGGTGTTGACCTGTTTTCAGATCCATATCATGGCCTAGTTTTTGGCTGCTGTTTTTTTTTTTAGGTTATGTTTTAAAAAGTCTGCTGCTGGTGTTTGTGCCAATGTGTGGTGTCAATGACAGGGGTTACTGATACTGTAACAATATGTTTTAGTTTGAAGGGTTGTTTTTTTTAAATGTAGTGACTTGCTAGCATGCCAGTACTTACCAACACATTCGGATACCCAATAGACATGTAAGAAGAAATACAGTTTGATGTAACAATGTAAACACCTGTGAAATGCACATACATATATTAAAATCCCCCACGTTTCTAAATACAGTGGATTTAGCCCACTCCTTGTTAGACAGGATAAGGTCCCACTCAAATGTTTCTCATTCTCAAAAAAAGACAATTTTTTCCAAAGACGCCCCTGCTAGAATAAGACACAGTTTCTACTAATTTTTTTAATCCAAGAAAAATAATAAAAGAAAGAAAGCAAGTAAACTTTCTGAATAAAACCACCAGTCAGACCACATGTATTGTGTACAATTAGACAGATAAATCACAGACTTAAATAAAAGAAAAAAACAGAATACCCCCACCTCTACCCCGTCTGTCACAGGACATCTCACTCGAGTTAATCTCCTTGTTAGAGGTCTGCCTCGAAATAGTATTTCCTCTCATTGCACACACGCTTCTCAATCAGGAAGCACCATGGTGAGTCAGAGTTAAATTAATTTTGTTTGTGAATGACAGCGCTTCAAACGTGGAACAGATGATTCAGAGTTTCCATTGTGACCCTGCTGTTGTGCAGTGACAGGTGCCATCAGTCCACAAGGTCAATGCTTTACTATAGGTAGAAGCTGTGTTTCTAATCATTCAGCAAAAATAAATAAATAAATAAATAAAAGAGCATTAGTTACAGTATAGTAAAACACTACTTTAGGCAAGAGCATACTGTAAGTCTTTAAGGATGTGGTTGGCATGATACATGTCACAGCCTGTTTCTATTTATTTTTATTGTGCAGGATGAACAGTTGCAGGCTAGAAATGTAACTGAGGCATTACCTAAATAAATAAATAATTGGTGTTAGCTTCATTTAATGATGTGCAGCAGGAGCTCAGATTAGTTCTGAAAGGTTATGCAATCCAAGCTGAATACAGCAAATTAACAGCAAACAATTGCATTCTTATAAAAAGTAATTATTATACACTAAATACAGATAAAAGGCCATGGATACAAATGTTGCAAAGCTATTGTGAAATCGAATTGCACCATGTTTGCATGTGCATTTATTAGAATGCATGTTACCCAATACCCTTCTGCAAAGATAAGATGCATTTACCAATATACAATGCCAATGGCTTGACAACAAAATTCAAATCTAGGGCCTATTCATAATGCTTTATGTATTGAATTGAGTATTGAAATGCTCAGAATACCCAGTCTGCACTAAGTATGCATAGCAACGAATAATGACATACCTACTGGCAGTATGCATATTGTTGTACTCATTATGCATACTAGTAAAAGCATGTTAATATGTAGACTAAATAGAATGGGTAAAATGCAGGACCTGCAACAAGGACCAGGGGTCACAAATGGAGATCAGATAAAGGGGCATTCAGAACAGAAAATAGGATGCACTTTTTTATACAGAGAATTGTGGGAGTCTGGAACTAACTCCCTGGTAATGTTGTTGAAATTGACACCCTGGGATCCTTCAACAAGCTGCTTGATGAGATTCTAGGATCAATAAGCTACTAACAACCAAACGAGCAAGATGGGCCGAATAGCGTCCTCTCGTTTGTAAACTTTCTTATGTTCTTATGTTAATACTCGGGCTGCTCCGATTAACAGATTAATCGAACCGATTAATCAACTAAAGAACTGATTGCAGATTATTTTTCTTTACAATTTAATCATGCAGAATTTTATTTGTTTTATATAAAATAAAATCAACCAATAGAAGATCTGCATTTTCTCCGCGGCAGTCCAATCATTAGTGAGCGGAGGCGGGACATAAACAGTTGAAGGTCTTGAGTAGGTTTAACCAATGGGAGAGTCAAAAATCTGTCCCTTGTTTTGCAGCTGTCCAATCATTAGTGAGCAGAGGCGGGACATAAATATGCTAGAGTAAGCAGTGTAAGAATAGCTAAATTTTGTGTGACATTAAATAATATTTAGAAAAAATTGTGCATTTTTTTTAAATGCTTGATTGATTCTGTTGTTTACCTTGGCAAACAATAACTGTCATTCAGAGAGCACGATGAAGGTACCAATTCCTCAAACAGAGGTAATTATGTGGAATTACTTTCTCTGATTTCTGACTATGATAGCATGTTAAGCAATCGCCACTGTATTCTCGGGTACCTCTAACAAGATTCAGAACGAATAAAAACCAGTAGTACAGGAAGCCTGGTAAGTAACTGTAATGGTAGATTAAACAGCCGACGATGGAAACGCAGCTCAGCTGTCTTGTGTTTTCAGGTGTGTGACTGACAGTGGCCCGAAAGAACAGTTGTTCTGTGAAAATGTGTTACATTTACTAAAATAAAAATAATAATACAAATTATTTTAAAAAGACCAAATTCTCATGGGCTTTTTATAGATTCTATTGATTTTTTTAGTATTACTATGCAGGACAGCCGCTATAAGATCGTTACCTTTATTAAAAATGTGCATAAATTAACCAATCAAAATCTTGAATCGAGTGACAGCCCTAGTTAATACATATACTATATTAAACTTCACAATATTTAGTTACCTTTTAAAGAAATGCCCAAAGCAAAGAATAATGTCCCTGTTGGTTAATATTGTTGCAGATGTCTCTGGACTATTCCAACCAATTTGTATAGGTTTAAGTTACTAATGGGACTTGATTAATATCAAACAATGATATCACCGTGTAACAATTTTTTTTTTTTTTTTGTTCCTGGGTAGAAAGTGTTATTTCCTAATTGTTATGCCTCAAAAGTATAGAAAATGGCTATTATTCCCCACAAACTTTGCTTTTGTGACCAGGACAGTGATATTTTGAAATTTACCTATTTTCCAGAACATTCCAGATAGATTCAGTGCTGAGTAAACTTGGAGTAACTTCTAGAACTTTCCAGTAATATAAATAGTAGTATAAATACAGGGGCCTTAAGCCCACCAGTTCAGTTTAGTTACAGCTGCCTAAGTGGATACATATCTGCATTTTTCTGAGATGGCATCAAGAGGCTGCAAGCATCCGGCAGACGCATTTTGCTATGTCTGCGGCCAATTTATCAAGACAAGAGCGAAAAAGTACTCCGTGGAAGCATCTGCTAAGATGTGTGAGGCCTACAAGGCATATTTCGGCATGCTTGTCGGGGATCAAGACAAACCCTGGGCACCTCATTTCACCTGCGAGCACTGCAAAAAAACTCTGGAAGGTAAGATGGACAATTGTTGCTCGGAATTTTATGTTATAAAATTTGTTAACATTTTTAAAATTGTAAAAGTTTTTAATTTTAAAATGTTTTACAATTTTCAATGTTATTGAAAAAATATATCATATATGAAAAATGTTGCGAGAATCTCTTACACATTAGTCATGGGTGAAATAAATGTATTTTTGTAGGATGCTACAGAGGGGAAAAGAGAGCCATGAAGTTCGCTATCCCACTGACCACTCAAGCAACTGCTACTTCTGCATGGTGGACCCTTCCAAACGTCGGACTGGCAAGAATGCACCTGCTACCACGTATCCGGACCTTTTTTCATCCATCGCCCCGGTGCCAAACTGCCATGAGCTCCCCGTACCCACTCCTCCGGAGAGAGAGCAGCCGTCTTTAGAAGAGAGCAGCAAGTCAGAGAGCGAGGAAGACGTTGTAGATCCAGATGACAATTTCAGAGGTGGAGCTGAGGAGAGAAACCCATACTACCCCAACCAAAAATACCTCAACGACTTGATTAGAGATCTTGGTCTCACCAAGTCCAATGCCGAGCTTTTGACGTCTAGGCTCAAGCAGTGGAACTTGTTGGATGAAAGTGTGCAAGTCGCAGATCAGAGGAAGCATCACCAACCTTTTTCCAGCTTCTTCACCCGTCAAGATGGGCTCTGCTTCTGCCACAATGTGACCAGTCTGTTCGAGGCAATCGGAATTGCCTGTAACCAGAATGAGTGGCACCTCTTCATTGACAGCTCATCCAGGAGCCTCAAAGCCGTGCTGCTCCATAATGGTAACAAGTACCCGTCTCTTCCCCTGGCTCACTCGGTGCACCTCAAAGAGGATTACAACAGCATCAAGACCTTGCTGGACGCCTTGAAGTATGATGAGTACGGCTGGGAGGTCATAGGAGACTTAAAAATGGTGGCATTCCTGATGGGTCTCCAAGGTGGTTTTACCAAGTTTCCCTGCTATCTTTGCCTTTGGGACAGCAGGGACACCAAGGCGCACTACCACAGGCAGGACTGGCCACAGCGGACCGAGTTCTCTGTGGGGAGGAACAACGTCAAGTGGGAGCCACTGGTGGACCCCCGGAAGGTGCTGATGCCACCACTGCACATCAAATTGGGCCTTATGAAACAATTTGTCAGAGCTCTAGATAAGGAGTCGGCAGCCTTCAAGTACCTTCAAGACTTCTTCCCTAAGCTGTCTGAGGCAAAGGTGAAAGCCGATGTCTTCGTCGGACCACAGATAAAGAAGATCCTGGAGTGCAATGAATTCCCCAAGAAGCTCACTAGTAAGGAGAAAGCGTCTTGGAACAGCTTTGTTGCAGTGATTCGGGGCTTCCTGGGCAATCACAAGGCCGAAAACTATGTGGAGCTGGTTGAGACTCTGGTGAAGAACTACGGCACAATGGGCTGTAGGATGTCCCTCAAAGTCCATATCCTTGATGCTTATCTTGATAAATTCAAGGAGAACATGGGAGCGTACTCGGAGGAGCAAGGCGAGCGCTTCCACCAGGATATACTGGACTTTGAACGCCGCTATCAAGGACAGTATAACGGGAACATGATGGGAGACTACATTTGGGGGCTGATTCGTGAAAGTGATTTACAGTATAATCGTAAATCTCGAAAAACTACTCACTTCTAAATCTTTTGTAGTCATTTTTGTATTACTTTAGTATAAATACATGTTAATTTGGATTCATATGTTGTTTTTTTCTGACTTTATGTGAACGAAAAGACACAAATTCGCCCATTTTCTCATTGGAAATAGGTACATTTCAAAATATCACTGTCCTGGTCACAAAAGCAAAGTTTGTGGGGAATAATAGCCATTTTCTATACTTTTGAGGCATAAGCAATTAGGAAATAACACTTACTACCCAGGAACAAAAATTGTGTTACATAGTGTATTTAATTTGTAAGCCAACTGTATAAACTGTATACCCAAAGTTTTAGAATGCAATGACATTTATTTACCCATTTTAATTATGGCTCGGGTACCCTTACGATGGCTTTTAAAAAGTACCAAATTACAAATTGCACTTTATGTGTATCAAAAAATATGGGTTAGCTGCTGTTGGTTAGAGCTGCAGCTGACACTCTCCTTTAAATATTCAAACATATGCAATTTTTGCTTCAATGTAATTAGTTATTTCTGCCATCCCTGTTATGTGCAGAAAGCTGTACCTGGTCTCTGTAAACTTTGAATAATATTCCATTTGTTAGGGAGCTTGAAAGAAACAGTAGCACTACACTGTATCCAACACTTTACAGACAGTTGTGCAGACCAGCGATTGACTACCGGCAAGGGCGTAGGTTTGGTTTGAACATTGGTGGGGACACAATTTTTTAGGGGGGCGGAGTCACGGTCGCTAGGGGGGTTCGGGGGCATGCCCCCCCGGGAAGAAATTTTTTAGGAGTCAGCTGTTAAATGGTAACTTCTGGTGGCTTGAAATGAATGCTGGACATGAATCGAGGACAATCTGATTGACATGAAGTTGGCTGGTATACACTTAAAACACTATGATAAAGTGTCCCTCCTGGAAGCTGGTTTGACATCCCTGCTATGGAATTACTAATAACCTGAATTATAACCTATCCCAGCCTTACTGTAAGCTACCAATACCCCTGGCGCTACAAGCATGAGCACATGCACGCTCACGTGCTCTGCCTGCCTCTCCTGTGTCTGTGCTGCTGCTCTTACCTGGGTGCATTGCTTCATTCACCTGATAAAATAATAAATTGATGTATGTCATATAGAGAGAAAATATATGGCTATGCTAACTTTATTTGCTGAGTATTACTATACAGCATTAGCCTACTATCATATCACAATGTGCCTCAAACAATAATATATCTCAAAACTGAGTCTAACACTTTCACTGTTATAATCACTAAGTCATTACAGACCTCACCTGCGACCCTGTTGCTCCACCTGCCTCTGTACTGCTTTTACCAGGCTGCACTGCTTCGTTCGCCTGATAAAATGATAAATTGATGCATGCTGTTTAGAAAGAACTTTCTTTGCTAATTTTACATTTGCTATGAGCATCATTATCAATTGTGTTTATTACTTTAACGACATCTTCGTACTTACACTTTTTGTAAAAAAAAAAAAAAAAAAAAAAAACTTCCTTATGTTCATCTTTCTTTTTTTGGCTGCCATTATGCTTTAGTCACCTAAAGCCAAATTGAAGTGATTAGCTAACGTTAGTTGGTTGACGATATCAAAACATGCTCACGCACACTCACACTCACACACTCTCTCTCTCTCACACACACACATAAAGATTTAGCTGTGAAACAAGCTAGCTAGCCACCAAGAACGTGGGGTTAGCAGCTAGCAATGTTTAATTTGACTTTTTAATATATTTTTTATTACTGCCTATATAATATAGTGCATTTATTTAGCCGCCTGGATAGTCACACTGTCCATTCAATCAAATACATATGTTCGTGTTCGCTTTTTACACACACGATATAAAAATATCAAGCAAGGAGTAAGTTAGTTACAAAGGGAGGAAGGAGGAGGATAGAAATAATGTGACAAGGCATTAACCAACAAACACAAACTAAATATCGAATTAAACTGATTATATTTATTCTTATTTTTTTAAATAAATGTGAAAATTGTGGCACAATATACACCGTTTAAGAATGACTAGAATTTTTATTTTATTTTAAATCCGGAGAATTACCTTTCACACCTCAATGAAAACAACACACTCTGCTTGATCCCAAACGTCAGCCGCACACTGAGTCCGTGTTACAGTGATGCATTATGGAAGGGCCTAAACCAATCAAATTAGCGTTTTTTTTTGGAGGAGGGCGGAGTAACGAGGGGGGGCTTGAGAGCGTTAACCCTTTGTGGAGCGGATAAAATGACTTGACAAAAGACGTTTCAGATTCATCAAAATTATTGGTAGGGACAATTCAACGGTCCCTTGACATTGGTAGGGACATGTCCCTACCGTCCCTAGCTAAATCTACGCCGGTGACTACCGGTACTCAGTCAGTGCTGTGGAGGAATGCCTGAAGGCCACAGCACTAATTCTGGGATGATCCCCAGGCAAGCTGGGAGATCTGGCAGCTACTGTACTGTGTAAGTGATAATCCTTTTAGGCTGGATATTTTTTTGGTTTTATTTTTTTATTACTTTTCTTTGGCACAGATGACAAAGAATGAAGCAGGAGACATTTTTTAAATCTTTTTTTCCCCCTAATCTAAAAAAGATTAATAGCTTTTTTTTTTTTTTTAGACAAGCTATAACATGTTGATATGGGATTTCCCCATTTACGAAATATGAAACAGAAGTAACTCTTGGTATTTGGGGTATTTTTCTGAGGGGGTTGGGGAGATATTAAATATTAAATGAAGAGCAATTAAATAAAATAAAAATACAAAAATGAAGCTGCTGAGACTGGTATCCTAAAGAACATTGTTTTAATCTTGTGCTTTCCTTTGATGCTTTTTCAGTACTTGCTTCAGCAGAAGAATCTTAGGGCTTTAAGAAGAGGAAAGCAGCATGTCTTCTGCAAAGTGAATCCCCAGGAGATCCCACTGAATAGCACGAAATGTCCTGTACAATCTTGTCTAAAATATATTTCATTCCGCGTAATGGTTGCGATTTTACCACAGTGCAACACAGTGTTCTGTTTATGTCACTGGTTATTTTCCATCTGGGAAGGTTGAACAGAGATCTTAATATTTCTTTACAGTTGGATTCTGTGAATAAATTGTAATAAAAAAAAATATTAAGGTTTCTGGAACAAGCTGTTACACTCATTTAGTCCAAGTTACCTGAAATGGTCTCCCAGTAAAAAAAAATGTTTTAGTAAATGACCACTTTGGAAATCAAGGTTGCAGTGTGCCACATATTTAACACATATTTTCTGCCCCATTTGTTTGCTGATGGATCTGTCATGTTACATGTTTTATGCCATGCAAGCTGTAATATCCCTGACACAGCAGATAATTTTAAATAGTTCAAGGCACAGGCTAAAGTGACTGAACTGACCATTGGAATCGGAAAGTTAACCAGGCTTCTCTAGTGCTGCACAGGCCAGCAGTTTGGATGCACAGTAAAGCCATGTAAACCCCCTCCCGTTTTATCCTGCAATCCATTGCTACTGTTATTTAATGTGGCAGGGCTAATGTTAAGAGTTGTGACATCCTGATCAATATCTGATTCCATCGCCCAATAGCTTTCCACACACTGTTCTGGAGGTCTGACAGTCAGGCTGATTAAATACAGCATGTCTCAGAGATGGCACTCTTTCTGCCAGAACAATACAATTGAAGCCTATTAGCTTTTTTCTCATTGATTTATACTCAATCAAAACTTCTCAGCTAGATGTTTTTTTTATGCACATTATATCCCCTTTTTAATTTTTACATTAAAGCAATACAATAGTTTATCTTTTATATTTATATATACATATACTGTATATACCTTCACCACCGCTTAGAACGGGCACGTTTGTGTTAATGTGATTCACCCGCATTGTGCTGATGCTCATCTCTTTTCTCTTTCCAGCCATGCATGCTGTTGTAGTCAGTACTGCACAGAGGGATTAAATAGCCAAGGTACAGTACAGGGTTAATCGCTATATATATTATATATATAATAGTATGTAGTAGAGTGGCCGGAAGAATGATAGATGGGAGGTATGTCAGCCCAAAAACCCAGTGCAGTATTTTTCCTTTCTGACTGGGGGCAGAGGAAAATGTAATCGTGAGTCTGAAGCCAGGGGTTCAAGACTACATTTACCAGCATGCACTGCTCTGGGTGATTAAGACTGTCAACACCTGAGCTGATTGAGTTAATTGGGTATAAAGTGATTGTTACTAGGAATTCCAGGTGTATAGCTCTCCTTTGTTCCCAATCGGTGTGGGTGTTGGGCTTTTGCTGGAAGGAGGTCAAAACTTTTAAAACATAAAAGAAAGTATTGTGTGTAGAAGGAAAGATTGGTTTTGGATCGGCAAGCAGTTAGCTGTCCGATCTTGTTAGCGAGGTAACCAGAAGGAAAAGTGAGATCATGCTCCCAGATGGAGTTAATCTTTTTGTTTTGTGTTTTGTCAATTCTTTTGTTTTGCAAGACAAAAAATTAATCACACAGGTACCAACCTGTGTCAAGAAAAACACTATTTGAGTTGCACTGTGACAAAAAGACAAAGAACAGAGGACCAGTTTGTCACATATGGTGGAGAATGCGGGCAGCTGCACACCATTTTAACTGTATGTGTGTGTATATATATATATATATATATATATATATATATATATATATATATAAAACCTTTGATGGAAAATGTGTTGAAAGCACTGGTACAAGCACTGTACAGCAGGAGACCAACCATCTTTAGCATGGTCAAAAAGCCCATGCCCTTGCAGCACTGCAGGAGACCAACCAGCTGTTTATCCAGGCAGAGCAGAGAAGACCAGAGCGGACCTACAGGACCTGGCCAAAAGGTGTTGGCCTGTCGTGGGTGACAAGAGACAAGCAACCGATACGGACAAGTCATTACCTACAGAAAATGACCAAGGAGGATGACGTTGAAGCATACCTCACGGTACTTGAACAGACCGCTGGAAGAGAGGGATGGCCGGCCGAACAGTGGGCAGGATTGCTTGTGCCTTTTTTGACTGGAGACACTCAAAAATCATATTACGACTTGAAAGCTGACTACGCCAGGGTTAAAGTCCAGGGCTTGTAACCAGTAGGTCATCGGTTCAAATCCCACCTCTGCACTGACTGACTCACTGTGTGACCCTGAGCAAGTCAATTACCAAAGAATGAATGCAAATGTTTAGTGGGGTGGGGATACCATCAGAGATCGTTACCGATCAGGGTACTCCATTTATGTCTAAGAAGGTCTGTGTGCTACTTAAAATTAAACATTTCAAAACATCTGTCTACCATCCAGAAACAGACAGATTAATCAAACATTTTACTAATGTGCGCTATCAGGGAGGGGCTGCAGGCTTTCTTGGTTCGAATTAATATACGGAAGGCATCCCAGAGGTTTGTTAGACATTGCCAAGGAGAAGGGGGGATCGGATGATTCTAAAATTCTATATATTCTAAAATATACATTGACACCACTCAATCTCGCAACCCGCGACTCTCAAAATGATGTTTTAAAAATACAAGCCCAATTCCGCTTATTATAAGCGGAACTGGCAACTGTGATGGCAAGAAAAATCTACAAACAGAAAGAAAAATGTACCGTTCCACTGCCATATCGAAGTTGTGTCATTAACAGTTTAAATTCAAATTTTCCTCAGCAACACAGTGTGACTGTACACAGGGAATGTCTGAAATAATGCCAGACAATATTTCAACATCAGATTGTTCAGAAACTGATTGGGAGATGGAATTTGTGGTTGAATTCGACTTTCCCACTGAACAGTGTGTAGCTGATTGTGCATGTGTTGTGTCAGGAAATGCAAATGAAAACCAAATACGAAGGATGAAAAAATGCAATATATTTTTTTAGGTTGGATCATCCTCAAAGACCTCATTCCGAAAGGAAATACATCGTTTCTGAATCTCATTTGCTAGTTTATTTGATACGTGTCCATTCTGCAAACATTCCGAATCAGCTGGAGCTATATCTAAGACTTTGGGGACATATACTGAAGTAACACAGTGCTGCTATAATTGTGGGTAGGTACCTTCATTAGTTGGAAATTAGAACAAATCCGTCTTCGTTTTCTTTTCCCCGCAACCACTTACACAGCACATTTTTATTGAATGCAACATTAATCATAATAATACATCAAAATACAACATGTGAAGGAAACATGTACAGTGTGACAGATGTCTACTACACAAAACAAAAGCAGGTACACATTCATTCCTTATGGGCAATTAGGACCATGTTTGTCACACAGACTAGTGTGTTTCCACACTGAGGTAATGTAGCTTATACAACGCTTCATTGGGCATGCACCGGTACGTTTCAGAGCACATGTGAGGGTACATGCGGAAGTCATGTTTTTTTGGCTCAGAAGAGATGCTCGAGAACATTTTTTTTTTTTTAATAGGACATAGGACAACACCCACCCACCCCTCCCACCAAATCCACACGCTCCACAGGGAACCTTGTTACAGAGTTTTGAATATCACTGAAGGGTTATGTAAGCATAATAACTATAAAAAGAAGTGAAAAACAAATGCATAAATAATTGGAAAAACAGACCATGTGCTCTATATACAATATATCTATGCCAGCACACCCAAATATACATATACATACACCAGTACCTGCTATCGGAGGAGTGTAATACAAATGTATATCAGCATATTTAATCTCCTTGATTGACGTGATTGGGTAGTTAAGAGTCCCACTAAAAACAGCCTTTTATTGGAAAGGTGCACTCTGTGAAGAATTTTATATTGAATGAGGTTGATTTTTGCATTCTTAGAAACTGAGAGGGTAGTTGTGACAGGGATGGCTGTGTGGTGACATCAGGACAGAATGCAGAAACAAAAACAAAGAAAGTACTGCGGTGGAAAAGGCAAACAATACATTTAAAACAAAATACAAAACAAAATACATTTTCATTTTTTTCATGTGCAGGGCTTCTCACCCTGTCACATATCCCCCTCCCCCCTTGTGCGAAGCACACCTGGCCCAATGGCCACCTCCCCCCTTAGTCCCAAAGTCCCGCTTCACAGTCCCGGAACAGGGGCAGCAATAGGCCAAGGGTGGCGGCCACAGTGGGAGGTACTCCTCCCACCTCAACAGCTGTAGTGGCCAGGCTGACCGCACACAGGCCGGCTCCTCCGGCCAAGGTAATCTTAGCCGACAACCCAGCTTGGCTGGGGTTGATCTGATCTTTCTGCCTCTTCCATCCTAATTCTAGTACCCTCGAATCCTTTTTTTCTAAGGTGGATTCTAGTACTAAACAGGTCAGATTTCAAGGGAAAAATCTGGCCACACATAGTGTATTCTCACTTAACAGATCATTGAAAAATGTACCGACACTAAATAGGAAGACCCCCGACATTCAGTTCCCCCAATACTTGCCAGCGCTGGTTGTCCTGACCATCAGAGGTCGCATTCCATCAGAGGGCAGGTGGTGATCTTGTGGCCTGGCTCATGACACCTAAAACAGAGGGGAACAGACAGAGGTTCTGAGGAGAGAGGCTTATCACTGTTCCGCCCCCCAGTCAGGGGTAGGTTAGGGAGGTTTTCTCTTCCCCATCTGGGGTCCTGGATTGACCCTTTAGTTGATTTACGGGGATTTACCTTGAAGCCTGACCAGGGCGTGACACTGGGGTTCCCCACATCATCTCTCGAGAACTTAGAGGAAGGGGCAGGTTCGGCAGCCTCCTCAGTTTGACTGCCTCCGTGGTAATTTTGAGTTGGAGCCGTTGAACCCAAGCACTGACCCTTTTTGGCATCACCTCCATCAGTTTGTCTGTGACGATTTGATCAGCTACTTGGGGTCCAGGCTTGTTCTCCGGCTCCCACAATCGATGGCAGCCACTCACGGACGCATCCCTTCCTCCATGTGGAAATTCCGAAATCAGAGACTGTACGTTTCGGGGTTAATCCTGAGCCGATGGAGGATGGCCTGCTTTACCAGGTCGTAATCTTGTGCTTCTGACGTCTCCATCGCTCGATAAGGTGCTTCCCCGGTCTATTTTGATTGCCCAACCTGCTTTGGGCCATTGAGCCGATTCAGCGACCCTCTCAAATGTCACCACAAAGGCCTCTGGGTTGTCCTCGAGAGTCATCTTGGTCAGTTTGGGTGCCACTGCCAACGCCCTGGCGATAGCAGCATCCGGGGGGGACACTGACATGGTAGCCATTTTTTTCGGCTAGTTGGTTTTACAGCCCGGACCACTGCTTTTGCCGCTGCGTCTCCTGAACGCCCCTCCAGCGTTTCTGCTCCAACAAGAACTCTAAAAACTGTGCAGGATCCCCTCACTGAACCAACAGATTCAGTTCTTTTATATGTTCCAAGCCCCATCCGTTAAGCCACTGCAGCCAATCACTACTCGATATAACTGAAATCTCAGTCTTAACACAAAGTACTTCAGAGTGGGTTTACCCAGTCCCACTCAGGTAAAATATAAATGTAAATAAGTCTTTCTCCTTAGAATTATATTAAAAATGGTAACAACTGTATTGTGGACCAGTTCATACTAGCCCTGTCTAGAGAGTTTTTCACACACATCACACGTCCAAGCAATGTACTGCAGTGCTGCTGATTGTGCTTTGAGTTATTCACCAGATGTATGCCCCCAAGACAAATAACTCTAGCTATAAACTGATATCTATTCGGTCATGCATGGACGAAGTCCATTTTATGTACATAAAATAATATCACCATTCCTTGACCCAGTTTATTTAATCCTGTATTTATTATAAATAAATGAAATGCCCTAAATATTCTGATGTACCAACAATATAACCGCTTATTTTATACATTTACTGTGAAATTACTTTATAAAAAAAAAATCTAGAACAAATCAATCCAAAATAACATCTGCAAATAATCATCAAAATATCTCCAACACCCGTACTGACACTGGACTCTTGCTACACCCAGGACTGATTTTAGTATCTTTTTCTGGTTCACAAATGTATTCCTGGAAGTGCTCCAGACTAAAAGGACACTTTTATTCTCCTGCCGCCAACGTTTCCCTTTGATCAGGTTCAGTAGATCTCCCTGTAGTCCTTCAAACTAATCACAAGGATATTTTAGCACCAGAGATTTTGGCTCCATTCCCGTCCCTACTAGTCTCTAACAGTTACTGGTTAAATACAGAATAAGTATAACCATAACATACATTATTGGATTCGGAGAGGAGTTGAATCCCTGACTGGGTTGCATAAAGAAAATTAAAAATGCAAATGAGTTCATACGGTCAAACTGGCTTTCTAGTTAGAGGGTAGACAAACCATTGTTAGAAATAAATCACCATGGAGACCACACTGCTTGCTCCAACAGGCCCTGCTAAGAAGGAGATGGCAGAAAACGTATTCGTATAATATATGCCCAGTGGTGTAATCGAGGGTATACACAGCTAAACAGTGTTTACCCACTTTGAATTTGGGCAATATATCGTTCACTTCTCATATAAGGGATACAGAGTTTACTCACTTCTACTCTCCTGTGAGGTGCAAATCCTGGGTTAAAGACAAGATATTTTAAAGGTGAGCATGTGTGTTGTGTTCAGAGAATGTGAGCGGAGCGAAGCGATGACAATTCTGGTCACCGCTCATAATATCCTCCGCTCTTTCTTTTGCTCCGCTCCACTCCTGCTCCATAACCGCAGACAGATGGACACACACACACACGGATGACATTTCTCACATTTTTATATAGCACAAATGCAGCTCCACAATCGGGGGAGAATATATATCATATATCATATATATCATAAAGTGCCACGTCAAAGCTTTTTTTTAAAAAAAAAACACGCAATTCTCAAGTCTGCAAAACATAAAAGTGCCTACTTGTGGTTTGAAACTAGAAAATGAATGGTTACCATGCACAGGCATGATGGAAAATACTGTAAAGTGACTGCATCTGTGTTTGTCGCCTTTTTTTTTATAACTCTTTTGACTAAACTCCATGGCCGAACATATACTTAAGAAAAATAAAACCTTGTTCAGTTGTTCTTAGTGCTGTAAAGCAGCGGGCCGGAAATGTCCGTTCCAGCAACTACCCCGCTCCGCTCCCCCGCTCCATATACAATTGGCTCGCTCCGCTCCGCCCACAGTCTCTGGGTGTTCCTGCGCGTAAGACTGACAGCTGAGGCCTCAGTCAGAACTGTGGCACGAGCAGGGGGGTGTGGCCACTGGACTGCGTGTTCTCTTTGTGTTTGTGTGTGTGTGTGTGTGTGTGTGTTGTGATTGGTTGTTTATGTTTTGCTAATGTTCGTTGTTAGGCACGCTGGACCTGCATGGATGTGCTAGTAACCTTCATCTTAGCCCGCAAAAGGAACGCTCACAAAATTGTTCCTGTAAAGCACACTGTCGGGTCTGATTTTTCATGGGAACAGCACCTGAGAGTGGAAATAAATGTATGGGGGGCTCTGGTTGGCTGAGGGACAATAACAATGTATGTGTTCATGTTTATCTGTTCAATCTATCTGTTCAACTCCACCAAACAGGGACATTTACCCACTTTTTTATTTACCACTACACCACTGTATAAGCCCATACAACTAAATGTGTAAAATACTGTTGATGAGCCACTATGCAGCAAAAAAGCTATGTTCCAATCACTCTGACAAATGCTTAACACAGTGAAGAAAGTATAATTAAGTTTACAGCTCACATTAAAGCTATCATCAACATCTACACAGAATTTAACTTTTTCTTGCCTATTGCATTAGCTGAATAGGGATTAATTAAGGATCAGACAGCCCCTTTCAAACTTAATTATATTGTAGCTAGGCTTGGAGCTAGGGGAACATCATAATGTTATTTCAGTCAATCAATTTATTCTAGGAATCCATACTGAGAAAAGCAAAAGACCACATTACATGTTTTTAGAATGGAAATACAAAGTAAACAAGCAATGAATGCTGTTGTTTTCCTAAAACCCCACCATAAACCTGCTTAGCAAGAAGCTATCAATAGTTCTGCTAAAAACAGTAGATAATTGCCCTGCAATAGATAAAATATCCAAATACAAGGTCTAACTCCAAGCTAAGAACAGTACCATACAGGAACTACAGTGTATGATATGACCACACTTTCTCAGAACCAATGTTGCTTCTGAAAAACATGCAAATATTTACTGTTGCATGGACACACATGACCTGAATGCAAGCTGCCATTATTATGCAAAGGGATGTTGACAACTTAAACATAAAAAAGCATGACCTAAATAAGATGACAAATTTGCACACCTGACCCCTAATGGAGAAGTCAGTGAACAAATTAAAGGACATGTTTGTGTCTAAAGGCAGACACACATAATGACTCCAAATATGTCCTATTGTCTGGAAGTGTGTTTTAAAGTCACTGTCCAAATGGTCACCGTCCGAATCAGAGTCTAAACACACACAAACCAGATAGCATGGCACATCCCTGGAAAATGTAACATCACTAAGTAAATAAAAGAAGATTGCCACTCAAACACACCCACAGAATGAAATCTCCTTGTGTGTAACTTTCAATGCTGTGTGCCAATCAAATATTTTGTGATTTGACACAATTATCTCAGTCTGGGATTCCTCTGGCCAGGATGATCCAGTCCTCAGCAGTCTGGTGGGTATTTTAAAGTCCCTTTGTCCTGTTTTTTTTTGGGGTATACTAAATGGCCATTTACACTAACAAGCTGTGGGCAGTTGAGCTGACACACGAGTATTTCTGAACACACTCAACTGTAATATACAGTTGAGTGTGTTCATTTCCCAGTGCAGTTGGACATTGCCCAACTGCACTGGGAAATGTAGTTTGTTTTAGCCCTAACTATAATCAGATGTTCTCTACCAATATGGCTGAGCAGAGGGATGTAACTCACAAAGATGGCGGTCTTAAAGGGCTATTCGAAGCATCCTTGTGTGGGAAGCCTGCAGTTGACATTAGCGCCACCCAGTGCTTAATTTGTAAATCGGGAGGTCCCGGAACACATAGTGAGCGCGAGAGGGGGGGTGTTCCAGGGGGGCTCTGAGGTACCAGAACGCATGAGAAAAAAAGTGACAAACACAATGTAGCCAGACAATGTAACTATAACCTGTGTTAAGGTGTCATCTTTAGCCTTGGCTACAACGCTTGCTGCCGCTAAATGGGCCTTGGTTCAGGCACGTTCAAAAATCTTTTTTCTTTGTTGTTTTTTTACGTTGGAGGCAGAGGACTACTGTACATTCCACCATCTCTTTTGCTAGTTTCATCCCACCAGTCTTTTCTGGACCAAAGCTCCCTACCTTTTTGTATGTTGTACAGCCCAGCTTTGAATTTTGCATGACACGCCAGGGGTTATACGTTTGAGCCTCTGAGCCTCCTTTAACTGAGCCTCCGTCCAAATTGCACCTGCTCCGGGCACTTCGTCGGTGGATGCACTGACCTCCCTAGTGATGTGTAGTTCGCGAACGAATTGTTCTTTTTGAATGACTCACTAAGGTGAACGATGGGAATCGGATCAGAGTCCCCATTGAATTGATTCTTTTGATTCACCCCATGAACAAGCTGCGTGGTGCACAGGAGTTGAGTTACCAGTCTATCAAAAGTCATGAAGTGACTCGAGTCTGGCTGATTTGTTTGTTGTAAAAGGAAACCGGGTTGTCTCTCCGCTTGTTGAGTGTTATGAAACTGAAGACCGTATGTGCCATGTTGGATCCAAATTCCCGCTTACGTAGTGCATGATAAGAAATCTGTGTGAGCCATAATGGCGTCAGTTACATCCTCCAGACCATAGCTATGTATCTATGATCCAGACGATGTGTACTTTTCTAGAATGCTGCTTCACTCTGTCAGAAACTGAGATTACAAGTTTGTGCACCAGAATTATTATTTTTCTTACAGTTCTTCTTAGTTTACTATGCACTTAACCTTGTGTAAATCTGCCACATAGGCTACTAGTTGTAGCTATGTGTGTTTGTTATTGTTTACACACATACAAAATTAATCATATCTATAGTTAACTATTTTGCACAAATTATGATTAATACTTCTAAGCCATCTTGAGCAAAGTCAGACAAATTACTAAATAATATGAATAATAATAATAATTGAGATATACACCTCATTTCCAAAATAAATAAATACAAACATCTACTGGTATTGTAACGTTATTGTACCCAAGGCTTAATTATATAACTTGTGATTACATATTTGACCTTGAGGAATGAATGTATTTTATACATGACAATTTACAACTATGGTTAAATATTTTATAATTTAATAATGACGGCGATTCACCTTAGTCCACAAAGTATCAGCTACGATACAACAACCTTTTAGGAGGATATTGCACATTCTAACGGATGACGTTCTTAAACATCTATTATATTTTACACGCACATTTAAATATACCTTTCTAAATGTTATTTTACTGTGTTAAACACTAAAAAATACTAAATATATTCACGTTTAAACTTTGTTTATATAAAATGTACATGTTGCGGTTATGGGTGTGCTTCAATGTGTGATTGATCACATGACTAATCCCAAAGGTTTACTGGATAGAAGAGGAATTGGGCAAACAGCGTTTTGCTATGTGCTGAATAAATACCACGGATTAGTTCCACAAATACCACTCGTTCGAGCCTCTCTTTTTTGTTGTTGTAAAAAACAATGGGTGACTCCAAATGTATAGAAAAAAACACGTAAGGAATGCAAATGACAATTTTTTTTTTAAAAGGTTAAATTAAATTAGATTGATACTGATGGCTAAACAATGCTAACGGTTCAAACTGTTATGTTATCTCCAGGATTCTAAATATATATTATTATTTTTTTGTCAAACTATATTTAATTTAATGTTTATGAACCCAGTCAACCAAATATAGATTCTCCCTAGCTTTTGTGATGTGCAGTTCGAGAACGACTCGTTCTTTCCCGTTCAAATAAACCTACGTAAACAATCTTAATGCGGTCTACATTGATTGGTTTTGTGTCATTGAATCAGTGAATCAAATGAACGAAATGAATCGATTCACCAAACTGAACTGAATCAAATGAATCGAGTCACTAAAAAGAATCGAACTGCCCATCACTAGTCCTCCCCGACCCCATCCCCCTCTCCCACCAGTCTGACTCACTAGTATGCTTACTAGCTAGTGGAGAACGTGCCGGTGGTGATGCTGAACTGGCGGGATTAGCAGCGCAGACAGCGCTGCTATCTAAGGCATCGCCATCAGGAGCAGTTTCCCCTTCATTTTTGATTTGTCTTTCCTTTCCCACGACACGTTTCAAATTCAGTAGCGATGACTAGCCTAGGCTACATGACGTGATTACGTAGGGACCTCTCGCTAGCTGACCATCACTGTTTCAAGATCAGTTACTTACCTCGCCGGCCTGCCCCATAACCTCTATGTACAAATAAGAGAGCAGGTCTGGAATCTGTGTTGCAGGATAGGATGCACTTTACGGGGGTGGGGGGTGGTGGGGGTGACGGCGGAAGAAATAACGAGGTAGAGGCAACCTTAACGCTTTGCAGTCCATTTATTAATCGCACGTCAGGTCCAATTTATTTTCACACGTGCAGTTAATTTTAGACGCGCTGTTTAAAAGTATTTTTTTTCCACAGTCAAACGGGTTTAAAAGGCCCTGCATATCAACAAAGCACTCAATAGGCATCTCCAGCCCCACTCCACCCTTTCGTTTGCTAAAGCTTTCACCTATGTAAGAAATAAATAATAATAATAATAATAGTCGTACATACCGATCAATCATCTCCTGATCACTCATTTTATCACCAAACTCCTCAATAATGCAATCCAAGTCATTATTTTATTACTATAACATCTCAAAAAAGCTCTGCAAATGTCTGTGATGTTCTCTGTGCGCTGATGCAGTATTTGCCAGCTTGTTTCCTTATGACCGCCCATATGGGATGCCAGGGGCAAGTATGACTATTCATGAGATACGCCCGTTATTTATTTTTTATTTTTTTTTACTTTTCTCGGCTCCTGTCGCTCCCACTCGGCCATTGAATGGTTTTCTCGGCTTTTTCCGGAGAAAAAACGACTAGAAACCCGTTTTTTGCGTTTTTTTGATGATGTCGGACAGGGTCCGACAATGGACCTGATATGAATAGGGTTAACTGATCGCTTTTATTAGAATGTTTACAGTGCAAACAGTGGAAAAAATAATAAATCATGCCGCGAGAGGTACCGGATCCGGGCAAATTAGGTGCCGGAATGAAAAAAGTCAAATCTGAGAGGTGCCAGATCCTGTTCCGGCAGGATCCAGCTCAAATTAAGCACTGGCGCCACCTGTCGTCGGGAGGCCGGACATGGTCGAATACCATCATCCTGTTCTATTTGATTGGTGTTTCTCTCTCACCACTTTTTCTCAGCAAGGCAGCCTACAGTAATATAGACATTCTGAAAAGCTCCCAATTTTCAGACGACAGTGCTCATCCGTAGCTCTATTTTTTATAAAAATTGTGTGGAAAATAAAGTTTCAGTATTTGTTCCTACATGGTTCCTATATTTTCCACAACCACTGTTCCACATATACTCAAGGGTTTTTCAAAGAAAGAAAAACTAGCTTTTAAGACGTCATTCAAGACATTTTAAACCATATCACTATCTTTAACCTGTGTTATTTACTAAAATAAAAAAAAAGACAGATATGGCCCATACATTTATCTTTATTGTTTTTACTTGGGTTGGTTGTCAAGATAAATTACAGGGGTTTTCTAGGACCAGATAAGGAAATGTGTCAAATGTGTCCACTTTTCATTACAACACCATCACACAAACCAGAAATGCCCTGTTCAGATAGGCTAGGTTGCAAACTTAACGTTGCATGATCAGCTTCGTAAACTGTTAAGCAAAGTTTAAAAAACACAACTTTGTAACAGGGTTTTTTAAATGTACATTTTTGGTTTTGTTTTGTTTTCTGAACTGTGGTAAAACAGAGAGCTATAGATCTTACTTGCTATAGAATTGATAGAAGTGAAATCATGTGTACCAACTTTGGCTCCTGTAGTATCTGTTTATTCCTGACACAAATGTGTCCTCCTGATTAGTGGCTATAATTTCCCAGAGAGATTAGCCCTTTAACAAGATTACTGTACAACGAGCACTAGGATAAAGCTAGAAAAGCCTTCAGGGCTGCTTGGGCTCCTCAACACTGCACAATCAGGCATGAACGGATTGCTTCGCTTATGAGGCCAATTTTATACTCTAACCTTGCATAAACTCTGGTTAGTATTTAACTCTTGACTGAGGAGTAACCTGTAAATAAAAACTGGTGTGATAAGAATTGCTATTTAGTTTCCTAGAAATCACCCCCCATCAACCAAATGGAGAAAAAGGTTGGTGTTTTTTGAAACAGTTGCTCAATCTTTAATTAATTAACATTAATGATGGACTCTCGTAACTCTACAGGCACAGACCACACAGCTTTCTTTACTTTTGAGAGAAAAGTGGAAAACTATAGTAGAAAATTGCCTTTATCATAACATTAATGTGCAGTATCTTACAAGGCAAAATATAAAATGCCCTGATGTGTTTTTTTTTTAACATTAACTGGATGTAAGAAGGGACCAGTGCTCCAATACAGCCATGAGCAGGTTTAGTACATTTCCATCAACACCGAGGCACTGGCAGTGATGAGTCATGATGTAGCGCAAATACGTTACAGGTGTTTTATTTATACAGTATATAAGCATTGGCTTTGGTTTATATGCTATTATTATAGGTTTATTTTGCAATTCACTACTGTTAAGATTTAGAAGTAGGTACAATGTGTTATTTTAATTAATCAATAAACAAGTCTTTCAGGTGACTCAGGATTCATTTTGTTTTTTCATTTTTATACATGAATGTAAGAATGTTGCATGTTTTGTGAAAGTGTCCCGACAAAATAAATGATGGATTTAATGATAGACAGGGTTTTTAGGTAGGTCTGTAAATCACTGTGGGTCCAGTCTATTACATTCTAATGGTGTCTTACTGTCACATTGTGGAGACCACTGATACAAATGGGCTGTAGTCCTAATGTTCTATAACTGAAATGATATTGAGTTGCAGAGCTAGGTGCAGTGAAGAAGGACGTGCACAGACTCTGCAGTGTGATCTTTTCCTATGTGAGGTTGTCCTTTGACGCTAGAAGGAGGTGCTCTTAATACATTTTACAGCAATGCATGCAGTAAAAGAAGAGTGAAGGAAAGGTCTCTCTCATAGCCTTTAATTGGGAATGACCTGGAAAAGAGGAAGTGATCTGTACTCCAGTGCTAGTACACCTTATCTTGATTAGCAGTTTCCCTTTTCCTTTAAAATCTCCCTTTGAGCTTTTTTGCTGACTCATTCATGCCTCTCACATTAATGAAATAAATACCTCATAAATATGTACTAACTCAAAAAGAGGCAGCTTGTCAACCAAATGCCAAATCTTGATAATACTGGTACTGTATTACTGTATTGCATTACATTTTCAATCTTCTTTTTTTTAAAAAAAATATTGAATTTACAACCACAATATAACTCCTACTCCTGTTACTTATTTTAAATACAATACATGACCTTTTATTTTTGTTGAAATTCATATTTTTAAGTTGAAAGAATGTCATAATTTAAGGGATTTTATGTTTTCTAGTCACTATGGTTATCTAAAAATAATATACAGACTAACTTACAAGTTATAGAGCATGTGATAATAATTGTTTATGCATGTTATTCAAGGTGCCTTGACAGTTCAACTTTGAAGTAAAGCAATTTCCATCATTTAATGGCTGATTACGAGAATTATCAATGCTGATTCAGAGAATTATCAATTTGTATACAGACAATATCTATTTGAAGAACATGCCTCCTTACTCCTCCTCAGAGCTCCACTCTGTCTAGACATCTGAACCATATACACAACCCTCCCAAGTACTTTTGTTGGCCACTACTACTAATCATTCTTGCTCCTGTATATTTTAATAAACATAACAATGGATAGGAGATCACGTGACCTTTTTAGCGGGATGGTACTAAACAGTTAGAGCTCCTACTCCCCACTGCCTTTATTTAGCATATTTTATATTTCCCCTGGTTATTTTTGTTTTATTTCACATTTATAACTCACCCATAATGTCGAGTGCTCGTAGGAAGCTGGTTCCCTCGCCGTCCGCGTCTCCATCAGGGAAGAAATTCAGGGAATTTGATTCGCCTGAACTAATAAAGATGGCCGAGCTGCTCTCTCAGTCAATGGAGCAACAGGCCTTGCTTTTCAAAACCGAGATCTCTGCTCTCAGAGCCGACTTGACGATCCAGATATCGACTGTTCAGAAGCTGATCTCGAAACTGGATCTGGTTGCGGGCGAGCAACAAGAGCAAAAGAAAATCCTTAATGCTCACGATGGGAAACTGGAGTTTCTGGAACGCAAGGTGGTCTCTTTGGAAGACAGATCGTGGAGGTCGAATATTCGTATTGTAAATCTGGAGGAGGGGGTTGAGAAAGACGACCCCATAGGATTTGTGAAATGTTCAATCCCTGTCTGGTTTCCTGGTTTGGCACAGCGTGAGTTTGAAGTGGAGCGTGCACATCGCATTAAAGGCGGCAACAAAGCTGGAGGCCGTGACAGGCCTCGGGTATTTATTTTTAAACTGCTGCGTTATACAGACCGCCAAGTCATCCTGCAGGAGAATAGGAAAGCCGGTCCTGTTCGCTCCGCCTCGGGCTCCATTTTAATTTTTTTTTCCGGATTTTAGCCCTATGACAGCGAACATGAGAAATGCCTTCTCTGGGGTGAGGAAATCTCTGAGAGCGGCTGGTGTCCCGAACTTTCTGCTGTACCCTGCTGTTCTCAAAGTCCTTCATAACGGGAGTCAACACTTACTGCAATCGCCACAAGAAGCTGAAGCTTTCCTTCACGACAAGATCACCTCTCCTCATCGGATAGATTAGTGAGACTCTCTTTTGGGAATAATCTTTCTCTCCAGTAACTACAGGATATTTTTTTTTGTTGTTTGTTTTTGTTGTGTTTTTTTTTTTTTTTTTTTCCCTGTGCCTGCAGCACTGGGTAAGTTACTGATTCTGTGTTTCATAACTTTGCTCAAAAGGACCCTGGACTCGCTTTTTGTAATCCACTGTGAACTGAGTATAGGCTCATATTTTGTTACAAACAGCCTATGTAGAGACTACACGTTTATCTTTCATAGTCAAATAAGGTGTTTATAAGCTATTTTTTCACATTTGCAGCCATTATCAGATACGTATATATGTTTGTTGGCGCAATTTGCGATGTCCGCTGACCTGATTATGCTTTATTTATGGATGCCCAGGGGTTTTGCACTTAATTTTTTTTTTTTTTTTTTTTTTTTTTTGAGATACATATATTTGACTCTACGCGAGTCAGACTTGTTCTCATGTGGCATAGAGGTCTATATTTGTAAGTACTGTATTTATTTATTTATTTTTTTCCTTTTCTAACTTTTATTTATTTATTTATTTATTTATTTATTTAATTAATTTTTTTTTTAATGATATGTTATTATTACTACTTGTGTTTTAGGGGGAATTCTTTGCTTTTTTATATCTGCTTGTATTATAGGTAGATGGGCAGTGGCGTTTTGACTGCGCACCTTGCCAGTATAAGTGTCACAGATTCAATATGGGAAGGGAACTGGGTTGCAAAGGATCCCCAACTGGGGATCCTTCTCTTCCTAATGGGTTATCTTTTGGTGGGGGGGGTGGGGGGTGGTTCTGTTGTTATTTTGGGTGTTTGGGGTTGGGGGGGTTTGGGTTGGTGCCCTCTTGAGGAGCTGGGTTATGGACTGCACTACTGTCTTTGACACTCTGTCTTTCTGCTCTCTGCTAGCTGCTGGTATATACACTTTATTCACGCAAACCACTATCTACTTGATCCTGGCATTGGTTTTGATTTTTGATACTTATGACTAATATCTCTATTCTATCATGGAACGTAAATGGCCTAAATACTCCCTCAAAACGCACTAGCTGTTTGGACTTGCTCCGTAGAAAAAAGATAGATGTCGCAATGATACAGGAGTCTCATTTAATACAACATGATGTTTCTAGGTTGGCCAATAAATATTACTATGTGGCAGCTTTTTCTGCTGCAGAAAACAAAACTAAAGGTGCTTTAATTATCTTGCGAAGAAATCTTCAGATTTCTATATTGGGATCAGGAGGTGATGATCTAGGAAGACTGACATTTCTAAAAACTATTATTTCAGGTAGAAAATTTGCCTTTGTATCGGTGTATGCCCCTCTACTACGTTCGATCCAGACTTTTTTAACTCACTTGCGAAATCTCTGCTAGAGCTGGCTGAATTTGAGGTAATTCTCGGTGCAGATATGAATGCTACCATGAATTATATGCTTGATAGATCAAAGTCACAAGAGATGACTACCCAGTCTTTGGCATCCACAGCTCTAAGAAAATGTGTGTCGGATTTGGCCCTGGTAGACATATGGTGTGTGTTCAACCCTTCGGCTAGGGAATTTACTTTTTTTTCAGGTAAGCATAAACCATACTCCAGAATTGACTTCATTTTTGCTTCCCAGGCTCTTTTTTCCTCAATACGCACTGCTGAGCTATTGCCTATGTCATTATCTGATCATCATGCAAATTTTTGTAAAGTCGTACTGGCCAATAGGCCTAAGCGTGCCCCCCGCTGGCGTTTCAATTCCACGCTGCTACAAAATGAATTGTTTCAATCTAAATTGGAGGAGTTCCTTAATTTCAATCGGGGCTCAGTTAATGACCCCCACATTTTATGGGATGCGGTTAAGGGCTTTATTAAGGATAATTCCACCATATTTGCTTCTCAATTACATAAGTCTCGTCTCAGCAAAATTACTGAATTAGAATCCAAATTAGCTTTTTTAGAACATGCCCAACAACTAACCTTTTCTGATTCTATAGCCTTGGAAGTTAATCTGCTTAGAAAAGACCTAAATGTGCTACTTAGACATCGTGCCGAATTTCTCATACATAGGTCTAGACAAAACTATTACTTCAATGGCAGTCGACCTAGCCACCTGTTGGCTTTGAAACTCCGCAACAATGAACGTTTTGCAGATATCCCCGCTGTCAAATCTTCACAGGGGGCATTATTGACAGATCCTATGCAGTTAAACTCTTCATTTCATTTATTCTACTCCAAATTATACAGTTCTGACATTAGACATGATCGACAGCACTATATGAATTTCTTTCAAACCCTTCAACTGCCTCGTCTCTCACCTACAGAATCAGCCGTGCTTGGTGCTCCTATATCCTTAGCTGAGCTGCGGGAGGCACTACAAGACATGAAGAAGGGCAAATCCCCTGGTATTGATGGTCTCCCTCCTGAACTTTATTTGACTTTTTGGCCCCAACTAGGCCCCTTGTTGCTCGATATGATACACTCTGCTATTGACAAGGGTTCATTTTGGAGAGATATTAATAGCGCAGTTATAAAAAGGACAAAGATCCCACTTCCTGTGTGAACTATCGACCTCTATCACTGATTGGCTCGGATATCAAGCTGTATGCTAAACTGCTGTCATGTCATCTTAAGGCTTATATGACCAAACTAGTACATCATGATCAGACAGGCTTTATTAAAACTCGCCTTGCGTCTGATAACATCTGCCGTCTCCTACATATTATACATGCTGCTGCTGACATTGCTTCCCCATGTGCAGTTCTCTCATTAGACGCTGAGAAGGCATTTGATAGACTCGAATGGGATTATTTGTTGTCAGTTCTGGACTATATGGGTTTGGGTTCCGGGTTTATTGATATGGTTAAACTTTTATATGCCAATCCCTCCGCAATGGTCTTGACAGGCCAATCGTGTTCTCCCCAATTTGCTATCTCTAGGGGCACTCGTCAGGGTTGTCCACTCTTGCCTTTGTTGTTTGCCCTATCTCTTGAACCTCTAGCTCAGGCAGTCCGTCAATCAACTGACTCTACCCCTATTTCTGTCAATAATACCCAACATCACATATCGCTGTATGCAGATGATATATTATTATACGTAGACAATCCCTACCTCATCTGCTGACTATTTTCGATGATTTCAGTGCAATATCGGGTTACAAAGTTAACTGGTCTAACTCTGCATTGCTACCCTTAAATTCTGTAATGACAAGAACCAACATACCCTCGATAGTGCCGCTGGTTAAACACTTCAAATATCTGGGTGTTGAGATTTATCCTTCTTTACATAATACCACAGTAAATAACTTTAGTAAAGTCTTTAAACAGGTGAATGCAGATTTGAACAGGTGGACGCACTTTCCTAATTCTCTTCAGATTTCCATCGTAAAAATGAACGTGCTTCCTCGCATTAATTTTTATAGCTCAATGATTCCTTTATCTCCCCCATCAGGGTATTGGGATAGACTGCATACAAGAATCTCCAAGTTTATATGGAAAGGGAAACAACCACGCATCAAATTTTCCACTTTGCAGCGCGAAAAATCCATGGGGGGTTTGGCTCTCCCGAAATTTAAATTTTATTTCTACTCATTTATTCTACGCCCAATCTCTGTTTGGCTTGCTCCTGATACTCCTGTATCTTGGCGTCCTCTTGAGGAAGACATAATCTCCCCTTATAGACTCCAAGATTTAATCTACGCCAATGTCCCCCTCAGACAGTGTAAATTGCGCTTTGGCCCTATAATTTCTCATTTAATTGCTACGTGGCGTCTGGTAGAGAGACTTGCAAATTCCCAAACTAAATGGCATTCCCATCACCTATCTTCCAACTACAAACTCCTCACAGGCAATTCTCCTTTCTCTTTTTCACATTGGAGTAATAATGGTATACATAATTTTGCGGATATTTTTAATGACAATGGCCTGCGTACGTTCCATGATTTGCAACTTCAATATAACTTGCCAGGATCTTCTTTCTTCTACTTACGTCTCCGTTCTGCAATGCGTGCCTGTGGTGTTCCCTGGGGAGCACAGCTGCCTATGCACCCACTTCACAATTTATTAGATAAACATGGCAAAACAAAAGGGTTGACTTCAGCCATTTACATCTCTCTTTTAAAGACCTCTTATAACCCTCTAGCACTTTTTACTATATGGAATAGAGATCTGAATTTTGGAGATGACGAGATTTGCTGGAACACTCTCTGGGACAACATAAATCTGGCTTCCAGGAACCCTAATCATCAAATGATTCATTTCAATTTTTTTCACAGGGTATATTTAACCCCTCGCAGACGTTTTCAAATGCGACTTACCCCCAGCCCTTTGTGCATGCTCTGCCCCCAGGGTGCTATGGGTACTTTTTTACATATGTTTTGGGAGTGTCCAGATGTGGCTCACTTTTGGTCCCGAGTATCCTTATCCACTATTCTTAACACGAATATTCCAGGCAGTTTGTGTTTGGGTTTTTATATTATGTTGTGTTATGTATTGTTCAATGTTGTTCTTTTCTCTTTAAATAAATAAAAAACATTTGTTCAAAAAAATAAATAAATAAATAAACATGACAATGGCCTCTCTTGCATACTATTCATCAAAATCTGAAAAGGGTGGAACTGTAAATACTGTGTAACAAAACCAGATTGTAATGATATGAGTAATTATATTGCATTCTTAAGAATGGATAATAGAGTCTTGCTGGTTGTCTTTTTTTTATCTATCCTTTTGTATTAAATAGATTTTGGATTACACACGTAATGCTAATACATTCCTAAACCAGACCCCGGTGTAAGTTGCTCTCTAAATGATAACCTGCGATGAAAGGTTACTTTGAGAGGAACACGTGTCAAAGGCAAATCTCCCACATGTACAGTAATGAATCATTTAAAGGCTAATGCCTTCATCATAACATTGATGGATTTTCCGTTAGTTTTTGCCCTGGAGCATTGCTTTTTCTTTGAAAGCAAAATATAAAAAATGTCCTGTTGCTTATTTATAATAAACTTGGATGCATAAAAGCTCCCCTATTCAACAGTTATCAGATTTATTACATTCCCCAAAAGCTGGGACACTGGCAGGGAGAAGTCACGATGTGGCACAAGTTATATATGAGTATTTGGCTTTGGGTTATACTGTATGTTATCATCATTTTTGTGCTCCTGATGTGCAATTGCAATTCAGCCTAACATCTGCACTTTGTAGGTAATAAACAGCAGTAGATACCGTTAGTCATTTTAATACATCTACTGTATCAACCCTTTCACTTCCGTGTAATATACTTTACTTAATTCATCTTTAAAATAATGTTTAGGGAAGATGTTCAAAGTTGAGGAAAACAAATGTAATATTAATTCATAGAAAGTGAGTTCTATAATTTCTAATTGTTCTATTGTAAGATATAAATTAGAGATTCAGCTGTATAATAAAACAACACATGATTACATAACATCTTATTACAGAAATCATCAGGCTTCAAGTATTCAATTCCAATCTCTCAGTTCTTGTGTCAAATCTTTTGTAGTAATCCAAGGATTTTGCTGGGCTACTCAAACAATTCTTCTTCCAGATTTTGCAGAAATCTTTCTTGGTCTTCCACACCTGGAGCTAGTTGCAGTAGTTCCTGTTCTACTGTGTTTGTCAATAGTAGCCCACACAGTGCTTTTCGGTTAACTGAGTCTTTCTGCTATTTTTCTGGTAGTTTCTCCTTTTTCGTTTAGTTGTGTCATTGCCATTTTGAGATTGTTACTGTACTCTTTAGTTTCCAATTTATTTTTCAGCACTTGATGATGATTTATTTATTTATTCTATAATTATCATCAGGTGTTGGTTTTCAATCATAATTGTCAATAATTAGCAATGAATGGGTTTCATACGAAATATGTTGATTGCCCAAATACTTTGTCAAAGTATGAAATTAGTGTTTGCATGTTATTTTTAATTTTATGCATGTTATGTAATAATGTGTTGTTTTATTATAAAGCTGAATCTCTGCTTTAATGTATATCTTTCAATAGAACAATTAAAAATAATAGAAATCACTTTCTTTGTGGTTTTTCTCTTTTTTTTTTTTTTTTAAATGCCCAAATACTTATGTCAGTGACTGTATTTGTACAAATAGCAGCGTGGCATCTTCAGAAAGACAATGAAATCTCATACAGTACACCATACTACAAAAAAGCTTTTTTAAATAAAAAACAAAAACAAAAATACAGTAAGATTGCTATATTTGCAAAATCAGTGTAGAAAACACAACTTATTTTTTGCAATTTATTTGTAGTTGCTAAACTATAAACTCTTTCACTAACTGTAGTTTTAGATAATAAACACACTAATAAAATATAATTTACCATAAAATTACTATTGTAACTACATTTTGAAAACCTAGGGCAGCATTTTTATGCCTGCATCCTGCAGTCATCTGCAGCCCACAAAGCAGGGAGCGAATACTATAAGGATTCTTTCATGTTTCTCTCTTTTTGCTCTGGATTTTTTTTTTTTTTTTTAGAATTAAACATTTAGGTACAAACTTGGTTCTAATTACGTTTGAAGTAAATCTATTTATCACAAATAGGTCAGAATAGCTTCTGTTTTTGCCTTTCTCAACAATGACCTGCTAAGGATTTACATATATTAGACAGGAGTTCATTGTGCAAATACTTTTTATTTGGTAGATGTTGGGGGGTTTAGCATAGAGTATAGCATAGAGAAAGAGAAAGTGGAAATCAAAGAGAGAAGATGCAGTTTCTTAGGCAGAAAAGGGACTAGGTTTGCAGCAGTAATTAGCTATAAAATAGTTTTTTGTGAATTGAGAATCTCTGAATTTGATATTATTGAATTGCTACTGTGTAATAAATATACTTGTGTAGAAATGAAATTACAAAATCTATGATTATCACCACGAGTCTCTGCATTCACTTTCAATATGATATTAGATCAAACATTACCAGAATGAAAATAAAAACTCTAGAGCTTCCCTTAGGACATTGGAAGTTATTCACAATATTACCATACTGTCTCCATACTGGACTTAAAAATCTGGCCACTTTACATTAGAGGTCCTCATAATCGCGTAGTGAGAGGACAGTGAATGAAAGATTAGAAGTGATTATATTTTGGTAAAAGATGCTGTTTTTGCATTGTGGAAATTTTGTTTAGACAAAAAGTTCCAAGCACTAGTTACATCATATGTAATAAACTATAACATTAATATTATGGGTCAAATATATAAAAACATCTCACTATACAGTACAGACCATCGTGAATCGAGGCTACGTTTATTGTATTTGCCAGTATTGCATGTACAGTTGTAATGTATCTATTATCTACAGTGAATTAGCAGTACAGCTATGGCCAAAAGTTTTGCATCTCCCTCTATAATTAAATCATTTTGCTTCATGGAGTCGAATGAAGCCTGTGGAATAATGCTACAATAACATATTGAATTACATACCGCTTTGTAGTTTTCCATACTTAACGAAAAACTGACTTTTAAAAATGTGACATTTCGAAATCCAACATGCCTTAAATACGACTGTAAAACTATTATGGCTTCCGATATGCTTTTGCGATATCATTCTGTAGTGTCTTTGATTACATGATGTTAAATACAACATCTAAATTCTGTTAATACAGGATTTTTTTTTCCCTGTAATAGTCTCCACCCAAAGAAAAAAATGTATGTGATACAAAAGTTGTGGCCATAGCTGTACCATCTCTCTCAGCAAAAAAAAAAAAAAAAAAAAAAAAAAAAAAATGTAAAAACGTAATAGTTTAATTTTACTATGTCCATTAAAAAAAGTTTAATTTTCAATGTAGATACGGTGTTTCTACTCTGAAAATGTTATGTATGATGTTCATAAATCAAAATATTAAGTTGTTTGCGATTGTTTGTTTTTCATTTTCATATCGAAGCAGTTTTAAAATGGAGCCGCACATTTTGAGGGTGCGGCGGTTGTATGTAGTCCGAAATAAACCACCAAGAAAAGGTATTAAAACCAGGCCTCGCCAAGGACAACTGGAAGCTGCTAGAGACTGGAAATGCTGGCAGATGTTGGACAACGGCTTATTTTTCCACCTAAGATTGCCACCACTAACCTTTGACCAGACATTGTCTTGTGGTCTGGATCTGCACACCTTGTTCATCTGTTAGAGTTAACAGTGCCATGGGAGGATACTGAAGATGAGGTGCATGAGAGGAAGAAACTTTGGTATGCTCAACTAGCTGCTGAAGTGGAACAGCGAGGATGGAGAGTCGGTTGTATGTGCTGATGCGCCAGGGAGGCAAAATAAGCTGATCCCTGGAGCCAGCATTACACTTCAGCCATCAACACCAGGCAGAAGGATATCTACATCATCAGATGGAAAGAAACGCAAATGGATGGAGATGCAGATAGATCACATTAGTTTACTGTAAAGCTACGTCTTAGTCATGCTTATCTTGGCGAGAGCCGAGTTCAAATCAAAATGAAGTTTTAACATCTACGCTCATGTAATGGAAATCAACCATTTCCATATTCCAGTAGAGCGAGAGCAGAGAAACAAAATGAGGGGACTCCCGAGGACTCGTCCTGTCTGTCCACATTCTTTTATCGCCAGAGTACTTTTTTTTGCGAGAACAAAAGAACCTCACGAAAGAAGATCCCCCTCACGACAAAAGAAATGACGTTCTAAATTCCTTTTTCACCACAGTACTTTTTTGTGAGACGTGTGACGAAAAAAGATTTTAAAAGATAAAATAAACACATTTCCCGCTCACAAAATGAAAAGACAATGTTACAATCAATCTTACGGAGTCCCAATTATATACAGGCATGCCATGGTTTACTAAAGATATATGATTTTCAGGCAGTTTCATTTTTTTTTTTTAAACTGAAAAATAAATGTCCTCCTCATGATTTTTTGACGAATGAAGATTAGAGCCTCGTGAAAAAAGGATATGTTGTCTTGAGGCCAATTCCTTTTTCAAGATCATGAACATGCTCAGAACCAAAATTTCAAATCCCTATGACTCAGAAACAGGCACTATACTGGGCCAGTCTCCTTGTACCCTAAAATTGCCAAACAAATAATCCAAACCATTTTGGAGCTTTTATTTATTTTTTTCACTATCTGGATTTCGGAATCCGCATATCCGAGCAGAACGAAGTGGCCCACATCAAATCCATTGAACAGGGTAAAAGTTATTAAAGTACAAAAATTGGGGTTTAACATTAACCTGTCTACTCAACCCTAACTATAATTATATATATATATAATTATATATATATATATATATATATATATATATATATATATATATATATCTTCTATAACAGTGTGAATGCCCGGCGTTACAAGAGTGTTCAAAAAAAACTTTTCAAACAAGGGGTGCTTCGTTTTGGGACAACTGCATACAAAAATCTCCTCCAGACAGCCACAGTGAAGGGAAGAAAAGACAGCAACTCCCATTAAACTCAAGTCCATATCCACACAGGGTTCTCAATATTATTATTATATATTTCTTAGCAGACGCCCTTATCCAGGGCGACTTACAATTGCTGCAAGGTATCACATTATACATTATTTCATATTATACAGATATCACATTATTTTTACATACAATTACCCATTTATACAGTTGGGTTTTTACTGGAGCAATCTAGGTAAAGTACCTTGCTCAAGGGTACAACAGCAGTGTCCCCCACTGGGGATTGAACCCATGACCTTCCGGTCAAGAGTCCAGAGCCCTAACCACTACTCCACACTGCTGCAATAATCTTTATTTCATATCTTTAAAACTTCACAGCAAACACAGCTAACACGTTTCGATTTGTTTGCTGTAGCTGCTTTGATGAAAATGTGTTAATTGTTAATTGGTAACTGATGACTATGTTCTTGTGTTTATTGGAAATGTGTTTTCTGATTTTAAATGTCCACTTATAGTGAGGAGTTCAATCTTTTTCCCTTGATATGAACTGTGTAATTATGTCTATTGTTATGCTAGATTAGATACATTATTATGGATCATATATTTGAATATAGATTGTTTAATTAACTTTGCTGCTGCGGTTAAAATAATGTGTTATTTGCTAATTGATGATTGCTGCGATCTACCTTTGTGTCTAATTGAAATGTGATCTGCTTAATGTTTTTTATACACACACACACATATATATTTCTTTTTAATTTTTTTTTACTCTGAAATTTTGAAGAGATTCTGCCTATCTTGCCTCCTCTGAGGAGCCTCCACTGGTGTATTCTCATTATTTTTGCATCAGTCATAATATTTACCATGCTTACAGAAATCCAGCCCTTGTAGTTAACAAAATTAATCAAATACACTACCGGTCAAAAGTTTTAGAACACCCCCATTTTTCCAGTTTTTATTGAAATTTAAGCAGTTCAAGTCCAGTGAATAACCTGAAATGGTACAAAGGTAAGCGGTAAACTGCCAGAGGTTAAAAAAAAAAGTTTAGGTTACCAAAAACTGAAAAATAATGTACATTTCAGAGTTATACAAAAAGGCCTTTTTCAGGGAACAAGTAATGGGTTAACAACTTACAGCTGTTCTGCAGCAATGGAAGTAAATTAAGCCTTGAAAGTTGATGCTAACAATTCCTACAGGTGTCCCAACTTTTGTTGATTACTTACAAACCCTCTGTCTGTATAAAAGCAGTGTTGGAACAGACTGTGTTACTACACCCTCTTAAGCATTATTTGGACAGTATTGTACTGCAGGAAGTAGTATATTGCTCTCATAATGGCGAGAAAAAGGCAATTAACAAAGGAAGACAGACAGACCATTATAACCCTTAAAAGTGTAGGTCTTTCCTTTGGAGAAATTGCAAAGAAAGCCAAGGTGTCAGTGAGTACAGTTTCCTACACCATCAAAAGGCACTTGGAAACTGGAGGAAACTCTGACAGGAAGAGGTCTGGCAGACCCAAAGCCACAACAGAATCAGAAGACAAGTTTCTGAGAGTCAACAGCTTGCGTGATAGGCGGCACACAGGACAACAGCTTCAAGCACAGCTTAACACTGGTCGAAGTAAGCAAGTCTCAGTTTCAACTGTGAAGAGAAGACTTCGAGCTGCAGGTTTGACAGGTCGAGTGGCAGTAAGAAAGCCATTGCTAAGATGGCAAAATAAGAAAAAGAGGCTTGCCTGGGCCATGAAGCACCGCCAGTGGACTACTGAAGACTGGAAGAAGGTCTTATGGACCGATGAATCAAAATTTGAAATCTTCGGTTCATCACGCAGGGTTTTTGTACGCCGTCGAGTAGGCGAAAGGATGGTTCCTCGGTGTGTGACACCAACTGTCAAACATGGAGGAGGAAGCGTGATGGTCTGGGACTCTTTTGCTGGATCCAGAGTTGGCGACTTGCACAGAGTGAGTGGCACCCTGAACCAAAACTGCTACCACAGCATTTTGCAGCGCCATGCAATACCCTCTGGTATACACCTAGTTGGTCAGGGGTTTATCCTACAGCAAGATAATGACCCAAAACATGCCTCCAAGCTATGTCAGAACTACCTTAGAAGAAAAGAACAAGACGGTAGGCTTCAAATCATGGAATGGCCAGCACAGTCTCCAGACTTAAACCCCATCGAGCTGGTTTGGGATGAACTGGACAGAAGGGTGAAAGCAAAGCAACCTACAAGTGCAACACATTTATGGGAACTTCTGCAACAGTGTTGGGAAGAACTTTCCGAACAATATTTGATTTCCATTGTAGAAAGAATGCCACGAGTGTGTTCAGCTGTTATATCTGCAAAAGGTGGCTACTTTGATGAGTCAAAAATGTAGATTAAATTTTGTTAAACAAAACGATTCCATGATTTCTTTTTTATCTCCAATTGTTTATTTGTTCTATGCTTTAATTTCAGAGTACATTGAGACATTAAACTGCGGAAATTTCAATAAAAACTGGAAAAATGGAGGTGTTCTAAAACTTTTGACCGGTAGTGTATATTAGTTAGTAAGTCCGGTTAGTAAGCAGACAGACCTTTCTGCTTGGGAAAAAAAAAAACGCTATGAATTCATAGAATAAAGAAAATATTGAGCAACATTATTATTATTATTATTATTATTATTATTATTATTATTTAGATAACACACCATCAATACCTGTTTATTCAATGCATACACATACATATATTTCATATACATACCCTTTATTGCTTGAATTTGTTTATCTCCAATAGTTTTTTCCAAGGTGGAACGTTAATTGAATTGGACCACAGACACACACTTTTAATCTGATTTCCGCTGGTCTTCTGTAAGACAAGAGAAATATATCAGCAACCAAGACAGGAAAGCCACATCTCCTCTGACTCTTTCTTGTTATCTGGTGCTACGTTCTGCTATATTTAACAGCTTGTCATGCTTACATTGCTTTACCGGGTGCTTGATGCTGCAGTGGATGTAACCCATGATCCTAGCTGGACCAGCATTTTATGATATTAAGACATACTACTTATATGCCTCTAAGACTTATGTATAAATGAAATTTCACACTGACACTTTCAGAATGAATTAAAGTGTACTGGCTCCTTTTTATTGATATTATTGGTATTTGTTTATTTAGCAGACACCGTTATCCAAGGCGACTTACAGAGACTAGGGTGTGTGAACTATGCATCAGCTGCAGAGTCACTTACAACTACGTCTCACCCAAAAGATGGAGCACAAGGAGGTTAAGTGACTTGCTCAGGGTCACACAATGAGTCAGTGGCTGAGGTGGGATTTGAAAATAGAGACCTCCTGGTTACAAGCCCTTTTATTTAACCACTGGACCACACAGCGTGGCTCCTTTTTTTTTATCCAAGTGATATAAAACCTACTAAATGTTTTAGTAAGATACAAGCAGTTTTACATACATGGGAAGAAAAAAAAATGTGCATATAGCACATTTTCAGAGATGTTCATTTTCCTAACCTTGATACACAAAGGGCGCTATCTAAAAAGGTGGAGATTTTTGTTCTTACTATTTTATTAAAATTAAATACTAGACGAAAACAGTATGGGACTGTAACAGGGGGAGGAGACCTGTACTGACTCTTCTGATGTGTTCGAAGTGCTGCAGGAAGAGGGCAGCAGCCCGTCAATATTCGCCTGTCAGTCATGGCAGTGACACGGAGAGGTGGGAGAGTGGGTGTACGGGCTTTCCTTCTCTCTGAATGGCTGAGAGGCGGGTCTTGGGGGAATTGCTGGCCCTATAAGTTAACATTCAGCTGTTCCCTCAGGGCTGCCCTCTGAGACGTACTAGGCGTACGGAAGCACTGGATCGAGAACTGCGGGGACGGAAATCCAACAAAAAGAAAAGGAAAAAAGAAAAAGAATTAGCGGTAGCGGGGAAAACCAAGGGGAACCCCGATAAACATTTGTATAGCAGGCTGAGGGAGCCGTGAGTGTAGGACGGAGACCCGGGCCGTGCGGGTAGCGACGGTTGGGGTGAAGCTGCCGAGCGCAGCACCTTTTATTTGTAGTTTTGTTTATTGTGCTTTATTTTCCCTGTTCCTTTCGCCTTTTGATTATTCTTGTGTTTGAGCACCTGTACTCTGTACCGCTCCCGGTATAGTTGTGGCTCTGTCTGTACCATCGCTGGTAAGGCAGACCACAGACAACAGCGCCCTCTGCGGGCTGAAAAGAAATTACGCTCCCATAATAAAACTGGACACCTGTGCAGTGTTCCCAAATTACCTTTGTGTCTCCTGTGTGTCAGTGAACTACCCACCACCCTTCCACAGGGACTGACCCTTTCAAATTTATTAATTTTTAATTAGTTTACTTACAACCGTGAAATTCATAGTAAATAGAGTAGACTCTCTCTGTGTGTGTGTGTGTGTGTGTGTGTGTGTGTGTGTGTGTATACAAGGCCAGTGCTAGGCAGCTTGGTGAAAACAGAACTATTTACATGACAATATTATATATATATATATATATATATATATATATATATATATATATAAACACTCCCAATGTAACGTACGTTTTGAAAATACAAACTTGTACAAAAACTGAACAAAAGGGCAAGACAGACGTTGTTACCCCAACTACTACTTTCCCCAGTACTGTCAGTCTAATTACACACACCGCTGTAATTAAACTAATGTCATGCTTTTAGAATACTTGCACAAGTCCCAATGCATACATTTGTTTTTTCTTAAGGGTAAGTACATATAATTAAACATGAAAGCAGCAAACGCTATCTATATGAGCAGCAAGTACAAAAACACGAAATACTGTAGGTCCTCCTTCACAAATTTATCATTATTATTAATACATTTCTCAGTTGTAATTGAGATACACAAATGGCTTATCACGGATCAATTGAATAACCCTACACACCTGTCTGTTAATGCATTGGCGATGATTGTAATCTGTAAATCTGAACTGTTTCAGCCTGTCCCGTTGTTATGCGGGAAGACAAGGGTCTCACTGGTGACACAGAGAATCTAGTCACCCCAGTAATAATGACGTATGGGTAAGTAGGAAGATTTGAATGTGATGGTAGTTACTTAGCTAGTAAGTTAAAAAAAAAAAAAAAGAAGAATTTACCGCTGAATTCAGCTCATAACTAGGTCCCATTTAAATAGTATTACATGTCTATTTAATAGTATTACATGTCTATTTAATTGTATTACATGTCTATTTCCCACCTCAGTGGCTGAGGTGGGATTTGAACCGGAGACCTCCTGGTTACAAGCCCTTTCTTTAACCACTGGACCACACAGCCTCCTTATATAGCGGCTTACATCTTGAAACTTTGCATCTCCAGGGATGACGTGAGTCAGTCACAAAGCCATTTGCTGTATAGAACAGCATAATAGACAGAACCAACACAAATTACTATCACTCCATGCCATGTGAAAGAGTATGTTTGGATATGATTCATCAGTGCAATGCCAGTTACCACGGTGCTAAACGTCACCGGAGCAGTGCTTTACACATAATGCAGATTCCTTTCTTTTATTTTTGTCTTTTTTTTTTGCCGCCCCCCTAAATCTGCCTGGTTTGCCTAGGCCTTCCTATATGCCTTAATAGATATGTGTTTTACTTTTAGTGAGCTCCAACCACTGCCATTAAAAGGTGAGTTTGTATTTCAGAATGTTATTTTATTAAATAAAGTTGGTTGGTTGATAGTGACAAATATAGGTAATTGAAGAAGCTTCACAGCAGGGGATTTTATAGGAAGTCTGTAGGCCCACAGGAAGATGTTGCATCTCAATGGGTTTTTATTAGAAAAGTACATACCGGATTCTGTTGTTAAGGCAAAAGTGTCTCTGTGGGTGGGTGTGTGTGTGTGTGTGTGTGTGTGTGTGTGTGTGTGTGTGTGTGAGGTGGGGGGTGGGGGCGTTGACTCGGGCAGGGGTGAAATTACAGGCATTATTGCAGAGGGAGTATTTTTTACATTAGGTAGATTGCTTGCATTTACAATTAGGCATGCTTGAAATTCAAAGGTAGAGCACAGCACACAGTCACGATAAAGAATCAGAAAGTGCAGTCAACATATTTCGTGACTGGAGAAATACAATTCAAAGTTGCTGCAGTATGTCCACTGTTTTGTCATTTCAAATCTTTTCACCAAATAATCATTAAACTTTAAAGCTGCGGTGTCACATCATGAAAAAACCACATTTGTAGGTGAAACACACAAAAATAAATAGTGCTACATATAAAAAATATATAAACACATGACATTTTCAGGCCACTAAAATACAAATACTCAATACAAAACATGCTGCCTGAGATACAAGCTCTTGCAATGTCTTATATATATATATATATATATATATATATATATATATATATATGGATTGTAGCATAACAGGAAAGTGTAATCAATCAGACTGTGGAGTCTGTATCATCTGATCCGAAGCCACCAAACTCCACGTCTGTTATCTGAACCAAAGATAACCCGAACCCTAACCCTGAATCATTCAATGTACAGAGCAACTAATTCTAGTCAGGTTTTTCTATTCACATGAGCCGTGATATTTCCCCTCAGGCATTATTTGCACATGGTTATTAAAACTGGAAATGAACAGTGAACATTTGACTTTCAGCTAAAAGTTGGGTGGGACGATTGTTCAAACAAGGGCGTTGAACAAGGTTTGCATGGGTAAATCAAATGTATCTCCCTAAAAGAAAACTACATGTAAAACCAAAACAAAATAGCATGCCAAAAAGATGAGACTACATTTTTCAGGGCAAGAACATATTTATATTTAAATGTAGTTATAACCATAGGAGCCCATCTGCTTCTTCCAGGTAGATTTCTAGTTTGTGCCAAACCTTTGCACTGTGTTTTTACCATTTTTAGTATCCTAGGGAAAATGATTTTGTCAGCCAGGCTTGCAGGGTTGCTCAATTTACACAGGGAGTAAAGCAGCTTCATGATTGCACAACACTTATTACGCAACCTGTTCCTTTAAACAAAGGTTAATTCATTGAGCATCCCAGAAAGACACGATGGACATGATTAATTATTACAGAAAGCTTTTAAAATAAATATTCTGAAAGAAGCAGTGATATCCAAAAGTGGTATTTATTTAAAATGAGTTAGCATATAAGAGATCATGAGCAGCGCTTGTGTTTCTAATTATGTGGGGATTAAAATGATCTTTCAGGATGACTTCTGCAAGTATAATGGTATTTTACTTGAATGGCTTTTGATTTTATGTAACAGGTAAATACCAGACATAATGGTTCTACATTAAATGGAAACTACATGTTTACATTGCAAAAACATTTAAGATTTAAAAAGTTTGCCTTAACATGTTGTGACTCTCATAGTCTTTCACTGCTTATCAAACACATCAAACAATGTGTACTTGATGTGCATAAATATTTCCAGATTCTGTATGTTAATCATTAATTATAAATGGAATGTTTTAAAACACACTGATAAGCTACAACCAATAATACACTATACCAGAGCTTGTTTTGTTTTCACGGGACAGGAGCAAGGGCTGCATGGAGGAAGAACCTCGGAATAGATAATAGGAGACAAGTGTTTTGTAACTGATCTGAGTATGTGGATTTCCCTTGGCTCGTGGGAAGTAACCGATACTTCCCCTAAGGGGAACCTAGAGGTGAGAAAATGGGATAACAAAAGAGAGTTAGATAGATTTGGCTGGGGGTCCCCCTTGTCTCGCTGAGAACCTTCCTAGTGGAGGACAAAGCCAGCATGGCTGGGCTTCTAAGGTTGGGAAGTCAGCTTCACTTATTCCGAAAAGATGACTCCTGGCACCCTGCAACTGCACCACCAATGCGAAACAAAACATAAACAATTAACATATATACTTTTACATATATATATATACTTTTTATTTTGATAGTCCAATTAAAGACTAATCTCACCGCTCAGTGGTGGGGAAAAACTCCCCTTGGGAGGAAACCTCTTGTGGTCCCATGTGACAGGCTGACCGGGGTAAGGAGACTCAGAGTCAGGATGTGCAGGGAAAAGCGCTACGGCACGTATTTATTAAATAAAACAAACAAAATAAACAGTTTACACAAAAGCAGCTCTCACACACACAGGATCAGAGATCTACCCTCTCCAGAATCCTAACACCCACTAAACCTGTGCTCTCAGTGCTCCCTTATATACACACACCTGTGCAGCAATTTACACCCACTTAATCAATTAAACCCTCCACCACATTCTCACATGTTTTTAAAGTGCTGGTGAATTAACACTTTAATTACCCACCACCACTACAAAACACACATATACACAGGCCAGTACCCTCATTCTGCCACATCCCATTAGAGAGATTGACCCCACTCCGGGCATACTAGCAGTACTATGTTTGCATAAGATATATCTTGGAGTGAAGAGCGGATGTAGGACTCTACTACAGTAATAACGATCATTCTACAGGTATATAAAAATACAGACTGATCGCCAGTAATCACAAAAATAAATAAATAAATAAACAGGGCGACAAGGCAATAATAATAATAATGAAGGAAACAAATGTATTGTTCAACACAAAGCAAATTTAACACAATAATATAATATAAATACACAATAAGGACACATCTGGGCAAGAACAGAAAATAAATAAATAAATAAAATAACACAATGAAACATATACTCAGAAAAGTCCCAAGTCCAAATTTTTAAATGACCAGGCTTCACCACAACTGTGAGGTTACACACAATATTAGCTTTACCCAGTTAGCATGAGTTATACTGCAAGAATAAAAAAGTAAGAATAAATAAAAAGCTGATTAGATCTCACCTCCTTTGCTAGTCTGAAAAGTCCAAGACTTGAGTGTGATGAAATAAAGTTGTTTATTATTTTTATAATCCAACAGGAGATGAATGAAATCCAATCCAAAAAAGCACAAAAAAGGAAAAAAAAAACATCCAATGCCCAAACAAAACAAACATGCAAAGACAAGTCCAGGGTAAGAAAAAGAGCATCAAAGAAAAATGAGTGCTAACACTGTTGGTGTGATCCAGCAATAAATACTTTCTTTTAGCAAAGGTGCCTGGTAAAACAGACTAATGAAAAAAAATTTTTTAAAGAGAGGCTTCAGCAATCCCTCTCTGTAGCTCACTTCTCTCTACTTCCCCCAAACACCTATGCAAGGGTTTCTTAAAGGCAAACCCAGGGGCTCATGCAGCTCATTAACCCTTTGCGGTCCATTTATTGAGCGTGTCTCAGGCGCGTCAGGTCCAATTTATTTTCACATGCACTGTTTATTTTAGACGCGCTGTTTAAAAGTATTTTTGTCACAGTAAAACAGGTTTAAAAGGCACTGCATATCAACAGGACTAGAGACCAGTTTTTTACGTCTTTTTGATGATGTCGGACAGGGTCCAACATTGGACAGGAAAGGGAAAATAATAATGTCGGACCCGGTCCAACATAGGACCGCAAAGGGTTAATTAGCACCTGTTGTAGAAATGAGCCCTGGCTGAAAGAGGAGAAAAATATCTAGTTTACAAGTACATCACTAAGTGGAGCAAATACCGGCATTGCACTTGAATTGATACATTACTTGGCCAAGGAAGAGGAAAAAAACATAAGAAATTATGTAATTATGTTACATAGTAGAAGACCAGCGGCCCATTTTTTGAAATTAAATGCTGGTGAGGTTGCTGCGCCGATACGGAGTGAATGGGAGGTAAAGAATTGGGGGGGGGCAGACCAGCTTTAGAAATGAGAGAGGAAAGATGAGTAGGAACCCAGTTTTTTGTTATGATAGTACGGCTAGCATTGATGAACAGGGGATCAGAAAGGTTGGAGGGGTTGCTACGGGAAAGATAGCGGGACAGAGAGGAATAAGGGCAAAGAGGGGGGATGAGCTTACAGTGCTGCACGAAGTGACTTTGGCGGAGCTGGTCTGTTTTGGAAATGCATAGGAAGAGGAGATAGTGAGAGTCATTGACTAGAGTGAGATTGCAGAAGCGAAGACCAAGGGAGAGAAAACTGGAGGGAGAGGAGACAGCAAATTCAGAACAGCAGAGAAAGCCAAAAGAGGCAGAAAGGCAAAGAGATTCCATTACTAGATTGTCAAATGGAGAGAAATAACCTCTGCGATTGTGATTAGGTGGAGAATATCAGTACCAATGGGTAGATGGGAGGTGGGAGGAGGGGGGCAACACTTTCCAATCCCTCAAAGCCGAAGGTGGACCTTGGGGTTTGATGAAGTGGGGGGGGGGGGGAGAGATATACAGGATAGGCGATATTAGTATTGAATGCTTGCTAGGTACCTTTTGAGGGTTCCCAAGGAGAGGTGTAAATTGTCTTTTCCGTGAACGAGGAAGGAAATAATGAAATCCTGATTGATGGCTGTGGCAATGTGCCCCGCCCCTGTGTGTATTTTTGTGTTTTATGTTGTATGTTGCGTGTGTTAATGTTGGTGTATTGTAGTTGGTACACGGGATATAATGCGGGTAATGAGCATGAGTGTTTAAAATGTATAATTGTATTTAGGCACGGGGATTGCACTATCACTTCACGTGCATTTAAAGTATTTAATAATATGTGAGCACAGGGTTGCACATAATTAGTTCACGTGCTGGGATTCAAGTGAATAATTAATTAGTAATTGAATCCCGGCACAACAGCATATGTAGACGCACAAAGCACTCGCTCGGGGTTGTGTGTTCAGGGCGAAGGAACGGGAGAGAGTGAGGAGATAATTAGTATTATAGATAATAAGTATAAAATATAGATAATAAGTATAAAAAAATAGATAAAATATAGATAATAAGTATAAAAAGCAATTGCTACGTGGTACGTGTTTGTTTAGTATTCGTCCCTGTTTGTTAGTGTCCTTTCGTTTTGTTTGTCTGTTTATTTTGGCTAAAGTGTCGTATCCTGAGTTTTGTTCAAACCTTTTTATTTATAACAAACCGCAGAGCAGTGCTTTCATTCATTATTTTCACTCGCAGTGCTGTGTGTTCATTTCTGGTCTGAGGTCATCACTAAAGCCAGCCTGTCACAATGGGTGTAGGGTTGGATTTTACTTGCAGAACCCGTCCGGTTGCGTAGGAGCAGCGGGTAGATGGAGCAAGGGTGACAGCCATGTACTCTTGAGCGGATGTGAGTAGATTGCTAAGGGGTGAATTTAGTTGAAAAACAAGTCGCTGAATTGAGAAACAGGTGCGTGAACCAAATGTCTGAACTGGGGGATCTGTAGATGAGAAAGAGTATCAGCAGCATTATTATTGATACCTAAGAGGTGTCACGCTTGTAAAATAAAGTTATTGGTAATGGATATCCAGACGAGCTGGTGGAGGAGTTGCATGATAAGGGGAGATGAAGAATGACCTTTGTTAGCGATGTGTACAGTGGCTTGATTGTCGCAGAATAGGATGGGTTTTTTTTCTGCCAGTAGGGGGACCAGAGGAAGGCTGCTATGGCAATAGGAAATAGCTCAAGGAGGGCTGTGGATTTCTGGAGGCCATGCACTGGAGAACCATTGGAGGAGGCGTCAGTATGTAGAGAGAGATCATGGGGTGCAGATATGAAATTGTAGTAGAACAGCGAAAGGCAGTTCCAGTGCTGCAGGAGGGAAGTCCATATCCTGATGTCTTTCCGTGCTGCCAAATAAATGTGGTAGAGGGGAATGATGTGAATGTTAAAATTGAAATGTCCCAAGAGTGAAAGAAGATTCCGTTTTGAAATGGTGCCGCTGATCTGGAAGGATTGAATGAGGGAGTGAATGCATTCCAGGGTATTGGGATGCATGCTTAGAAATGGAGAGTGTCCAATTTTATTCCGAGAAATTCTAGTGAGTGGACAGGGGAACGCCGACTGTAGAGAAGAGGGACCTGAGTCTTGTGAATGCTTTTGCTGGGGGGTCTGAGGGAGGAGAAATGAGGAGAAAGTAATCCAGTAAGTGCAGTAGGAAGGGGACACGATGTGTGTTGAGCAGAATCCAGAAGAGGGCTTCGTAGAGAGAATTGAAAACCTTGCATGACATTTTTTTCATGGCAACACCTCCATGAAGCCTTTTGCAATCTCTGATGAGATGAGGGAGAACGATTTCTGGTTCCTTTTGTGCAGATTGTAGATATAAGTCAATGAAAGGAGAATGATGGGATGTATTCTAGTCTGGTGATGAATCAATTGGAAAGTCCGGAGATGAGGTACGGGGTGGTTTTGTAGAACCTGAGACAGAGGATGTTGATGGGAGTGGAAGCGATGAGGAGGGATGATTGTCATTTAGAGGAAAGCGGGCTGATGGAAAGGGAGTGAGTGTCTCCTTGCCGGAATTGAAATTCCTTTTATAAAAAGAGCTTTCAGAAGCTTATCGTGGGCCAGTCTTTTAGAAAGAGTTGAGCTGAGAGAAGTACCTCGGGGGCGAAGACATTTAGAGCGATGGGGAGGTTGGGTAGCATCCGAGACGTGGATGACTGGGACAGCAGGAGCAAGAGGTTTGACAGAGGTTTCATATTTACCTCTGCTTCTCAAAAATAGTCTGCATCTTAAATTCGAGCAGAGTAGTGATGCATGTATTAAAATCGCCAACAAAAGTGTCACTGCCCAAATACACAAGCAGCAACGTGACTTACTGCTGAGAAAAGACAAACCAAAATGTTACTGCCTGATCTCGAATCATCCATGAAAGACAGGCAGCTATTTTCAAAGAAACGTTATTAGCTCCCTGAGAAATTCAAAGAGAAGCTTTTACAATTTCAGTGTTTCTAACTAACAGTAACAGCTTGGACAAATTGGAAATGCTGGTCAGACCCCCATATTTTTCGGCATAACAAGCAATACCATAGTTCACAAATTGTGAGAAAAACAGGTGTGAGTAATCACGACTGGAAATAGCACATAACTCTAATGCTCTGTGTGATAGCAGACACCCACAAACTGCCTCCATATGTGTAATTAAGGTTGTATCTTTGTAAATGCATATATATTTGATGTTTTATATTTTCCTCAAATTGAGGGTGGGAAATTTGGGCTGCGTCTTACATTTGAGGGCGTCTTAAATTCGAAGGAATACGGTATGTACAGTCGCTACCACTTACACCGTACAGGGTTATTTCAGGCAGCCGTTTATATCAGACAAATAGCATTTGCATGTGCCATTCCCATTGATTTCAATAACAAAGGCATTGTTTATCAAAGGCATTGTTTGTTAACCCTTTGTTGCCAACGTGTTGTAATTTCGTAACTTTTGTTACGATGACAAAACACGTCATATCTTAGCTGTCCAACCAGCAAATTTGTTTTTTTAAAGTGTGGGTCATAGCCATGACTACGGTGCTTGTCATGATGGTTTAGGGCTAGGGTGGGGAGGAGGGTGGCAGCAGGGCTGACATGACCAGTCAGATAAGGAGTGTTGGACCAATGAGTGAGGAAGGGGGAGGGACTTGGGTGCGTGTGAGGAGAAGACAGTTTGAAAGAGAAGCGGGATCTGGTGGCGGGAGTATTGAGAGAGAGTTCAGAGAGGTTTAGTTTCTGAGTGAGAGGAGAGGAATGAGAGCCATTGTTCACTAAAAGCTAAAAAAATAATACAGAGGTTTCCTACTGCTTTGAACCACAGCTGTTGTCTGTTTCATTATATCCTGGAAAAGCCGCAGCTCAGCGCTACCCGTTCTAAGCGGTGGCGACTGTATATACAATATTGCAGACAATGAAATTAGAGAATTTCCGATCATCTTTCTCATCAGAGAACGTATTCCTCTCTAGTCCGTCCAATCTAAGGTATATTTATCAGGAAACAGGAAGATTAGAGTTGCATTTATAGTATACATATAGGCCTTCACTTTCTTGACAGTTTGTGATTATAAACTAAATTAGTTAAAGAATATTGTGTTTTTGTTGTTTTTTTTACTTCTGAATATACAGTAGTCTGAGCTAAGGTATGTAGCCTGATTTCAGAATCTGCTCTTTAGGTCAAATTGCCAGATGGGTTGGGTCATCGTCATGAAGTGAGCACCTACTGTGGATCGAGTTTCTGTAAATTAAAATGGTGTGTCTGCCACCTGCCACTCATGACAGCATTGTGCCTTCATCTCCTGCTGCAACACTCAGAGCTGCAATGGAAAACGCAGGACAGCATGTGTTGCCTTCATGCTCACAATGTAACTATTTTGGTGTGCACATTTCTGTTGTGTTATTGATCCATTCCGTGTTAAATATGGCTCTCGCTTTGGGTGATCTGGCCCTTGTTACATCTTTTGCTGGAACTAAAGAGTCAAAGCACCTTATTATTATTATTATTATTATTATTATTATTATTATTATTATTATTATTATTAATAGTACGACTACTATGACTACAACTAAATATTAATAATACTAATAATACTAATACTACTACTACTACGACTACAACTACAACTACGACTACTACGACTACTACTAATAATAATAATAATACACAGTGTTTCAGTAATTGCAATGTATTATTATGGTAAAAATCCTGGTTTGTATTAAACATCCTCACTGTAGGCCTGTTTTTGAATCTCACCAGTCTTACTTACATTATCGCCATTAATATTTTAACTACTAAACACAATCCAAAAGTGTTTTTCTAATTACCCTCTTTGTGACATAAAGATATACAATAAATCACATAAAACAGTGATTTATAACAGAAAGTGCATGTTACATCTCTATTCTAGTCTCTTAATTTAACGGTGTCCTCCAAGTCTATTTTTCATATCACCCTGTGTTTTTTTTCACACTGTCAATGTTCTACAGTACAGTAGTTGTCTTTGTCTGTCTTTCACACACTCTCTCTCATTTGTTGATATTGGGTGTCTGCCATCTGCCACTCATAACAGCATCCTGCTACTCAGAGCTGCAATGGGAAAAGCAGGGCTGCTTGTGTGCTTGATTGGCATTCATAAAACGCAGTGGAATTGTGTTCGCTTCATGTTCACAAATTGCAAAAACATAATTCCAAAGCCCCTTTAAGTATAAAACTGTTGCTTACTGCCTAAAGCACAAAATATGAAAAATAATATAATTATATTTTGTTTTTGTTTCACAATCTGTTTTCCATTTTAAATGCCTACCTGCTGTGACTGCTGTAGGATACTATTGTGACTAGAGATTACTTTATTTGACTTGTGTGAAGTCCGTTTAACCTGGTATTCAAAAATGAAAATCAAATCTGCAGAAATATAATAAGGGAGTTGGATGACAGAAGTTGAGAGAGGGAAACAAAATATTTAGGTTCCAACAGTGGAATTGTGGCAGGGCATAATCCCTGCTTTTGTAAATCGTGTGTGTGTGTGGGAATGTAAGGTTAGCAGGGATGGGGTTAAATCTATCCCTTCCAGCAATCACAGGTGTGGCCATTCCCCAGTTAGGTCATTGAGTGCTAACTGGGGGAGTGGCAACATGTATTTAAGGGAGGAGAACTCCTTTATCTGGGAGAGGGAGTTGGTGATTGTAACATAAGAACATAAGAAAGTTTACAAACGAGAGGAGGCCATTCGGCCCATCTTGCTCGTTTGGTGGTTAGTAGCTTGTTGATCCCAGAATCTCATCAAGCAGCTTCTTGAAGGATCCCAGGGTGTCAGCTTCAACAACATTACTGGGGAGTTGGTTCTAGACTCCCACAATTCTCTGCAAAAAAGTGCCTCCTATTTTCTGTTCTGAATGCCCCTTTATCTAATCTCCATTTGTGACCCCTGGTCCTTGTTTCTTTTTTCAGGTCGAAAAAGTCCCTTGGATCAACAATCATGGGGTTTCCATGCGTGTCAATTTACACGTGAAATGGTGATGTGCGTGCACGTTTGGGAGAATTACTCAAGTAAATCAGGTTTGTAGCTGAAAAAAACGTCCAAAAAGAAGCATAGGGTAAATCTCATTTACTCGTGTAAATGATGAAACACACGGGAAAACCACGCCCAGTTTCGCATGGAAACCCGCATTTCACGTGTAAATGTTAATAAGTGTGTTTAACCTTAACTATAAATACTGCAAGGGATCAGGTCAGTTGTTACTGTGGATTCCAAGATGGCAGAAAGTAGTGGCTGATGGGTGATTTTATGGTAAGCAGTGGAGTAGTTCACCTTAATGCTAATGCGGACGGCCTTTTTTATTATTGTTTTTTGCTGTGTCTGTCATGTTGTATATATTTTGTGGGATTTACAGTTCTGCCCTCCACGTTAATAAATATAGTTTGTGAACTGGACGTCATAAGCCAGCTTGATTGCCCAAAACAGCACAACAACATCCAAGTTGTTGATGCCCTCTCAGAACTGACCAAATAAAATTGCAAATTAATGTATTGATTGTGTTTTATTTGTTGCATCATTAATATTTAACACAGCAGTAAATCCAACACAACTTAAAAGAAAGGAGAGCATCTCTGACAGCACGAGCCTCCTCAAATTGAAAAACACTTTGGTCAAGAGCAGTAAAGCACATTATTAACCAAGCAGGCACAGGGTATTTTGCTTTATTACAGCAGCTTAGATTCACTCGTGTACCAGTTCTCTGCGCATGGAAACCACATTTTCACAAAATGTCACTAGTAATCTTCAAAAACAGCACGAGTACTTTACACATAGCTAATTTACATATCAACCCCCACCTTTCCCATTCATTTGCATGACATCGGGTGAAAAGCCTGGTTTACTCGAGTAAAATAAACTGAGCAAATGGAAACCCCAAAAAGCATTTTACACGAGACATTTTTCTCGTGTAAATGGCTCAAGTTAAAAAAAAACTTGCATGGAAACGTTATGATTGTCAATACCTTTAGTGTGTGTTAAACTGTTTTGTATGCAACTGTTTAGTGAAGGCGAATGCCCAGCCTGACAGCAGTGTTTGTATACAGTATGTTTTGTTAGAATCTTTATTTTGGCCCTCATGCCAGTTTGTCTTTTCCTGTGTTTAATAAATATGCACTTTAGCACTTGAACTGCAGCTTCTGTTTTTGGCTTGGACTGTGATGCTACCCTGTCACAGGAATCAATAAACCTATTGCTATATATTTCTGAATTGTACCCTTTTGCACACCGATAATGTAATGAGATCAGTTCTGCTCTGCTATGTACAGTCCTGATATGCTGAAATCAAAAGAGCACTTGAAGCCCTGGCAGGCCTAGAAAGCACAGCATCTGCTACACCCTGGATCTCTGCCCTCATTCTTTCCCTCTGAGGAATACAGTAAACTTATTTGCTTAGACTTCAGTTGCAAATTACTAGGTCCTGGTGATACACTGCATGCCATCAGCACTTGCAGCTTCTGAAAGGGAGTCAAAAGTTCATCAGACACTCGTAACCAGCTGCCACTCAGAATTTTGCTGTGCTCTTTATACAGTTTTTGCCAAGCGCAACAAAAAGTCAGGCACTATCATGGATAAGTCTTGTCTACCTCCAACCTTTTTTTTTTTTTTTTGCTTAATCTGCCCCAGAACTGGTCGTAGATTTTGAAGTGTACGTAAAACTATTACTATCAGAGAAACGATGAAACAGCAGAATTTTCTCATCTTCATATGACTGCAGGTTGAGAAATAAAATTGCAGACTGATTTAGAGTGCCTTTATCTGATGCCTGGTTCATTGCATCTTTGTCTAATTGTGTATCTGCAATACCAGTGTAGTTCTATTTTTCAGAATTAGTATTACAGTATTTCCCAAGTTATCACTGACATATTGTGCAACTGTGTCCATCATTGCCATCTGTTCGCTTACACTTTCCGGTTAAGTGTGTTGGTTCTAAGAAACCACAACAAAGACAGCTAAATTAAAAGAGCAAAGTATATCATTACTGTATTCTGGCAAACAGCGTACACAGTAAACACTGGCAATTATAAGGGAAATAAAGCCCTGTACAGCTCTCAGATTCAAAGTCTTATCATATGTTTATGCATTGTCTTAACAAGCTGTAAATATGTTATCAAGCTGTATCCCTTAGTATGCTAGTTTTAACATTTGCCCCAGTAAATTTGCACAGTAATTTTGCAGTTTTCCCATTGTTATGCTATGCATTTACACAGTTTACCATGATTTTTTTATATTATTTAATGTACTTTACCATACTTCTCTGGGCTTTACAATGCTTTAACCTATGCTTTATCATGTTTTTATTATGTTTTATCATACGATGAACAGGATTGACCTTCAAAGAAGGAGCTTTATCAGATATTGCAGCTCTCTACACAGAGATGTAGGCTCCCACCAAATTTTCCTTGCCACTCCTTGGAGTGTCACTCACAAGGGGATGTTTGGTCCATACATTTGAAATGGAGACTAAATGAATTAAACATTTTTTTTATTTTTTTTTTTCACTGGGTACTGCATCTGGACTTTATTACATATGGAAAAACACACCCTGTGAGTGGCGCCAGGGCTATCGCCTCTGTGGAAAGTAACAGCTGGTGCAGCTGTGTGTATGGAAACAGATAGACCCCTCCCAGGCTGTGGAACATCACAATAGCCAGGAGGATATGCTAATTGACACGCTGGGGGGCGGAGCATCATAATAGCCAGGAGGAGATGCTAATTGACACACTGGGGGTGGAACATCATAATAGCCAGGAGGAGATGCTAATTGACACGCTGGGGGCGGAGCATTATAATAGCCAGGAGGAGATGCTAATTGACACGCTGGGGGCGGAACATCATAATAGCCAGGAGGAGATGCTAATTGGCACGCTGGGGGCTGAGCATCATAATAGCCAGGAGGAGATGCTAATTGACACACTGGGGGTGGAACATCATAATAGCCAGGAGGAGATGCTAATTGACACGCTGGGGGCGGAGCATTATAATAGCCAGGAGGAGATGCTAATTGACACGCTGGGGGCGGAACATCATAATAGCCAGGAGGAGATGCTAATTGGCACGCTGGGGGCTGAGCATCATAATAGCCAGGAGGAGATGCTAATTGGCACGCTGGGGGCGGAGCATCATAATAGCCAGGAGGAGACGCTAATTGACACGCTGGGGGCGGAGCATCATAATAGCCAGGAGGAGATGCTAATTAACACGCTGGGGGTGGAACATCATAATAGCCAGGAGGAGATGCTAAATGACACGCTGGGGGCGGAACATTATAATAGCCAGGAGGCAGTGGCAGAGCCAGCGGGGGGGGGCAGGGTGTGCGGCTGCACCCCCTGGCCCCGATAATGAAGTCTGGTGTGCCCCTCTCGACTGCCCGAACACACACATAGAAAAATACACCTCCACACACGCGCTGAATATTGTTGCCATCATATGTTTAACTCTATAACTGACACAGGACGATCTAATCAGCCCAAGTGTTGCTTTTAGAATGTGCAGTATGATCGAATAGGCCCGACTGCGCACACTGTCTTTACTGCTGTTATTCTAATATTAAAAATAACGGATTGCTTTCAAAACTACACTACCCAGAAGCCCAGCTATAACACTTGTATGATACTTTTACTTTTTTGTATCTTTCGTTCTGTTTGATATTTTATTTTAAAACACTGAAACTCAAAATCAATTATTGTAAGGTGACATTGGTTTTATGTTGGGAAATATTTTTAAGAAAAATAAAAAACTGAAATATCTTGCTTGCATAAGTATTCAACCCCCACACATTAATATTTGGTAGAGCCACCTTTCGCTGCAATAACAGCTTTAAGTCTTTTGGGGTAAGTATGTACCAGCTTTGCACACAGTGTGGGAGTGATTTTGGCCCATTCTTCTTGGCAGATTTGCTCCAGGTTGTTCAGGTTGGTTGGACGACGCTTGTGGACCGCAATTTTCAAACAGTGCCACAGATTCTCAATGGGATTGAGATCAGGACTTTACTGGGCCACTGTAGGACATTCACCTTTTTGTTCTTGAGTCACTCCAATGTTGCTTTGGCCTTGTGCTTGGGATCATTGTCCTGCTGAAAGGTGAATTTCCTCCCAAGCTTCAGTTTTTTAGCGGACTGAAGCAGGTTCTCTTGCAGTATTTCCCTGTATTTTGCTCCATCCATTCTTCCTTCAGTTTTAACAAGATGCCCAGTCCCTGCTGATGAGAAGCATCCCCACAGCATGATGCTGCCACCACCATACTTCACTGTAGGGATGGTGTGTCTTGAGGCATGGGCAGTGTTAGGTTTGCGCCATACATAGCGCTTTGAGTTTTGGCCTAAAAGCTCTATCTTGGTCTCATCTGACCACAAAACCTTTTCCCACATCGCAGCTGGGTCACTCTCATGCTTTCTGGCAAACTCCAGACGTGCTTTCAGATGGTAGTTTTTGAGTAACGGCTTCTTTCTTGCCACCCTCCCATACAGGCCAATGTTATGCAGAGCTCTTGATATGGTTGACTGGTGCACCATTACTCCACTCCCAGCCACTGAACTCTGTAGCTCCTTCAAAGTGATTGTTGGCCTCTCTGTGGCTTCTCTCACAAGTCTCCTTCTTGTTTGAGTGCTGAGTTTTGAGGGACGGCCTTTTCTTGGCAGTGCCTGGGTGGTGTGATGCAGCTTCCACTTCCTGATTATTGATCCAGCTGTGCTCACTGGGATATCCACACACTTGGATATTATTTTGTACCCTTTCCCTAATCTATGCATTTGTATTACTTTATCTCTAACTTCTGTAGAATGCTCTTTGGTCTTCATTTTCCTTCAGATTCACAGCCTGACCAATGATCCTTCAACAGTGGGGTTTTTATCCAGAAAATGTGACAGCAACTTTAATGGTTCACAGGTGGAGGCCAATGGTAAGGTAAATGTGTCCTCGTTAGGGCAATTTCTTTCATCGGTGTAAACTGGGAGCTTCCACAGCACAGGGGTTGAATACTTATGCAAGCAAGATATTTCAGTTTTTATTTTTCTTAAAAATATTTCCCAACATAAAACCAATGTCATCCTTACAATAATTGATTTTGAGTTTCAGTGTTTTAAAATAAAATATCAAACAGAACGAAATTTCAATGTACCATTTGTAATTCAGTAATATGAGAGAATTGGTCAGGGGTCTGAATACTTTTGCAAGGCACTGTATATATATATATATATATATATATATATATATATATATATATATATATATATATATATATATATATATATTCCTCCTCCTCTCATGTTCATGACAATGTGTGCATGGCAGGGTGTCTGACATCAAGACAAAGACAGTTTGAATACCTTCGCCCCCGAGGGGACCTATTAGGTAGGAGTCTAAAGTCTACCTGAATGTGAGGCAAACCAGTTTCTTTTCAATGTCCTTGTATTTTTCATCAATAATCCCTTCACTGTTTACATTAATGGTATTCCTATGCAATCTTCTGTATTCTTAGTACCTCAATAGTGGCATTAATTCAAGTCAGATATTTGCATCTCCGGTTATGTTTTCAACTATTTTACGTACTGAGTCTCTGCAGTTTTTGAAATTCTTTCGACTTTTATTTGAGCGTTGTTATGCTCTTTAAAGTCTACTTTCTGCACATTAGCATTCCATTGTACAGTAATTCAACACTTCTGCTTCGATATGCGATCATGAGACCAGTAAATCATCAGACAACTATTTGATCAATGGGCCCCTAGAGTAAGACTCACCCCCCATTGAATTGACCTTTAACTTAAATTATAGTATTTTTTCACATACAGACGTGCTCAAATTTGTTGGTACCCCTCCACAAAAAACGAAGAATGCACAATTTTCTCTGAAATAACTTGAAACTGACAAAAGTAATTGGCATCCACCATTGTTTATTCCATATTTAATAGAAATCAGACTTTGCTTTTGATTTTTTATTCAACATAAAATTGTAAATAATAAAACAAATGAAAATGGCATGGACAAAAATGATGGGACCACTAACCTAATATTTTGTTGCACAACCTTTAGAGGCAATCACTGCAATCAAACGTTTTCTATAGCTCTCAATGAGACTTCTGCACCTGTTAACAGGTAGTCTGGCCCACTCTTCCTGAGCAAACTGTTCCCCTGTCTCAGGTTTGATGGGTGCCTTCTCCAGACTGCAAGTTTCAGCTCTTTCCATAGATGTTCGATAGGATTCAGATCAGGACTCATAGAAGGCCACTTCAGAATAGTCCAATGTTTTGTTCTTATCCATTCTTGGGTGCTTTTAGCTGTGTGTTTTGGGTCATTATCCTGGTGGAGGACCCATGACCTGCGACTGAGACAGAGCTTTCTGACACTGGGCAGTACGTTTCGCTCCAGAATGCCTTGATAGTCTTGAGATTTCATTGTGCCCTGCACAGATTCAAGGCACCCTGTGCCAGGCGCAGCAAAGCAGCCCCAAAACATAACCGAGCCTCCTCCATGTTTCACTGTAGGTATGGTGTTCTTTTCTTTGAACGCTTCATTTTTTCATCTGTGAACATAAAGCTGATGTGACTTGCCAAAAAGCTCCAGTTTTGACTCATCTGTCCAAAGGACATTCTCCCAGAAGGATTGTGGCTTGTCAATATGCATTTTAGCAAATTCCAGTCTGGCTTTTTTATGTTTTTCTGTCAAAAGTGGAGTCCTCGGGTCTTCTTCCATGGAGCCCACTTTCGCTCAAAATGCGACGGATGGTGCAATCAGAAACTGACGTACCTTCACCTTGGAGTTCAGCTTGTATCTCTTTGGCAGTTATCCTTGGTTCTTTTTCTACCATTCGCACTATCCTTCTGTTCAATCTGGGGTCGATTTTCCTCTTGCGGCCGCACCCAGGGAGGTTGGCTACAGTTCCATGGACCTTAAACTTCTTAATAATATTTGCAACTGTTGTCACAGGAACATCAAGCTGCTTGGAGATGGTCTTGTAGCCTTTACCTTTACCATGCTTGTCTATTATTTTCTTTCTGATCTCCTCAGACAACTCTCTCCTTTGCTTTCTCTGGTCCATGTTCAGTGTGGTGCACACAATGATACCAAACAGCACAGTGACTACTTTTCTCCATTTAAATAGGCTGAATGACTGATTACAAGATTGGAGACATGTGTGATACTAATTAAAGAAACTAATTAGTTTGAAATATCACTATAATCCAATTATTTATTATCTTTTCTAAGGGGTACCAACAAATGTGTCCAGACCATTTTAGAATATCTTTGTAGAGTAAGCAATAATTCATCTCTTTTCACAGCTTCTTTGCTTTATTCTATGACATACCAAAGGCATGCAAGTATACATGATAAAATAGCTTTTAATTTCATCACTTTTCAGGAGGAATGAAGCATTATTTCAATGAGCTGTAAGGGTACCAACAAATTTGAGCACGTTTGTACTTTGAAATGCCATTCCCTTTTTTCAACAAGTCTTTTAAATCATATACATTTACCTTACTGTGTTCTACAGATTCTCGCAACCTGACTATAGCGTATTCCCTATAGCATTAGTCTGACATGTCCAGGTACCAGTGGTGCGGTTTGCACGCATTGTGAGATTTTTCCCTGTTATTATAATATAGTGTGAGAAACTGGGAAATGCACATAACACGGGTCTTAGGGGGGGTCTGTGGGGTAATATATGACAAAATATGTCACTCACATCATTAGTCATTAGTCTGGGGTTGTTTTTGCACAGCAAGTCTCTTTTCTGGTTTACAGTAACCTGCTAAAGAATGCCAAAAAAGAACAATCTGACAGGAGGTTTTTCAGCTTTTTCTTAATATAGTGTCCATCCATGTTTCACTGGGCCAAATGTTCATTACAAACAGAAATTGATATTTATTTTTCTACTGCTCTTAAATACTGATTTTTTTTCTTTTTGAGGTTTCTTTTTGCCAGAGGTCCTATCCCCTTTCTTTACTGAATAGTTGAAGTGTTGCCTAACATTCCCGTGGCTACTTTCTGTCTGGGGTACTGTCCACATAAAACAAAGGGCTGACAGTTTGATTTAGAATATGTTTATGAGGCCTTTTCACCAGTTGCAATATCTAAGGATCCAGAGGTACATGAAGGACGCAAATATTGTTTAGCAACAAAACAGGTCTAATTTAATTTAGAATATTTTAAAATATTGCTTCATGCTGCCATATTTGGTAAATATCCTTTATATACTTAATGTGGCCGTTACCTGAGGAAAATATTTTTCCAACTTACAAGATATTTAGAAATTTTACAAAAATTTGGCATTGGATTTTCCAGACAAGAAAACAAGATTAGGTAATGTTTAAAGCCCCTACCAAGTACCAACCATTTCACTGTTGATGCAATATAATTGCAGTGTTTTAATTCAATTCTTCCTCTGTCAAGCTCTACTGGCCGCAGCCAGGTCAGCCCATCATGCCTGGCCCACTTTTCTGTATACAACCCAGTAATCGCACCCTCAACACAGCTCAGTGCTGGAGGGAGATGGGAGTATTCAGGTTGCTTGCACCACTGAGGAGTGCTTGGACAACTGAATAATGTTAATTTCCTGCAAGATTATTATTTTTTGTTGCATAATTTATTTATTTGATACTTCAATTTATACAGTTTTTTCGATTAACTAGTATGTACTTGAAAAAGCACTTGAAAGCCAATTACAGTTAAAGGACCCAACTGTGTATGTCAGGGGGTAACAAGACTTAGGACAACACAGTCAGGTAAGCCTCATTAAATTAATCTTGGCTGCCATGCTAGTATCAACACCATCCATCATTCTTTTCAGTCAGGCACTACAAAGTGCACCCATTCTAAGTCTGTGGGTTTTCTATAAACGTCTTTGTCTTTCTAGCACGGCCGGATTAACCTAGAAGCAAATTACGCTACAGCGTAGGGACCCCAGCAGAATTGGGGCCACTGCAAGGTCGCCATTTGTTTGGGACATTGTACAAAAACTGCATGCGGGAGGACGGGCCCACACACACAGGAAGAGAGGCGCACAGAAGCTTGCTTTCAGTTATTTTTGTTCTTTTATGAAGGCTAGGCATTTCTTTCTCGATTACAGCAGAGGTCTCTGAGTCTCTCACACAAGCAGCTTCCTGCTATTGTGCACTACCAAATGCCCCACACCCTCTACCTTCTGGGAGAGATCCGTCCCTAGTCCTACTATGTCAGAGGCATCAGTCTGCAGGATAAAACGTATGAATCAGCCTAGTTTATAAGCAGTGGTTCATGTAACTTTTATCCTTTGGTTCTCACATGATTACCAGCACAAATTGTTAGGTGCACACCAAAATTAGGGGTCATTATCCAAGTTGCTGTCTAGCTCCACCTCCTCCTCTGACAGTCCAAACAATTAGGATGTCAAGGATCAGGGTGCAAATTTGGAGCTAGATTCTAGCGCTAGCGTACCTCATATGGAGCGAACGGCATTAAATTATAGCTTAATTTATTGTTATTACTATTATTAATTATTTTATTCATTAGCAACCATAGATGATAGTTTCTCATTGGGTATGGACAACTCAAATTACCCACCCACACTCATCCACATACACAGGAGAGAAGGCTTGTGTTGTGTGAGAAATTGTAAAGGGGCTTGATTATTGCGGTATTTAATAATTTAGCACCAGTAGGCTCTCCGGTGCTAAACTGTTCAGCACCAATTTTCAAAATGATTTGCACCCCTGTCAAAGATGCTGGGTTCAGTATAAAAGGTTTCAGTGGTCATCTTACACATGAATATGCATCAGGGCAGAAAAGCATGAGGCTGACAGCCAGGATCGATATTTGTTTTTTAAAATGTTGACGTGTGAAAACCCCACGCTCACAAGCAGCACTGCTTAATGGCAGTGTCAGAGACAACAACAATAGTTTATGAATGTTTAAGTAGGAGTCTGGATTGCTGGTTATTACAATTTTTAACAAATCATCTCACATTCTCTGTTTATTTCAATAGCCTACCACCAAATTCTATCCCTGAGGATTCAAAAGCAAAAAACAAAGCGCTTCTTCACTTTATTAGTGTTGTTGAACACTTTATCTTGACGGCACAACACTATTTATAGGAGGATATATCTGAGGGAAAAAATAATATTATTTTAAGTAAAATGCTTAAGTAAGTTATTAAGCTCACGTGTTAAATGTAATGGCTCTCAATCATCGACACCTCCTCTCATCCGCACTCAGTTTGCTAAGCGAAGCGTCAGCGACTTTCCACAACGCCACTCCCTGTAACTACATCCCTCTTCTCTGAATGGACAGCTAAACTGAGATCCCTGCTACCATTGGTTGTTTCAAGTGTTCATTAAAAGAAAATGATTGATGTTATGAACTATTTATAAGGTTCCAAAAATAACCCTACGAACAAACCCACTGGACTGGAAATGAGTGGAATTGTAAACATAAAACTAGAAAGAAATTACTCATAACAATAATGTAACGGCACATTCCAGCAACTGCATGATATACTGTCAGATAATCATGCACTGTAAGAGCCTATACAGCTTGAGGTAAAACTGGTAACTTTTTACAGTTTCCGGAATCATATTTTAATATATGTATGTGTTAAAAAAATAAATAAAGAAAATAAGGACAAATTATTTACTGCTTATCGTCCATTTTCTTTCATAAAGGGATAAGACACATAATCTTCTTGTCAGGGGTGAGCTGTGAGGCTTTGAGCCCATCACATTAGTTAATGTTGTCAAATTCTATAGCCAGTCAACTGTTTGTACAAGTCGGTTCCTTTGAGAGAAATGTAATTTGGTAATAATGCTGCCAATCAAGTAGAAAATAATTTATGAGCAGCAGGTAAGTATTACTTAAGTGGCTATTCAGTTGAAGCAGTTTATGAACGACATAAAGAGGCAGTATCATAGCTATATCATTTATAACAATACCTGTGAGATGTATTAGAACTTGTTGTTTTTCTATCTTTCCTGTTCATCTGAAATAACAGGCAGGTCTATTTTCAGAATTCAGGTTACTAATCACTCCTGAAGCTTGGTGGCTGTTTTTTTTTATTATTATTAATCTTGGCTGCCATGCTAGTATCAACACCATTCATCTTTCTTTTCGGTCAGGCACTACAAAGTGCACCCATTCTAAGTCTGTGAGTTTTCTATAAACGTCTTTGTCTTTCTAGCACGGCCGGATTAACCTAGAAGCAAATTACGCTATAGCGTAGGGACCCCAGCAGAATTGGGGCCACTGCAAGGTCGCCATTTGTTTGGGACATTGTACAAAAACTGCATGCGGGAGGACGGGCCCACACACACAGGAAGAGAGGCGCACAGAAGCTTGCTTTCAGTTATTTTTGTTCTTTTATGAAGGCTAGGCATTTCTTTCTCGATTACAGCAGAGGTGTAATCGAGAAAGAAATAACACAAGCAGCTTCCTGGTATTGTGCACTACCAAATGCCCCACACCCTCTACCTTCTGGGAGAGATCCGTCCCTAGTCCTACTATGTCAGAGGCATCAGTCTGCAGGATAAAACGTATGAATCAGTCTCAGTTTACTTGTTTATTTATTTCAGTTTTGGGGCCAATTTAAAAATCTGTCCTGTCTTAAATGTGCACAGTATGCCTCTTTAAATTTTAGAAACTTTCCTTTTTCATTTGGGGGTTGGATTTTTAGAAAAAAAGGCAGGTGAAGGTAAATGTGTATAATGCGGGAGGCTGAAGGAAATTCAAATGTGGATGTCTGCAGCCGGCAAGAACGGTTTAAGTCCATAGTGTTTGTTTCTCTCGCTACAAAAAAAGATTGAATTATTATCACTCGCATGTGATTTCTTTTGTATGGTAAAAGGCAATAAAGGCATCCACAGTTTAACAAGCCTCATGCCCAGCTATGATCAGTAAAGAAAAAAGCCTACATAAAGTGCTCAGATAAGTTATCTAATTCAACTCGAAGACACTTTCACATTATTATTGATTGGCACTGAAAAAAATGCATAAATTGAAAATATAAGTACAAGTTAGGAAAGATCGTCTTGCAATTAACAGGTTTTTAACAGGTTCCTACGATGTCATGTACGGTGCACTCACATGTTTCAAACTGCATATGATTTGTATCAAATTAGTTTTATACTGGGTTTGTTTGTATAAGAACAATATAGGCTATGTAATAACCGCAGACAGATGGACAGACTGATGACATTTCTCACATTTTTATATGTTAGCTTGTGCAGTTTGGGGTCCGTGGAGCTGGGGGCTTCTAATTTCCTGTCAATTAGTACCTATTTTCCTATTTAAGCCCTGATCCCCTGCACCTTCGCTGTCTAGTGTTTCATTTTTCGAATCTTGACTGGTAGTGGTACACGTTACTCTGCTCAGCTAGCCCTCAGCGCCCGTCTTGACAAACTGGAGACCCCTACTTCAGCTCCACCTGCCTTCTGTTCCAGCACTTCTGCCCATACTTTTGGTACATCTTCCTCAGTGCCCCTCGTTACTCTTCCGGTGTTCAACCTTGCCTCAGTCACTGCATTACAAAATGGCCAAAATGGTTTAAGAGATCAATTTAAAAAAATATTCAGTGAAAAAAGGCACTTTACAAAGCATTTAAAAAGGGACCAAAAACAAAGTACACAGAAAGAGTACTTGGAACTGCAAACGCAAGTCAAAAATGAAGTTAGAAAGGCCAAGAGAGAGATAGAAATCAATATTGCTAAGGGGGCTAAAACCAATTCCAAAATGTTTTTTCCAATATTATAACAGCAAGAGAACATTCAAAGAGGAGGTTAAATGTCTAAGAGACACAAATGGCAAAATCCTAGACCAAGAAAAAAAAATAGCAAATATATTAAATGATTACTTTTCACAGGTTTTTACAAAGGAGGACACGGACAACATGCCCCATATGTCGACCTGTTCCTATCCAGTTTTAAATAACTTTAGCATAACAGAGGCAGAAGTGTTAAAGGGACTAGGAGCTCTTAAAATAAACAAATCCCTTGGGCCAGATGCGATCCTCCCAATAGTACTCAAAGAAATGAAAGAAGTTATTTACAAACCGCTAACCAAGATCATGCAACAGTCTCTTGACACAGGGGTTGTACCGACAGACTGGAAAATTGCAAACGTAGTACTGATCCACAAAAAGGGAGACAAAACTGAACCAGGTGACTTCTATTATATGTAAACTTATGGAAACTATAATAAGATCCAAAATGGAAAATTATCTATATGGTAACAGTATCCTGGGAGACAGTCAGCATGGTTTTAGGAAAGGGAGATCATGTTTAACTAACCTGCTTGATTTTTTTGAGGGTGCAACATTGACAATGGATAATTGCAAAGCATACGACATGGTTTATTTAGATTTCCAGAAAGCTTTTGACAAAGTCCCGCATAAAAGATTAATTCTCAAACTGAACGCAGTAGGGATTCAAGGAAATACATGCACATGGATTAGGGAGTGGTTGAAAACAGAAAGTACTGATTAGAGGAGAAACCTCAAAATGGGGCGAGGTAACCAGTGGAGTACCACATGGATCAGTATTAGGTCTTCTGCTATTCCTAATCTACATTAATGATTTAGATTCTGGTATAGTAAGCAAACTTGTTAAATTTGCAGATGACACAAAAATAGGAGGAGTGGCAAACACTGTTGCAGCAGCAAAGATCATTCAAAATGATCTAGACAGCATTCATAACTGGGCAGACACATGGCTAATTACATTTAATAGAGAACAGTGTAAAGTACTGCACGCAGGCAATAAAAATGTGCATTATAAATATCATATGGGAGATACTGAAATTGAAGAAGGAATCTATTAGTCCATCAATCCCATAGGCATCGCTACCCGCAAGTATTCTGGCACGAAACGCCTTAACATCGACCTGTCTGCTCCTCAGGGCAGTTACACTTGCAGCATTAACTCCCTCATTTCAAGCGAGGAGTTCGCTCTTCACTACATAAAGCTGTCTGACGCCAATAATTTCATCAAAATTGCAGGTCATGGAGCCTGGCTTGCCAAAGCTGATATCTCAGATGCATTCAAGTTTATGCCTATTCACCCTTCCCTCCGTCACCTTTTCAGAGTTTGCTGGGCAGACAAGTTCTATTTTTCCACCCAGTTCACTTTCGGCTGCCACAGTAGCCCAAAAATATTCGATTCCTTGTCAAAAGCCCTCTGCTGGATTCTGCTCAACACCTATCGTGTTCCCTTCCTCCTCCATCTGATGGACGACTTTCTGCTCATCCTCCCCCTTCAGATCCTCCAGCCCAGGCAATTAATCAGCTTAAGACCCTCTTCTCCTCAGTCAGTGTCCCTCTTTCCGAAGAGAAAACCATCGGCACCGTCAACTCTCTCGAATTCCGCTTCTTCCATTAAGAAGCGCAACCTCCTGTCTCTCCTCAGTCATTTCAATTTCGCTATCCGCATTCCTCAGGGCAGAACATTTTTCTCACATCTTCTAGCCCTCTCATCAACTGCCAAGAACCTGAATTCCCATGTCAAAATCTCACCCTAGGCCAGAAAAGATATAAGGATGTGGATCAATCTCCTAACCAACTGGAACGGCCTTTCTCTATTTTCTGATGACTTAATTTCAGCTCCTCACAATCTTGCCCTCTTCACTGACACCTTATCCATTGGATTTGGCAGGTTCCTTGCATCAGAATGGTTCTCCAGCACCTGGCCCCCAGAAATTCAGCTCCTTGCCCCTCAAGAGAAATCCACTGCTGTCCTGGAAATCTGTCCAATCGTAGTGGCCACTCTCCTCTGGGGTCACCAGTGGTCAAGGAAATCGATCCTTTTCTTCAGTGATAACAAACTGTGGCAGTCTGGCTCGCAGTGGTGAGGTGTGGTGACGTCACGGACCAGGAAGTAACTGAAACCAAACAGTGGATGGGCGGGTGAAGCTGAGTGCAATAGCACTCAGCATATTTATTAACAAACAAAAGATTTAAACAAAACACAAAACAAAAAGGTACAAGGGCCAAACGAATAAACAAACAAACAAGTAAGTGTCGTGCTGGCTAATCCAGCACGTTTTAGCAATTGTTAATTATGTCTTATTCTCCTCGCACTCTTTCTCTCTCTGCTCTCCCGTACTCTCCTCTACACTCAACTACGAGTGCAGAGAGCTGCAGGTTTATATACTCTGGCCGAGGGATTAACTAGTTGTTGATTATCTTATTATCCCTCGGCCAGAGTCTGCACGCGTTTGGTAAGGATGCATGACTGTCAGCTTGTTAAATAATCAGTAGCTGATCAGCCATGCATCCTCACAGGGTTTTTAAATATAATAATAAAAGACGCAGCGCTTTTATCCGCGCCGCAAACAAAAATACAAATAATAATAAATAGGGGCGGGACACTCTGCCACACAAACCCACAGTGCACATCATTAATAAAGGACTTTCTTCACCCCCCCTCTTCATGCGTTTGCTCCGTTGTCTCGTATGGTCTTCCATATCTCTTAACTTCTTAATACAAGCCCGCCATCTTCCTGCTACCCACAATAACGCTGCTGATGCTCTCTCTTGCCTGCAGGTATCCAAGTTACGTCAGCTGGTCCCGTCTGCTTCCCCAACCCCCCTCCAGACTCCTCAGTTTCAACAGCTACTAGTTGACTGAACCCTGCCCTCAGCAACCTCCTTCAATCTGCCCAGCATTACATGTCTGCAGCCCTCGCCCCGTCTTCAAGAGCTTCTTATTCTACAGCCTGGTCAGCATTCTCAACTTTCTGCACTCATAATCATATCCATCCTATTCCCTTCAATCATGACTGGATCCTGGCTTTCATTGTCCACGCTAAGGAATCTCTCCATCTCGCCCCAGCACCCATTAAATCTTACATTTCAGGGATCCAATATCACTACCTTATCATGTCTGTTCCTTCTCCCTCCATCCTAGCTATACCAGCAGTTCACCTGTCCTTCTGTGGAAACCTTAAAAGCTCCTCCCCTGCCTCTCCTTCCCGTACGCCTAAATCAACGGACATTCTCCATTCACTCATTTCAACTCTTTTCGGAAAAAGGCCCTACGATGACCTACTTATGGAGACCATCTGCCCTTTCTCAGCAATGTCAAGAAATCTTTCCAGCAGGAAACTGCCCCCCCCCCGGACTCTCTCGCTCTATTATCACTCGTCACTGGTTCTAAACCCACCTCTCCACCATCCTCTCCAGAGCAGGCCTCCCTCCTCGGTTTTAGACACCCCATTCACCTCCGCCACGAGGGCCAGCATCAATCACAACCTGATCAAGAATATCTTCTGCGGAGGATTCCTATATTCATTCATCCCCCTCTGATATAGTTGCAGCCCATTTTAAAATTGCTAGTATGCCCGGAGTGGGGGCTTCCTGTTCGCCGGGGCCACCAGAGGTTTTCCCCTAATCAGCCTCAAGGGTTTTTTTCATCTCCACTGATCGGCAGGTATACACAGTCACACCCTACTAAAATCACTAACCATCCCTCTGTTTGTCTCGTCTGTCTTTCTGAGTCTCACTTCCCTGACCTCAGGGCTAGGCATCCACCTCCCTTGCCTTCAGGGAGGTTCTCACCACATGAGTCAGAGCGGACCCCCGGCCACACTTTGTCCTTTCACAGCTCCTGTGCTTATCTTACTTCACCTCGAGGCTCTTTTTCTATATTCTGCCTTTCTTTCGGATGTGGCCTCTTGCGTTTAATATTAACTCTGAATTCTGTTCCAGCCTTTTATACATAATAACAACTGTGCATCTGGTTACTAACCTCAATAAAATCTCTGAATCCAGTAACAAAAATCAAAACAAATGCTGGTTCTCCAGAAAACCACACCAGTGAATGAAAGCAGGAAACTACATGCATGCATTCAAGAAATGTGTAGAAAACAGCAAACTATTCCAGATTTTATGCATTGCTTTTCCAAAAGAAGGAACTCCTTGAGCCTGAAAGCTGTAAGAAACCGATGATTGCACCACTCCTTACTTATCTCCTCAATTTCCTAGTGATGGTCTGGAATAAATAATGTTATGTGTTGTCCCCAGCCCTTGTGACAACACATCACAACACCCTGTCTTAAAAACAACTGTCGATACTAAAATTACGCCCAGGCTGCCAGAACTAAATGCCCTGCAGGATTGTCCTTTCATACAGGCAAGACCTGTAACTTGTACATGTTGTCTCTCTTTATATCTTCCTCTACAACTTTTAAATAAATACGAATTCTAAGATTACACTATTAAGAAACTCCATCAAGTTGACACAGATTTTGACTAGTGCCTTGCCTTCTCCATTGAGTTTTTATATAGTTTAACCTGGAGGAACCAACACCTGTACATAGTAATGTACAGTAAAAGATCAGCTTCAACTGGCCACCATGGAACCATGGAAACTCTAGAGATGATCCAGTTGTTTACACACTCAGAGCCTTGCAACAACACAATAACAACAGTGATTTTTCAGACAAGGTACATTTTAACAGAGATAAAAGTAGTCTTGAATACTATATGTAATATAATATAGTCTTTGAGGCTTCCCTTGAACAGAAACATTGTCATCATGAATGCAGTGAAACTAGAAAAGCAAATTCAGTTTAGATGGTATATGTGTTGTGAAATGTCCTATTTATATGGCATTAAAGGTATTCAATCCCACAATAACATGAACATGAAACCCAGCTTCATTGTGGTAGAAACATGGGCTGCCATGTCATACAGTATTTCTTGTCTCTTTCTATATACAGCTTACTATCTCTTCTTTTTGTTAACGTGAATGAGAAAAGTCACTTGGATTGTTTGCTGCTTGCAGAGCTTCTGTTTTTCTCATCCAACTATGAAACTTGACTTATCTGATACCACTTACACCTGCCTAAATATTTGGACTAAACACCAAGTGGGTTTTAGGCTACTCATTAATCATTATGACAATAAAGGTTACCCTACATCTGTGGGCTTATTGTAAGTACTCTGATAACAAGGGTATAACTTGTCAATTTTATAGCATACTGTAAATACAATAAATTAGGTTAAACATTTTGTAATGCTTCTCGGACTCAAATTCTTAAATCATTTATAGAAAATACATTCTGTGTTTCATTATTTTACTTCTGATTCTCAAATTCTCCAATGTATCTCTTTAACCAGGATAGAACCCTAGAGATATACAATTCATTTTGCACACACAAATGCCATACTATATACGTACACAACCTTTGTTAAGGAGTATAATAAGATGAATTGAAATAGGCAGTGGACAAGACAGTGTAGGTTTGTGGTGACCACATGTCGTTTGCCAGAAGAGACTGGTTTCATATCCCTTCTTAGTCATTGCCACACTGAGTCATCTTTACCTGAAGTTGTCAGTCCACCTGCTTGTACATCATTCCACCCACATGTGCTAGATACCTGGGTTCTACCTAAATAGTTCTGCTACTTTCTTTAAGATGTTTTGGTTTAATTAAACTGTATCCACAATGAAACTTATTTCAGTAAAATACCCTAACTTGATTCGATATAGTTTCACATGTGACATGCACCCAGTCCACTAGTAGCATGACCAATGTGATACCACCTTGCCTTACATTGAGAACTCTATGAGTTTTGTAGCTGCCAATATCACTGATTGTGCAGTTTACAAACTCGTTCTATTGAGTCTAGTTAAACCACATGTTTGATGTTCACTGTATGGTGGCCCACGGGATTATTTCTGTTTTTAAACCATATCTGGTTTCATTTGTTTCTTGTTTGTTCCATGTTTCTGTGTTTTTTTTATTTGATGTTTATTTATTTCTATTTGTTTGTTTCTGTTTTATTTGTATGTGTTTTACATTAAAAGGCGAATGTACTGTACATTTGCATGTGTTTTTTTTCTGGTTTGTATGTTTTTTTTTTACACTTCAGGACCACCATAGAATTGCTACTTACCCATAATGTACAAATGTTCACCAAATGGAAAGTTTTGTTTTAAAAGACCACACCATAAAAAGGAAAGCATTTGTGGGAACTAATTTTAGGTGGGTTTCACAAATTACTGTACGATTAGAACATGCCTCCATGGGCATCCAAATGGAGGTACTAAGTCTGCTCAGGGCTCCAGATGCCAATTATATACTGCTGGAAGAGGGTTGAATCAGGAACACATTGATTATCAGAGGGTAAAAACTGAACACAGGAACAGAGAGCTGACTGCATTATCACAGACTGAATTTGCTCCACGATATTTGGTGTTTGATGCATATTTAAACAAGTATTTTGTTGTCTTCAGCAAAATTATTTATTGGGACCCCCAAATGTATAATACATATATATATATAAACATAAATACAAAAAGCTTGTACAATAGGGACATTAGGATGGATTGTGGTTCTAATGGGGAAGGGCTGAAAATGGATTGTTTAAAAAAAACAAATGAAAATGAGATGCAAAAATTATCAATGTTTTTTTTTTTAAATGAAGTGAGTCAGACATTTAGAATTTTTCAAAAAGCTATAATCATGTACTAGTATACAATGTAAAAAGAGCTACTAGTTTTTGTTCGGTCAGTAAACATCGGCACATCCAGCTAAACAATTTTTCTGTCATTCTACTGAACCTTTTTTTGTTGTTGTTATTCTTTTTTTTCCAGCACATAGCAATTTACCTTGCAATAGTTGAGCAGAATCTAACATCAAGGAATTACCATGGCATCTTAAATGTCATTCCACATGACAAATGAATTGTTTTATTGGGTTACTGCGACTGTTTCAATATTACATATGCTGCAACTTTTAATATAGGCAAAAAAAAAAGTGCATACATGAAATCTTGGCACTTTCCTGTAAAGATGTTTTATGTTTCCCATAAACAACACTGTATAACATTCTAAAAACACAGAAAACATTTGCAAAGTCAAATTATAGTGAAAGCATAAAATAGTACAGGCAAGCGTGATCACTCACAGATAAGTATGGTGGATTCATAACCATGGTTACCATGTTTAAGGCATAGTACAGTGCAAAATTAACATGCACATTTTCAGTGATAAACATTTTATAAGGGACCTGTGACAGAGATCGAATGATTCTTGGTGTTAGATCTCCCTCTCGATCTGTGAGGGCGCTGTGTAAAAGGAACAGAGTACCCTTAACTAAATGGCACGACAATTTATTCCTTAGAGTAGGTGGAAGTCGGTCATTTAGGAAGGGGGCGGAGCTACGGTACACAAACTCAGTGACCCAGACAGTAAACGGCGTGGCATCCGAGGATTGGAGGAGCGGATGCGCTCGTTAACCTAGGGGTCATGAGCGAGGGTATAAATAGGGGACATAGTGTAAGTGATCTGTTCCTTTGTAAATGGTTAAATCAAACCTAGAACGAGAATCCTGTGTTGCCAGAATGTGAGTGTTGTGTTTTAGTTTGTCTAAGTGAAAACTGTTTGTTTGTTATTTTAGACTGCTACTAAAGATCCGGAGCTGTCGCTATTCAGCCAGCATCAAACTCGGAAACCAACACTTTCCCTTTGTTCACCGAGAACTGTCTTGCACCACGAGCACTAATATTACTCACTGTTAACTGTGTTTGTGTTTTGTGTTTCGTGTGGGTGTAATAGAACTTGGACTTTTAGTTTTTGGTTTCGGGTCAAACCCGAGGATTACAAACAAAGTGATACACCCCTTGTATCACTTCCATAATTTCATTATTTACAGGTGTTCGCCATAAGGCTCTGGACATTGTATAATAAATCAATATAAGTGCAAGGGATATAATATGGGGTTATGTAGCACAAGTGTTTTAAATTATATAGTTGTATTTAGGCACGGGGATTGCGCAATCACTTAATGTGCAGATAATATGTGTATTAGTATGTGAGCACGGGGAATGCACAAATTAGTTCACGTGCTGAGATTCAAGTGAATAATTAACTTGAATCCCAGCACAACTGTATATATAGCTGCACGCTTCACTAACTAGTTCAAGGGTGCAGGAACAGGAGAGAGAGGAGAGTAAAAACTGAAAAGATAATTTAAAACAATTGTCAACAACGGGAGGCTATGTGGTCCAGTGGTTAAAGAAAAGGGCTTGTAACCAGGAGGTCCCCGGTTCAAATCCCACCTCAGCCACTGACTCATTGTGTGACACCTGAGCAAGTCGCTTGACCTCCTTGTGCTCCGTCTTTCTGGTGAGATGTAATTGTAAGTGACTCTGCAGCTGATGCATAGTTCACACACCCCTAGTCTCTGTAAGTCGCCTTGGATAAAGGCGTCTGCTAAATAAACAAATAATAATCGTTACCTGTGCTGGAGGACCAGCACAATACTGGTTTGATTGTTTCGTCCACTGTTCGTTTTGTTTGTCTGTTTTTGGCTACTGTGCTGTTTTATTTTTTACAAAGTGTTTTTGTCTTGTTAAACTTTTTTATTTTTACAATAAACCGGCACATCAGCGCGATTTCATCACTGACCAGTCCTGCCTATATATATATATATTATATATTATATATATATGTGTGTAAAACCTTTACCGTATGAGTATTACATAATCTGCTTTTCTTGAACTGTGTGATAGGGAGAGGTTTGTGATGGAAATAACACACACAAGTCTTAGAGGTTGGTTGTAGCACACAGTGTATGTTTCATATACACACAATATTTACAAATATATACAAAGTTTTCTTCTCTTTCAAGCCCGTTCAGGTTGTGTTCATCCCGAGTGGAAATGCATCTACTCACTGCTTTCACTGCTTTCTCTCCAGTCTCCAGTCTCCAGTCTCCAGTCTCCAGTCTCCAGTCTCCAGTGTCCAATCTCCAGTAATCCTTGGTTCTGGGAAACACCCAGGGCTCCCTTGCTAGTTCACACAGTTCCCCTTTTGTATCCCTGGCCACGCCTCCATCAATCCATCACAACCAACCGCCTCTCAGTTGTGCTTGTGACCTAACCCGGATTTGATATTTGCGTAACCTGAAACACCTGTGTCTCCGACCTTCCTAAGATGGGCATCACAACCAGTTTAAGGCATGCTCCATCTTGGTCTGGTCACGCGAGTTACTCCCTCTAGTGCCTTCACCTGTCGGGAGGCCAGATTTCACTCCTCTTACCATCCTTAACCCTGCCACAGACTGTTAAACACATGCCTCACTCCAATAATAGATGGGGTAGTTGACATTTTGAACTTCATTGTACAAATCTTATGACATAGTCTGGAAGGAAACACATCACAAAACTGGTACAACAAGCCAGAAACTGATTTTTTTCTTCTCCTGTAATTTTCATTTTGAAGCCATTACGTTTGAAATTCAATCTAATCAGAATTCATTTATAATTATCACCATGATAACCCCATCCATTATTCATGCATCAATTGTTTCTTTGCTGTTGCTTTTCAGAGGTTGCTGCAGGAGCTTGGTTTTTACTTGAAAATAACATGAAATCCATGGTAATTACAGTTTCCAGTCATTTTGACCCTTTGACTGCTGCTGTGCAAAAAAACATTTACTGCAGAACACGAAATAAAGCCATTTTCACACATGAGTTAGTATATATATATATATATATATAAAGCATTACAAGAGCCTAACGGCTTCTACATTCACAGCGTTTTAAAAATACAGCAGCTGCATACATGTTTTGCCCTTTTTGGGGCTCATCAGTACAGCGCAACTGTATTTTGACTTCAGAAAAGCTCAGGAGAGTAAATAAAAACAAGTAGCTTTCGAGTTAAGGTGAGTGAAAGCAATAAATTAAAAAACAAATGGGTTGTAGGGAGATATGTAATTTTAGGGAGATATCTTGCAATGCTTTATTTGCATATCTCCCTACAACCCATTTGTTTTTTTTAATTGATTGCTTTCACTCACCTTAACTCGAAAGCTACTTGTTAATTTTAATGATTAATCAATACAATTAACCACATGCAATTTTTGCTCATAACTACAGCATACTTCAGGTGCATTTTTTAAACATAAGTGTAGCCTACCCCAAAAAATAATAAACTAAAATAAGCTTGCAGAGAGCATACTAAAAGGTTAAAGAGACACAGAATCTATGTCAACCAGCAGTGCTATGACTCATACATTAGCAGTCAGGTTTCCAAAACACAGTTTAGCAGAGAAGCGTATGAATGACTCAGTGCTATAAAAGTTTATACAATGCTAATACTCTACATACTGCCAATACAAGATGCTTAAAAACTGTAGCTGCACTGCAAATATGTAACTACAGCATCTACTGTAACTATACAACTTGTAGCACAAAGGATACAAAAACCCATTAATGAGTTCCCCGTTGGTCATGCTCCTGTGGGACAAGCGATCAGCTTCATTCCCTGTGCTGTGATTCAGATTTATAGTCATGTTAACACTTAGATAATCAAATCAGCCCCATCCAAAATAAATGGATCAGACAGATGTAGTGTTAAACCGTGAAAAAAAGGTCAAAAGTAAAGAATTAGTTACCTAATGCCAATGCAAAAAATGGTATTATCTTAGAAAACAGAAGTTGCTTATAATGCCCTTATAAAGAAAACTCTCACTTGGACAAGTGATTGCCTTTAGTTTTTTCTTGCAAAATTAATATGTAATAATCTCACGGGTAGGGTGACAGCGATAACCAGTATACTAAAAGAACTTGAATATAAAGTAGCCAACTACGCCACATTGAGTTTCAGAAGGGCAAGGACCTTCATGGCTGAGAAATCTCTCATTTATTCCTACACAGGTTCTTTGATCCCCAGGGTTCCGTACACACAACAACGGTAACACGTTTAAAATTAATAAAACAAACATTATTAATTCTCCACAGGGTTAGGTTCACTTTAAATAAAAATACACACAAGGAAGCTCCCAGTAAAACAAACACAATACAATATCTAAAAATACTAATTGGAGCTACCCTCCCGCTGGTAAAAACACTGAACTACTAATCACAGCAAATCCAACAAAGAAGACAAGATGCAAGTTCGTAATTAGTAGTCCATAATCCTGCAAAGGAATAGAAAAGTTTGAAGAATCCAAAGGGGGGGGGGGGGTGTGTGTTGCACTCCCTCCCCACCGTGTCTCCAGGAGGCGCCACACCCGCCGGTACCGTCCTCCAATCTGCCGCCGACTCTAGAGGGGAGGTCAAAAGTAGCTTTCAGGGAGAGGAAATACAGATAAACCAGTTAACAATTCCTCCCCAATCCAGCAAAGCTGGTTACTTCCCTTTAGCTGAACTTGCACCCTTGCGTGTCTCTACCTCTTTGTCTCCCACCCCGAATGGGACCACCGTCACCGCTACTCTCTCCTGGACTCTGGAACCGGTAAGTATCGCCGTTGTCAACTGCCCCCAGTGGTGCCTCTGGACAATGTACACGGTAAGTAGCTGCTGGCCTCCTCCCAGTTGCACACGTTAAATAGGAATTCGCCCAATGAATGTAATCAAAAACATGATACCCCCCCTTGCTTGTGTCTTTTCAGGTTCCCAGTACCGTATCGCCCCCAACCAAGCCTGCTGCGTTCGTCCAGGTAAGTAGTCCACCAATCTCGGAGAGCAGCATGAAGTGGGAACACACAAAACAACAAGGAGCCACACTCAAAAAGAAAATAACGGGGCTACCACAACATAACCCGCGGTGCAACCTCCAAATAGCCCTCACACCTCTATCCAGTCAATAAAAACTCTGTAAAAAACAATCCTTTTTCATAAAACCTGTCTGTCTCTTCCTTCTTTATATAATAATAGTTAGGCGCCAGGTAGAGTCAAATAAGGTGCAATTTATCAACTAGGAGAGGTAATACAGTCAAAAAAAGAAACCACAAAAAAGAAACAATTGTGGCAAAGATAAACAAAACACAGTCCTGAAACAAATGGCTGTATTTCCTATACTCCAATGAAGTCCCAATATCCAAAATGATCCAAAAGTTTACAACGCTCCCGTTCGTATTCCACACCACCACTCAGATGCTTCTTCTTCCAAATACCATTTCCTCAGAGAACCATCCTTCCATACCTCCAAGGCTCTCCCTGGTGCTTCCTCTTCCTGGTTCTCTAACCACCCCCTTTATACAACCCCTTCCCCTTACTCACCCAATCACCAATCGTGCAGTATGCTTAAGGCGGGACCTACTCAACAGTGCTAGTGAAAGTGCAGTGTGGTAACACAGATAGTGCAGTCAGAAAAAAAAAAAACAAGAATTTCAGTGCAGCAGATTCAACAGAAAACGTCCACAGTGCACACAGTGAAAAAACAAAAATTACAAAAACACAAACACCACGGTTCGTCACCTGTGACAATAAATTCTTGCAAACATGTCAGTTCATTCTAGATAATCCTTACACATGCGGTTTTATTGTTAAATGGATGCAGAGCCATTTTTATTTTTTCTTATACTGTGTGTTTAACCTATACGGATGATAATTAGATTACTTTAGCCGTTAGCCCCTCCTCCCTTAGAGACTGTAGGATGGCCAAAAGTCTAATAACATGCTCCTACCAGGTGGAGCTAAAAATCACCACATCATCAATATACACAGCGGCATACTTTTGATGAACATAAGAACATAAGAAGAAAGTTTACAAACGAGAGGAGGCCATTCGGCCCATCTTGCTCATTTGGTTGTTAGTAGCTTATTGATCCCAGAATCTCATCAAGCAGCTTTTTGAAGGATCCCAGGGTTTCAGCTTCAACAACATTACTGGGGAGTTGGTTCCAGACCTTCACAATTCTCTGTGTAAAAAAGTGCCTCCTATTTTCTGTTCTGAATGTCCCTTTATCTTATCTCCATTTGTGACCAATGGTCCTTGTTTCTTTTTTCAGGTCAAAGACGTCCCCTGGGTCGACATTGTCTATACCGTTTAGGATTTTGAATGTTTGAATCAGATCGCCGCGTAGTCTTCTTTGTTCAAGACTGAATAGAGTCAATTCTTTTAGCCTGTCTGCATACGACATGCCTTTTAAACCCGGGATAATTCGGGTTGCTCTTCTTTGCACTCTTTCTAGAGCAGCAATATCCTTTTGTAACGAGGTGACCAGAACTGAACACAATATTCTAGGTGAGGTCTTACTAATGCATTGTAAAGTTTTAACATTACTTCCCTTGATTTAAATTCAACACTTCTCACAATATATCCAAGCATCTTGTTGGCCTTTTTTATAGCTTCCCCACATTGATAGGGTGCAAGGCCCTGGTCCATCAGTCTCTGAAAGGTGCGTGGGGCTCCATGCAATCCAAACGGCATGGTCTGGAAATGGAACAGGCCATCTAGGGTAGATAAAGCAGTTTTTTCTTCTGAGGGGAATTTGCCAGTATCCCTTTGTCAGGTCCAAAGTCAAGATCAACTGTGCTTTTCCCAGTGGGTCGAGCAGCTCATCTACTCGGGGCATATGATACGCATCGAACTTGGAGATGACATTTACTTTACGAAAGTCCACACAAAACTGAGTGGCACCGTCCTTTTTAGACACCATTACTATCGGACTGCACCACTCGCTCCAGGAAGGCTGAATGACTCCCAGCTCGAGCATATCCTCTGCCTCCTTGCTGACGGGACCCCTACAGCTTTCTGGGATCTGGTACGGTGTTTTCCTAACCTTGACACCTGCTGGAGTATTAATAGCATGTTTAATAACATTCATTCTACTGGGTTTGTTAGAAAAAAACATCACAAAACTCACCAACTTTTGGAGCTCATACTTCTGATCAGGAAGTAACTGTTCCCCTATCGGAATGTTAATTGACAATGGGACCAAAATCCTCTTCTCTACTGTCATGAGCTATAAACAGGGCCTCCCTCTCTTTCCAGGGTTTTAGCAAATTAATATGATAAATTTGGGTTTCATTTCGGTGATCGGGTTGTCTAATCTTATAATTTACCTTACCAATTCCCTGTATGACCTCATATGGCCCCTGCCACTTAGCATACAGTACCTTGTACCCGAACAAGGAACATCATGAGCCAACCGCATGATCTCACTTCGAAAAGACTGGGGAACGAGTAATTGCTTTACTGTCTGACCTGTGCCCGAGGCTTGGAATACTCTATATAGTAAATGCCCCTAAATAATGTGGTGAGGATATGTAAATGGCCAGTTGTCTTCAACCTCCTTCCCCTCGATAGACCATAGAACATCTCGTTCCCAGAATTTCGGTATATCGAGCGGATCTATTGTAGCTTCAGCACTAGGGGGCTCAGTAACCTGTTCCCACAGGTCACACTGGATCCCAATCCCCTTTCCCTGGTGTTTGTCATGCATTAAGGATTCTCCCACCAAACCCCAACCTTGTCTCATTGACATTCCCTCCCATTTTTCTGTCCTTCGCTCTCTTTTTGCTTTCTTTGGGCGGAATCGGGAGTGAAGCAAAACAGCTTGCAATGGGAACATTTTACCAATTGCTTCTCGCACTGCCCCAATGGTCTTACTAGACACTGGCCTTACCGTTTTGGTTATAACTATTTAAAAATGTGTCCAGTCTCGATATAAAATAACAGAATACAGCAACCTTTTTGCGACAGCCACGATTACGCAGCGTGTCTGATGCCCAACCGTCACATCTAATTTAGTGATTGGATATGCCGTGTTATCCCCACGGATACAGGATATGACCACAGAGCCCCGTAACCACCAGGGCACCCCCACCAAGAGAGCTTCCTCAATTAAGGTTTGTCTGCATCCAGAGTCTTCTAATGCATGGGTGCTCCTATTACCAACCCATACATCAACAATACAAGACCCTTCCAAGTCATTACCCTTGGACTTGCCTGCTTCCGATGTAAGGTAGTGTGAGGCCACACCATACTCCATTGCCACCGTGCAATTTTGGACCAGCTAACTAGCCTCATGACACCGGTAGCAGCACAAGGTAAACGGTGCCCATGGAACCTGTATGTCCCGCTGTCGGGCTGGCGGCAGGGAGGGGCCATCTGATCTCACCCATCTGGGGCTTGACCTCTGTCTCTATTGCCGTGGAGTGAGGCCGTCCATTGGGTATTGAGGGGTTGCCAGTCTGATGTTGAGGGAGCCTCTCTGAGGAGTCCTTACTCGTCCAGCCGGTGTGCTGCTTGGGCTGGTTCGCAGGGGGGAGGCAGGCAGGGAGTCCTCAAAGGTTTCAGCTAGGTGGACTGCTCCCTCCAGTGTGGTGGGCCGATGTCGACTGACCCAAGCTTCGGTCTCTGCCCCCAGCACCTGCCCTAATTGCTCAATGGGAATGTGCTCTAGCATCTGCTCGGCTGTTCGGGTGCCAGGGCAAAGTCACTGGGTCATATGGTCTGACAAGTGTTGGGCCACCACGCGTGGTCTGGCCTCTTGGGTTCGCAGGTAGTCCCAGAACCGCCTGCAATGTGTCTCCTCTGTGATATTCAGCCGCTGGAGGATTGCCTGCTTAACCAGGTCATAGTCCATGGTGGCCTCATGTGATATGGCTTGATAGGCCACCCTGATTAAGCTGGGGCCCAGTTGTGTGGCCCACCACTCCCAAGGCCATCTCGCCGTGGTCGCCAGCTGCTCAAACACCACTAGATAGGCCTCGGGGTCATCCTCCAGCATCATTTTCTGCACCCGTGGTTTTGGCAATACTACCGCCAGGTCTACAGCCTTATTCCCTCCCAGGGCCAGCTTGAAGCAGCGTGCTCACCTTCTCTGTGATGACAGTGTACTCCTCCCAGTGCTCCGCCTGCTGTAGAACCTCCCTCCGCTTCTGGTCCTCCAAAATCCTGGCCATGATATCCGGATCCATCTCGATCCCTCTTCTGATCATCAATTGTGACAGGTATAGAGCGGTGTGGTAAAACAGTCAATGTCCAGATAAGCAATTTGTAATTCAAATGTCCACATTTGAGGAGGCTGTGCGGTCCAGTGGTTAAAGAAAAGTTAAAGTTCAGTCTTTGTGCACAGTGGCTAGTGCTGTGTGGTGCGGTGCGGTGCAGTGATTCAATAGTGCTCTGGGTGGTTGTGCTGGCTGGATAGCTGCAGCTCCCTGGCGTTTAACACTAGAACCACCATGGTTATACTCATACCACTGGCAGTCATTATGACGATTACATTTTAAACATCAATATTAAAATAAAAGACAAACTATTGGATACAACTCAAAAGTTTTATTCAAGCACATCATATCAAAAATCTTCACAGAGGAAACGCTGTATTTAAATGAACAATTAAACACAAAAGGGTTTATTTTCTAACTTACCACATATAAAGCACTACTTCAAAAAATCAAAAACTATAATAAAATAAACATTTCAAAAGTACTTAGTGTGTAAACTGGTGTAAAGAGGTATATGTACATACAAAACTGTAAAAACGAAAGTAGTTTTTCATTTAAAATGAAAGTAACACATGTTTTCTCTTGCGTGTGTGTCACTTGGTGCAGCACAAAATCCAGATTGAGCTGCTGCAGCCTGCTGCTTTACAGTTTCCTGATTGAAATGTTTCTGCTGAAGCGTTGTGGCTAGCTTCAAGATGAAATCTCTCCTACTGATATTTTCCCCAGTGCATTCCTTGTACAAAACGAAGGAATTGATGGCTAGTCCAGTAGAGAAAACAGGCTTGTATATAAAAATAAAATAGACTATTGTAGGTTATATTCAAAATAAAAACATGTATTGAAAAAGGCAGCTTTGGCGGTTCTAGGTGGGCGGAATTATAACTTCCTTATTTTCGTGATCCTACCTTTCAAATGCGGTCAGGGTATTTAACCCTTTGCAGTCACTTTATTAAATGCGCATCAGGCGCGTCATGTCCAATTTATTTTCACACGCACAGTTAATTTTAGACGCGCTGTTTAAAAGTATTTTTTTTCCACAGTCAAACAGGTTTAAAAGGCCCTGCATATCAACAAAGCACTCACTAGGCATCTCCAGCCCCGTCCCACCCTTTCGTTCGCTATAGCTTTCACATATGCTAAGAAATAAATAAAAATAATAATAATAGTCGTACATACCGATCAATCATCTCCTGATCATTCATTTATCACCAAATGCCTCAATAATGCGATCCAAGTCATTATTTTATTACTAGAACATCTCAAAAAAGCTCTGCAAATGTCTGTGATATTCTCTGAGCGCTGATGCAGTACCATACAGCTTGTTTCCTTATGACCGCCCCTATCTGATGCCAGGGGCAAGTATGACTATTCATGAGATACACCCTTTTTTTTTTCAGCTTGTCTCGGCTCCTGTCGCTCCCACTTGGCCATTGAATGGTTTTCTCGGCTTTTTCCATAGAAAAAATGACTAAAAACCCCTTTTTTGTGTCTTTTTGATGATGTCGGACAGGGTCCGACATTGGACCTGATAGGAATAATTGCAATGTCGGACCATGTCCGACATAGGACCGCAAAGGGTTAATACATGTATTTAGGAAAAGTCATAAACGGACAACCGCATATCAGACACACAGAGTAGTTTAAATTTGAAAACCTCAAACCGTCAAAATTACTGCCGTGGCAATTCTAGTGTTAATCCTCTGCAATACACAAACACAAACAAAACAAACAGTGCTCCGGCTTTGTTATTACTTCAGCGTAGGGCTGTACTCACGCAGCTGTGTCCCCTTTGTACTACCCAACTCCTCCATGTGATCAGCCTGGCACCACAGTCTATCCAATCATTGCATGCCCCACAGCTGACCACAATAGAGTTATGAGTAGATTCGCCTTACACAGCGCCCTTTCTTGTCAGGAGGGAGATTTGCAGCTAAAATCCCTTCTCTCTCTGTGATAACCTATCATAGGTACTAATGATGACTTTAAGGGGAAGCCTGTATGTTGCTCTAGCTTTTAGAAAAAATATTATAATCAGCCACATCGGCCTGGTTTTCAAAGATTTGCAACTTTAGTAAATCTCTGACAATAAAGCATTAACTCAAAAAGCAAACAACACTTGTGCATTATTTAAATTTAAGTTGAAATACATAAGCAAGGTAAATTGATATTTTTCTGTAAATTGGAAGAATCCACACACATTTTATTTAGGATAGATCTACAATACCTACTATTTATTCAGGTTCTTGTGTTTCTTGGGCCTCTTGATGACTTATCTGTGTAACAGATGTACAGTTATTATGAAATGGACCAGATGCATCATAATCTGGTCTTTTCACATCTGGAAAAGGATTGTACAGGCAGATACTGTGAATGTCACTTGAAAGTAGTGCTGGGTCGAACACAGTATTTTCATGTTCGGATATTCACTCGTAATTTAAATATTCGTTTGGATATTTGTTTGTTTTCAAAAAGTAATAAAAGCCATTATATTGCTCAGATTGAAGGCAGAGACAGCATAGCAGCAGGGGCAGGGGGGTGTGGCCCTGTGTGTGCGCCTTTATTTTACAGCAAGAACATATAATATGTAACACGTTAAAATAGAAAAAGATCCCAGGAGTAAAGAATACGTTGTGTAGGCCTTACTTTACCCCAGTGAATTAACTACAAAACAAAGGATACCAAATAGCAGTTCAAGTTAAACATTGTTTTGTTTATTCCCGAAATAAATAGTAAATAAAGTTGACACTGCATTTTATTGTATTTTTTTTACTTTTTTTCCATTCCTTGCCGTTTCTTCACAGTAAACAGTGGCCATAGACACGTTTTCATAAAGTAGTAACATGAGGTTTACTTGTGCCTTTTTGTAGCTGAACAAGCAAACGAAAACTGAAATTTAACTTTAAACACTTCAAATAAAACAAACGTGGAAATGGCGTTGTAAAATGAAGGATAAAAACTCACCTTTTTGGTTCTCACTCTAAAGCAGCACAATGTGTTTCTTACCCAGATGGCCTTCCATAGAGATCACTATGCGTGCACGCGCATAATCTGGTTTGTTTACTTTTTGCTGTCAAATAGAGGCTCAAGAGCTGCTGTGTTGATCCTGTGTTTATCACAGAGCTCTTTTTAAACTGTCGTGCAGCTTCTGGTGAGGCGGTAAATAAGTGCAAGGTATTTTTGTCATTTCTAACGAATACGAACATATTCAAAGAAATATTTTTTGACATGTATTCTGATACAATCCCGAGCAATACACAGCAATGTGTACTGCACAGTTTAAACCACGGGGTTTAAAGCAGTGTTAAAACAGGGTTAACTACAGTAAAACATATGGTGGACTGCAGATTACTGTGCTTATTTACAATGTAAAGGGAAGTTATATTAGTTTCACACAATCTTTAAAAATAAGGGACAATCTACACATCACATAGATTTACATAAAATAAGCATCTTCCTTACCATCACATAAGTGGAATGTAATATTGAACACCCATTTTGTTTTGCAAAAAATCATGATTTCTGAAGCTAGATACACAGAAACGTAAAATGGTGTTGAAACTGCTGTTCCCAGTTTAGGAATTTAAGGGAGAGACACTTTTACTGCAGCAGTTTCAATGAGGAGAAGGGTTCATCGTAAATAAATTAACCTTAAAAAAAGAATAATAATACATTATAGATTAAGATAAATTATGCATACGTTTGTTTGATTGCAATTGGCAATATTTTACTTGGTTTACAATTATTTGAAAAATGAATGTTCATCTTCATCTTTTCATTTACAGTATTTCAGATCAACACTTGATAAGAAGAAATGAAACATACTTCTGCTCTAGTAGGGACAGAAGGATTCACATAACTGACCTAGTTGTGATTCAGTTTTGCATAATTCTCCTGCTGCAGCTGCAGCTGACACACACATTTTCATCAGACCTATATATATGGTTAACATGAGCCTGGGTTTCATTCTGATCAGGAAGCTGAAAAAGCCCCTGTGATGAGTATATGTTATTATTATTATTATTATTATTATTATTATTATTATTATTATTATTATTATTATTATTATTATTTAAATGTATTGTGTGAAAAGCCTGTTTTATTATTATTGCTGTTTTGTCTGGCAGGGAAGGAGTTAAAAACCTTCCCTGATAGAAATACTCGTGTGGAATGTGGCTGTCTTCAAGTTGGTGAATTGCTTGCCAATTTGAGGACAGCCACATTAATATAAACAGCAGCTGTATGCAGGAAGGGAGAGAGAGACGGAGAAAAAGGAACTCAACTAAAGGACAACTGCTATGCGCGCTGGATCAACACCAGCACGGTACTTGTTTTGTTTTGTGTGCTTATTATTTGTTTTGGCCAACAAGCCTTTTTCTTTTGTTCATTTTTTTTTTTAGTTAACCCTTTAAGGACAGGATAAAAAAAAGCACTTAGTTTTGATGACTTACAGGGCTACCGTACTTTGCAGTACAGGCTTGAAACTGACGTTAAATTCCTGATATATATATTTTTTTGTTCATGTGATGTCACTGAGTGTCTAAAGGGCAGAGACAGTTTACAGCAGCCTGGCAAAGACAAAAGCAGAAACAAAACATCACAGGAACTTGTTTAGAGCTAATTAAAAAAGGAGAAACACTGTAATTCTGGTGTATTTGAACCCATGTTCACGCCCGCCCTCTGCTTGTGTGTGGATTGCCTCACCCAGTGTGATATGCCTGCATGCGTAAACCGAGATCGCTACATTGGTGTCAGAAGTGGACGCAGGTCCCCCGGCACGCACTTGTCGAACTGTAGCCTGGTGAGCAAGTCCGGGGCGGACTTGAGGCTGGCAGGGGAGAGTGTAGCGTGCACAGGGGAAGGCAGCAGCAGAGCAGGTAGGTGACATAATTACACATGAAGACATAAGCCCGACATACGCTCCTTGAAACGACGGGGTCCAGGAAACGACGGGGTCTCCTCCTTACCCTCAGTGGCCTCGGTCCGACTGCTCCGGGTGGGGTAGCTGATGGACTAATGAGTCCCGCTGCTGGCACTGCTCCAGGGGGTGATCCGCAGGTCTGCTCCACCGCTGTCTCTGCAGGCAGGGGCGATCCCCTGGCCACAGAGGCTAAGGTGGAGACCCCACCGTTTCCTGGACTAAAAGAGCTGTCTCCCTTGCAAGGAGCGTATATCAGGCTTATGTTTTCGTGTGTGATCAGGGGCGGATTGGGACCAAAAATCGGCCCGGGAAGTTCCGGTCCACCGGCCCACATTTATGTCAAAATCAACATACCGAAATAATAATGAAGTCAACGCACGCAGCGCGCCGTCATGATGAAGTATCAGTATATAAAAAAAAAAAAAATAGAGTTTTTAATTGTTAGGGTAAAACTTCTAAATTGTAGGCTATAGCTACTACCAGGTTTTCAAACATATTAGGGGCGATTTAGGTATGGCAAAGTATAGGCAATGACAGCTGCCATACCATGGCTTCATGATCTAGAAGATACAAATAATAGGCTATCCTATTGAAAATATCATAGATTTTTCCGTCTACAAAATATTTTTCTATTCATTATCCTTGGTCTCCGCACGTCTCTCTGTCTGCCACCGCTTTGCGGTCAGTGAATGCAACATTGTATCAGAGCTAAATTCTTTCACCAATTTGTCCAGTTTACGCACCACAGATTATTTCATTGATGGCTCTGCTCTATGCAATTACAATTTTCTTTTTACAGTAATCGGTGGTCTAAAATCTAATTGCATATCAGATTATTTTAAACACAAGATTGCAGACAGTTGGTAGGCTATTATTTAGTATTGGTATTTACTATAAGCAAATAATAAACATGGGTAGCCCATTTATCAAGTAGAAAGAAACCATTATCTGCACACCAATACCAACCTCAGTAGGCCTAATAGTAAACTGTAAAGTATAAACACATATCTTATTAATCAATTCTAGAAACCATCACGACCTCACACAGACTGCGGTCTCTCAATAGGCCTAATAAAAAAAAAAACCCTGTAAATTCTAAACACATCGGCTCATATTTAGCAATTCTAGAAACCATTAGCAGCACTCGGCGCCAATACCAACCCAAAATTACAATAGGGTTTCAGAACCCCTAATTATGTCTCAAAATACAGTCAACTGCTTCACCGAATCCACAGTAAACGAGACTGTCCTACCTTATGTCGCCAGCAGACGTCGCAGCAGCGCACTCTTCTGCGCAATGCTGTCAATAACTCCATCACTGTCTAGGGCCATTAGTATCTCTTTCTCTGTAGACATTAGCATGAACCTTTCCAAGTGGTCTTGGGACATAGTGCTTCTCAGTCTATTCTTGACAAACTTCAGAGTAGAGAAACACCTTTCACATGCTACTTGCGTTACTGACAAAGTCAGGAGGAATTTGTAGCCCAAACCAATTACATGATAGGCATCAGTCAATAAATTGTATCAGGATAGAATCAAATAGCAACACATTGCACAATTTTTGTTCTCTAGCTCCAGCTCTTCTTCTCATGCTCCACTGTTTCCATCCTCCTCAGGCATCTCACTTGTTGTTCTGACCATATATCTATGATCCAGACGGTGTATGGTAAGGAGGGATGGATCTGTCAATCTATGTGCTGAATAAATAACATGTAAGAAATGCAATTGACTAGTATTATTATTTTTTTTTAAAAGATTAAATTAAATTAGATTGATACTGATGGCTAAACAATGCTAATGGTTCAAACTGTTATGTTATCTCCAGGATTCTAAATATATATTATTTTTTGCCAAACTATATTTAATTTAATGTTTATGAACCCAGTCAACCAAATATAGATTCTCCCTAGCTTTTGTGATGTGCAGTTCGTGAACGACTCGTTCTTTCCGGTTCAAATAAACCAACGTAAACAATCTTAATGCGGTCTACATTGATTGGTATTGTGTCATTGAATCAGTGAATCAAATGAACGAAATGAATCGATTCACCAAACTGAACTGAATCAAATGAATCGAGTCACAAAAAAGAATAGAACTGCCCATCACTATCATCCACTATCAATACAAGAGGTTCAAACGTAAGACGAAATCAGGCTGACCAATCACGTTCTAAGAAAATCCGGGCAAGTCCAATCAGGGAGTGGCCACTCCTTGCCCCCCCTTAGATACTGCGATATTGGATCTACCCAAGAGATGACTGGTGCGGTGATGTGCGCGCACGAGAGAGCGAGGCTGCCAAGTTAATAACAGTGTCATTCTCAGCATGTAATGGGAAGAAAAAGAAAAATAAGAATTATAAATCAAACGTAGACCAGCGACCCACGCAGGTCCAAACAGACCGGCCCACCGGGGATTCTCCCGCACTTCCCGATGGCCAGTCCGCGCCTGTGTGTGATTATGTCACCTACCAGCCCTGCTACTGCCTTCCCCTGTGCACGCTACACTCTCCCCTGCCAGCCTCTAGTCCGCCCTGGACTTGTTCACCAGGCTACAGTCCGACAAGTGCGTGCCGGGGTACCTGTGTCCACTGCTGACACCAATGTAGCGAACCTCAGTTCCCGCAGGCAGGCGCAACACATAGGGCGAGGCAATCCACACACAGGAAGGAGGGCGGGGGCAAACCCGGGACCTCTCACACTAAATCATAGCGCCGATACCACTGTACAAAAGAGCCGGCTCCCTTGAAAGGAGCGTATATCAGGCTTATGTCTTTGTGTGTGATTACGTCACCTACCAGCCCTGCTGCTGCCTTCCCCCGTGCACGCTACAGTATATATGTTTTTACAACATTTATAAATATCAAGAAACAGTGTATATAAGCATATACTATTTAATGAACTAAATGTATCAGATTTTTTTCCCTTATTGTAAGGTTCATAAAATAATACATTTTTTACATCTCTAAGCAAAATACATAATAAAAAATACTTTAAAAAAAATTAAATATTGTGTTTTTTTAAAAAAGCGAAAGGTTTGTATGGTTTCTGAAGAACTTTATAATGTCCCCCAATGTGTTCTGAAAAAAAGGAAACCATTTCCAAGATGCCACTGTAAAAAACAGATTTTTAGTGAATTTTTATAAGAAGAGAGTCAACTACAGCCAAAAAACGCCTGGTCCTGGGGGAGCATCCCACTGAAAAATGCTTGGTCCTGAAAGGGTTAATAAAAACAAGCGCATTTTCTGGTCTGGTGATGTCATCAACCCAGCCACCTGTGACAGCCCCAAAAGCTGTTTTCTGTCAGCAGTCTTTGAAGGACTATTTAAATTTGTCACTTTCAAATAGTGCTGATACAAATATATGAATATCACCGTGTAACAATTTTTTTTTTTTTTGGTTCCTGGGTAGTAAGTGTTATATCCTAATTGCATATGCCACAAAAGTATAGCAAATGGCTATTGTTCCCCACAAACTTTGCTTTTGTGACCAGTACAGTGATATTTTGAAATTTACCTATTTTCCAGAACATTCCAGATAGATTCAGTGCTGAGTAAACTTGGAGTAACTTCTAGAACTTTCTAGAACTTTCCAGTAATATAAATAGTAGTATAAATACAGGGGCCTTAAGCCCACCAGTTCAGTTTAGTTCCAGCTGCCTAAGTGGATACATATCTGCATTTTTCTGAGATGGCATCAAGAGGCTGCAAGCATCCGGCAGACGCATTTTGCTATGTCTGCGGCCAATTTATCAAGACAAGAGCGAAAAAGTACTCCGTGGAAGCTTCTGCTAAGATGTGTGAGGCGGGACTGGGCACAGCGGACCGAGTTCTCTGTGGGGAGGAACAACGTCAAGTGGGAGCCACTGTTGGACCCCCGGAAGGTGCTGATGCCACCACTGCACATCAGATTGGGCCTTATGAAACAATTTGTCAGAGCTCTAGATAAGGAGTCGGCAGCCTTCAAGTATTATTATTATTATTATTATTATTTATTTCTTAGCAGACGCCCTTATCCAGGGCGACTTACAATCGCAAGCAAATACAAATACATTCAAGTGTTACAATACAAGTCATACAATAAGAGCAAGAAATACAATAATTTTTTTTCAAGTGTGACAAACCACAATTCAATAATACAGCAGATAATAGTGAAAGTTACATCAGGATATGATTAAATAGTGATAGTTACATCAGGATATGATTAAGTACAAAATACTACAGGTTAAACACTTGGCAGATTACAATATTCTGAAGTACAGGATTAAATGTAGTAAAATAGGGTACCTTCAAGACTTCTTCCCTAAGCTGTCTGAGGCAAAGGTCAAAGCCGGTGTCTTCGTCGGACCACAGATAAAGAAGATCCTGGAGTGCAATGAATTCCCCAAGAAGCTCACTAGTAAGGAGAAAGCGGCTTGAAACAGCTTTGTCGCAGTGGTTTGGGGCTTCCTGGGCAATCACAAGGCCGAAAACTATGTGGAGCTGGTTGAGACTCTGGTGAAGAACTACGGCACAATGGGCTGTAGGATGTCCCTCAAAGTCCATATCCTTGATGCTCATCTTGATAAATTCAAGGAGAATATGGGAGCGTACTCGGAGGAGCAAGGCGAGCGCTTCCACCAGGATATACTGGACTTTGAACGCCGCTACCAAGGACAGTATAACGAGAACATGATGGGAGACTACATTTGGGGGCTGATTCGTGAAAGTGATTTACAGTATAATCGTAAATCTCGAAAAACTACTCACTTCTAAATCTTTTGTAGTGATTTTTTGTATTACTTTAGTATAAATACATGTTAATTTGGATTCATATGTTGTTTCTTTCTGACTTTATGTTAACGAAAAGACACAAATTTGCTGTTTTCTCATTGGAAATAGGTAAATTTCAAAATATCACTGTCCTGGTCACAAAAGCAAAGTTTATGGGGAATAATAGCCATTTTCTATACTTTTGAGGCATAAGCAATTAGGAAATAACACTTACTACCCAGGAACAAAAATTGTGTTACATAGTGTTATTATTTACGGTCGCCAAACGACCCCGATTAAAAACAAATAAAGAATTGTTTGGACCACAAACTTTGTTGTTTGTCATCTGTTTATGCATTGCATCACCTCTACACCTGGGCACTGCTAACCACTTTGCCACAGCCATACATATATGTGATATACCATGCTTGCCTATGTTTTACATAGAATTCACTATACTTCTACCATGCCTAGCTACCCATTGCTCTGCTTTTACCACTGCATACTGTGGTTATGAAAGCGAGTTGAGAAAACCATCTATTTTTCTTGTGGAAACATTATTCATTGAGCAATGGAAGCACTTCAAGATAAAGTTTTCAAAGTCATAATGCAATGCAATAGCTTTTATTCTAATGATAGGCTGGGCTTATCTGGTGACCTGCTTGAGATTAGTTTCTAATCATCTGTTTGCCAGGTGTCTTTCTGGCAGTATCCGTCAAGCAGTAAATCCCCAGACTTCCTCTTCTCAAGCAGTAGAGATTTAATTTAGAATAGCATCTGCTCAATGGGAAGTTAGAAGGTGCTATTGCAGGATACCTTTGGAATATCAGCAATATTTCAGTGCAATGATGCCATTTCAAAGACCCTGCTAACACAACCAATATGTTGTTAAATGATCGCCTATTTTCACAGGTGGAAGATTAAGGGAATAAGTAAAACACCTTGAATTTACAATAAGAAACTACTATCCACAACAGACTACAGTACATATTTTTGAATACATATACAACATGTGACAAGCCGTCTACATATTGCATTAAATGATATTAAGAACTGTTGCAGTCTCCATTACCCGATGCTTAATATTACCCTCTGAGCACCATCTTGATGCAATTCATTCTTTTGTTTCGAGCAGGGAAATCTAATATCAGATCAATATAAAAATATATTTGAATTGCTGAATGTCTCCATTAAACTCTTTTTGTTAAATAAATAATTTTGCAAAGGAAGAGTGGTCAATATAAGATTGAGTTGAAACAGTGCTCCCTATATGGTCCTTAAAAACAAGTTACAGTTATTTTTCACACAACCAGAACTTACACTTTTACTTTTGTCTTTTAAACTGGTCAATATTTAGACATGCATCATCTTTAGACAAACAAATCATCATGATAAGTAACGCAAAATCAAAAAGATAAACAGCTGACAAAATGAAGGAATTAGCATTGTTTGTTGATACAGGAGTATCTGGCAGTTTATGAAACCAAAAACAAAACGATTAGGACAATAAAGGCTATCTTTAAGCATGCACATTTTATATAAGAATCTAACTTCCAAATGTATTGCATTATGTACTTCCTGCTGTCAAAGTCAAATTGAAGCAATATGAAGAGTGCATATGTCACAAGCTGGCTGTAAAAATAAATAAAAACTTGTGGCGAGTTAGACTAACAGGCTGGGTTGCAAAGTGTATCTGGTTCTAACATTTAATGGGGTTAATTGTGTGCACACAGTCCTGTAGGGGAGGAGTATAAAAGACTGACACAGGAAGCAGGAGCAGGAGCAGGAGCAGGAGCAAAACCAGCTGCAGTTGGAATTGAAATACTGGAGCAGTGGAACTATTTATCTGGGAAAGAGAAGTATTGGTGTGGTAAAGTAACCAGTATCATTGTATTTGCCTTAAGAGGATTACAAATGGTGCTGTGCACACTTAGTGTACAGTGGCATTGAAATTAACCAACAAGTGCGTGTGTTTGCGTTGTTGTGTTTCAGCCGCTCTCTAGGGAAGGCTACCATGAAGCAGGGGATCAGCAGACACGGCCCTGGCAGGAGAGGATTTTGGAAATCCGTAGGCTCACGCTGACACCTCAAGGCCTGGCTAAAGCCCTCAGAAGTTAAGTAACAGGCTGTGCCGGAAGGCCTGTTGCATGGGGTACTTTAGCTATTGAAAGCGGTGAGGCGTTTGAGAACAGTCACCCTACTGTGATAATTCCAACCACACTCTGGGCCGTGCTTTGTTTGTTCCCTTCCCAGGTGGCGATGGCGGACCAGTGAGCAGGTTGTGGAGCAACAACATTAAAGAGGACTTGCTACCGCAGCCAACGTACCCAACATTGCCTGCTGCGCCCCAGGAACGATCAGGACCGCAGCAACTTTATCAGTCAATCAATAAATCTTTATTTTATAAAGCACCTTTCATAGTGGACCACCATCACAAAGCGCTTTACAAGATGCAGTAACAACAAGAAAATCCATAATACTTTAAATACAGAGAAATGTATAATACATGCTATACATTACACCTACTGAGGAGGGAGGTTGCAACAGGCTAGGAACCCAGTCTAGGAGAACTATTGCATAAAAAAATAAAATAAAAAATAAAATAAAAAATTGGGATTTATTGAGGGGAGTGTCTTCTGGTTATAGGGGGCGCTATAATCCAGTTAATAAATACTGCTATATGTTCAGGGTGTGAGACATTGCAACCCAGCCAGAAGGGTTAAGGGCATGTGGTTGATAATGTATGTTGCAGCCTAGTATAGTTTACATAACATTTATTGTGTAGGACGGAAGGGGGTATTTTAGTATTTATCGTGTTATGTGTGGAGAATATATGCTAGCAATATTTATGGGGTTTTGGGGGATACATAAGGGGAAGGGTTATTAACATGTTATCAAACAATTAAACAATTCAACTTTATTTTATAAATGGTGCTTTCCATGGGGGAACATTATCACAAAACATTTTACAGAGTATAATGATGGGACTGTGTGTAAATTAGTGGATGTAAATAGTTAGTAGTAATTAGTAATTAATTACCTGCCTGAGTTATGGCCCTATGGTCATTTCTGATTGTTATCACTGTGAAATTTTGGCGAATAACTTACCAGCATCACCTATTAAATTGCAGGATTATAGTTTCCTGTATTGTCTATAAAGACAAAGAGCTGGGTTCTGGGTTACAGTGGGATCCTTTAGTAGTGGTTATACTAAATCAAATTTAGTGTCATTGCTTCAGAAGCAGCCCTGTAACACATAGTTAAAAATAGGCTGTACATGACCCTAACAAGACTGATCACAAGGAAGCTACAGAAAGTGCTGGAGAATATATAATATAAGAAATGTGCAACATTATCACTTCTTGGGAGCGCAGAGTCTTATCCCCCCACAGAACTGGCAGAAAATTCTGCTGACTACAAAGTTCCCACAGCTTGATGGCAATTTTAGAATATTGTTTGTCTAAACAGAATCACAAAAATGCTGTCTTTCAGAAGCTGGAGGTTTGGTATGCTATAGTTGGCAGAGATTTGCGAGCATCAAAATTGTCATCATCAGCAAGAAGAAAACATGTTTATAATATTTTGATTATGCTGACATCTTGGGCAGGTGGTACGCTTTCCTGAACAGGCAGGATAGGACATGTTAAACTGACATCTTTGGATTTGTATGGGTTTGATTTCCAGTGAACAGTCAGGCAAGACTTTAAACTCAAATAAAAGTCTTTATTTCCATGTACATAAACAGAATAGATTGCAGTGTCCTAACTCAGAGATTACATGCAACTCTTATGAGGTAATGGGGAAATAAACCCCAGGTAGTAAATGTGATTGTAATGGCAAGCCAGGGGTGTAGCTTATCGGTTTTAAACAAATAAAGTTAAGCAGTTATCATTGTATGGCACTAATATCAAATGGCATTAAAGAACATGCTCCTTGTGGCAAAGTCAAAATGTAGAAATAATACAACCTTCAGGATTCATTGGAAATCGCATGTCTGACAGCACATTAAATGAAGAGTATTTAGAATTATGATTCACTGTCAGTCTAACCTAATGGAACTGCAATGCACACGATTCATACCAACAAAAATGGTAATCTTACTCATTTTATTCAGATGTGATATACAATAGGAATTGGCTTATTATCCACTCCTATGCAGACAGCTCCTATCTCAAAATGAACTGACTTTAAAACCCAGATGTTCAAAATCTTAAAAGAGTTCAAATGAGCTGAGTCATCCTGTGCTCAATCGCTGCATATTATTCAACAAAGATTCTGATCCTGCTTTAGCACCTCGTTGACTAACAGCTTCCTCCATTGAGCTGGGGCTGCTTTGTGCCATGTAAGAGGAGCTGAACTGAGACCAAGGCCTCCTCTTCCATGCTGAACTTGCTCCATGATATCACTGATACGAAGGGCAACCTTTGCATCTTCCACAGATTCCTTTGCCTCCCACTTTCCTCCAGTTTTTAACACAGGTGCTGCTTCCCTCACACATTCGTCGTGTGACTCTACGAATGTCATTTCCAATAGAACCTTGGTACACTTAAACTCCTCGGTTAGAGCTGAAAATGGCAGCTGCAGTATCCCCGTACCATACAGTTCCACTCTGCTGAGGCAGCGTGGAACTCTTAACCATTTTCTGACGTATGAACTGATTAACACTTCCAGATTCTCTACTGTTGTCAAGGAAACCTCATACACAGTGAGTGGCCACAGAAGTTTGCCCGGTAAAACACTGCTGTCTCTGCTCTTCAACCATTGCACTGCTTGTTGTCTCACTTCTCCCACACGAACTGTGTCCTTTAGGTCCCCATCATACCAGCTCCCATGACTTCTCAGACACTGTTGGTATTGCCTCACTGTTAATGTAGAACCTCTTATCCACTACTTTACCTTTAATTATAGAGATGCTCCTTGACTTAGTGGGCTTGAATTGCATTCGTGCCATTCAGTGTTATTGATTAGTTTGGCCAATAACCGATTAGTGCAGGCTACTGTTGTAGTCATGATTGTCATGTCATCCATGTATGCTGTAATTGGCAGTCACATTCCAGAAGCCAAGGGTTCTCCTCCCACTACCCATTATGACACCCTAATAATTATTTCCATTGCCATGGTAAAAGCCAGTGGAGGAATGGTGCATCCTGCCATTATTCCAATTTCTAGACATTGCCATGTAGCTCCTTCCTCTCCTTTTTAGCTGTTTGAATTTGCTGCCAGATCACACTGATATGTTCTAAGCATCCTGGAAAACCTGGAATATCAGTTTTCTGTACTGAAGTGTCAATGCAGCAGATCTTCAATAGGTAAGATGACAATCCCTGAGCAACGATGCTGGAGAAAATCTTGCCTTCTATGTTAACAGGGAAATAGGGCGAAACTGACCGATACTCGTAGAATATTTTTCTTTGGGTATAAAGACCCCACCTACTCGGCACCATGCTCTTGGTACAACCTGTTTTTCCCATGCTACTTTCATCAATTTCCATAGGATTCGTAGAACACCAGGGGCACTCTTGTACACTCTTGCCTTTTTCACTGCTTGCTCCACTTCTTTCCACTTATGTGCACAGTCCTCCATTTGGTATTCTGGTGGATTGATAGGTGGGATGTTTGAAGGAATCGACATAGGCTCCTGCCTTTTTGAATCTGTGTGCATTTCCTCGAGTTATCTCTCCAGCTCAGACTTAGTTGCTTTTAGTGTGCCATTTTTCTCCCTGGTGAATAACTTCTTTGCAAATTTGAATGGGTCTTTATAAAAGTTAGTTCTCTTTCTTTTTGTAGCATTTCCGTAGGCGCTCAGCTCTGCACAGATCCGTGTTTACTGTGTCCCACGCTGTTTTCTCAGAAGCTCTTGGCCATTTAACTCCAGTCTTGTGCCCACTGAGGTTCTTTTCTCTCTTACGCTGGTTCATCTGACTGGTTTCACATGGATCATTAGGTTCATCACTAGTTGTGTTTATGCAATACCTCCTCTCATCTATGACAGGGATGCTGATATCCTGCGAACTGTGGTTTGCTTCCTGTCGCTGGATTTCATTCGACTGACTTGACTGACTTCGTAAGAAGTACTGATCAATGTGAGGCCCTAGTCCCTTCTCCCTCAAGCATTTCATTCTCCCTTGATGAATCTTCAAACCCCTAACCGTTGTCACTTTGCTCCAGCCACAGACACAAGCCTGGAGCTCCATGTCTTTGCTAACTGCAGCTCTTGAGCTAGTCCTTTGCAAAGTACTCTCTGTTCTCATATCCGTTTCCTTTCCTAAGTTGTTAACCATGTTGTCAAACCTTGAGTCATCTTCCACCCCCGCTCTCGCAGACTCTAGAGGTATTTTTCTCTTTAATTTCTTAGAAGCCTTGGGCGGGTGTCTCCAGCATCCTGTTCCACTTGAGCTGGATACTGCCAGCTAGGGCAGCTAACCCCTGCCAGCCCCAATGGGTCAATTTTCTCTTGTCAGCTGTCTCTCCAGGCTGTCACAAGGTCTCTCCCTCGTTGCCAGCTGCTCTATTCACAGCAGTCACTGGACGTATCCAGATTTTCAACAGTTATCTACAGTTTTTACTCTATAAAGCTGACATTTCTCTCATTTACAACTTCAAAAAGCCAGTGCATGGCTTCAAATAAATTCAGATAAAAAAAGTTGTCTGTAAATTCAAATTACTTTTTCTTCTGTCTAAACACATTTAGAAAAACAAGGGCACATCCTCCAAGAGAGAACAAACAAGCACAATCTAGGCTCTTTCAAACCAAAAGCCGTTGCTACTTCAGAGGATGAAAGAACACTGCCCCTGTTCGGAGATTTACTAAACATTATAGTTTCAATAGCATAAATCATTACTAATTATTCTAGAAACTAACTAAAAGTAAGCACAGACCATTTAGGGATTCCTGTATGCACATGCTATTTCTTTTTGGTGTTTATTTGATTTTGACTTTGCACATCTACGTGATTTAGCAACTGCCTACCCGGCAAGTGAGCGTTAGCGCTGGACATGGGCTGAACTTTAGGGGAGTGTCCTGATTTACATACAAATGTAGTGATTTAGCAAACCATCAACAGTGTTATCGTTCGCGTTTCAATTGACATGTGAAAACCAGGTCTAAACTGTGCGCAAATTACTTGGTCGACTATAAATACCGCTGAAACTAGCAGGGAAGCAGGTAAAGAAAAGAGAGAGAAAAAAAGAGAAATAAAAGAAATATGGAGTGTGCACTGGATTTCTACGTGGCCAGACAAAGAGAGAGGAGGAGGAGGAGACGTCCCCAAATATTTAGAAGTCATCTGTCTTTTCTGAGCCTGTCTGTCACACAATGTATGCAGCAATTTTGCCTAAACAGACAATCACTGACACCTGCTTCAGGCTGACCTGGAAGGAGACATGCAGAGGGCACACTGTTTGCCTCTAGCACTAAGGATACTCACATTTTATGCCGCTGACTCATTCCAATGTGCTGTGGGTTACTGTAAAAGCCTTAAATATTTATTACCAAAATATTTGGTGAATCACACCCATAAATCCTATTTTGCTCCAGAAATGTTGGCTACCTGTTGTAATATACAAAGTATGTATTGTTAGTGGAATTTGATTTTGTGCCAAAAATGTTTGCGTTTTTTAATACACGAGAAATGCATGATAAAAGATTCTCAAATATTTATGGCTTTACAGCATACTGCAGACATGAGACATTAGTAAAGTGGGCAAGAGAATTCACCCATTTCCCTGTCTTTCATGAGCTGCAACGAAATACAAAGCAGGGTTTTCTTGGGAGGTATGGGTTTCCTGGAGTCCTGTGAGCCATCGATTCCACACATGTACAGCTACGCGCACCAACACAGAACAGGCACCTCTACATAAATTGTAAGGGGACCTATTCTGTCAACGTGCAAGAAGTTTGTGATGCCAACAACTACATCAGAAATGTAGGTGCAAACCATCCTGGCTCAGCTCATGATTTGTTTATCCTCGCTAATTCGCAGGTGGCAGCTGCGTTTCCGCGGGATGACAGTCTGAGAGGCTGGTTGATAGGGGACAACGGGTATCCACTGAAGCGGTGGCTACTGACACTGCTGCTCAACCCCACGACCCCTGCTGGGGGATCACTACAGTACACTCCTCGGAAGGTTAGCAATGTCATCCTGGCTGGTTGTGTTTTATATAACATAGTTCTTAAAATGGAAGCACCAGTGGTGAAGGTTGCAGATGCTGCAAGTGCCAGGTAGGTCAGACAAAGCCTTATAGACTTTTTTATTTTGTTAGTATTCACTCTCCACCTCCTGGCTGCTAAAAAGAAAAAATGTGTAGCTGTGCTTGAGGGGCTTGGTCATCCTCCTCACTTTAGCTGCTGGACATTTTTAATTTTGTTGTGCTTTTGTCAAAATGCCCTCTCCATTGCAGGCGCACAGGTGCTCTTAAAGGGAATGTTGAACCCTTATTGGTTGTAACCTTACTCCCCCCACTGTGCTTTGATTGACTGGCGCATATGCGCTAGCCCACGCATGAGACCCGACTTCTAAATCACGTTTTCTCGTGCTATCGTGGCGGTTCGCTAACGCTGTAATTTTTGCCTTAGCGGAAGCGGTTGTGCACATATATGCTAAATAGGGCCCTATATAAACTACCTGAGCGTTGTTTTTCTTTGAAGAATAAATGTAATATATTTCACAACTTCTGTAGACATAACATAATTATTTAGCTGGAAAAACAAATGAGAAGTCAAAAAAAGAATCAAAACAAAAGCAACAACAACAAAAAGGATGCATTGTACCCACCAAGGACTAGCAAAACTACTATAAATAAGTATGTCACAAACCAATGAATATAAAAATTAAACAATGTTCATATACAATATTGGCAACAAATTGTAAAAAAAAAAAAAGTAATTTGTAGAATGTACTACGCACCCTGTGTATAATGCACACAACTGAACAGCCTTGGGTTGTATAATGCACACCACTTGCACACTGTAATATGCACCTCTTGTGCATTACTCAAAAACATCATAGTAAACTACTGAATAGTTTACAGCACCTCGTATTTAATGCAAAACGCATATATAGCATTGTGGTGGGATGCCCTGCCCCTGTGCGTATTTTATGTTTATATGAATGTATGTAGTGGTGCACAGAGTGTGGGTTATGTAGCACAGGTGATTTAAATGTATATTTGTATTTAGGCACAGGGATTGCACAATCACTTCACATGCAGATTAAAGGGTATTTGTATGGGGGCACAGGGAGTGCACAATTAGTTCACGTGCAGAATGTGCCAAGATTTAATTGAATGATTGATTAGCAATAGAGTCTCGGCACAGCTGCATAAAACAGTGAGTGTTCAGGAGTGGAGAATGGGAGCACAGAGAGAGGAGATAAAATAATAAATATAAAGAAACAATTGCTACGCGTGCTGGTTCAACACCAGCACCATACTTGTTTTAGTTATTATTTGTGTTTCTATTTCTTTTCGGTCACCATGCCTTTTTGTTGCTGTGAAGTGTTTTGATTTGTTCAAACCTTTTATTTATTTATAATAAATCGGGCAACAGCGCATTTAATCACAGTACTGCGTGTTTCTTCCGGGTTTGACGTCACCACAAGCCATCGTGTCACAAGCATGCAGAAATTCTATTTGTAAAAGTGTGTATGTTATAAAAGTTACGGTTCTTCCTGCATATATGTTTTTTCTTTCTAGTTTTATATTGTTGGTAATGCAGAATTGAGTATGTAAATATGCATTTTGATTGGTTGTTATTGTCTTATGTCATGTCATGTACTGTATGTTATGTATATTGTAGGTCATGCTCATTTAATAAGTGACACAACTCATTGTGGTATATGTAATACTCACTGTGGTTACCAATATGTCAGTACATGTGTACATGTGTACATTTCTTTTAGTACATGTCTTACTCATTGTATGTATTTTATACATATCCAGATTGGTATGTGTCATACTTTTTTAGTATGTGTTTTTAACTGCTTATATCCATTTTGATGTCTGTCCCATCCGTACAAATATATACTGTATATTCTATTTTATCTGGTTGTATGACAGATCTCATATACTGTGTGTGTGTGTATATAAATATATATATATTGTGAGCTTGGAGCTCTGTTTCGGGGTGGTAACCTAATGAAGGACCAGACAAGAGGCAGGAAATGAAGTCTAAGTGAGGGTTTATTTACAGTGAAAAAAAAACACAACTTTCCAGGGGGTTGCCAGAAAATAAAAACCTAGCCCACTCACCGGGCCCTAGTCTTAACTACTTCAGGTCCCTAGTCTTGACAGTTGGGCAAGGCTAGCCCTCACCCAACTCAAATACAAAAGAAACACCACACACACTCTGGGGTGATAAGAGTTCAGTCACTTGTACGTCTCCTGGCTTGCAATTCCACCACTCGCCACCAGGAGAGCTCCCAGGTTGGTTTCCCTTTCTGACTTTTGTAATTGTATTATCCCTGCTGAGAGTTTCCAGGGTCCATTGATGATCGAGAGGGCCCCCTGCAGGTAAGTCCCGGGCAAGAAGGATGAAGTAATCCCAGCGTGTTATGAAGTAAAAATAAAGACAATAACAAGGCTTGTTTTCTCCACAGCCAACTCAATATACCACGAACTTGTTCCAGCCAACAACAAAAAAAATAAAAGACTCGAACTTAACTGTGTTGACTCTCTTTTAAACAGTCCATTACTCGTGGTTCCAACACACAGTTATTTGTTACAGGGATTTCCCATCTCCGCGGGTCCTGGGGTTCCTTTTGAATAATACTCAGTCCTTAAACAAGCACGATCTGCACAACGCGCTACTTGCTATGAAAACAGTACAGTCTCTGGTGCCAGCGTTATTTTACATGCGGGTTATTTACTGAACCCTGCACTCCAAGTTCAGTGAACACGCTTTTTAGAAAAATATCAACACACTCCACACTTGTGTTACCGCAGGAATAAAACCGTCTTTGGCTGCTGTCTTCACTCACAGCTCCCAGCGTAAAAATATACGACACAGGTCTCCTTCTAAAATCCCAACCACACTCCCGTTGAGAATATTAAAAGTTTATTTCAACTACCTTGCTGCACCGTAGTTGTCTTGCCGTGTCCGTAGTTTGTTTCGCTGGTATCCTCCACAGTATTCCGTGTATTCCTGGTCTGATGCTTGTTTGCAAACGAGTCCCACGCTCCTGGTCACGTTGCTTAATTTTTAAACACTTGTTTCTACACACAAAGCATAACGCTCTCTCCTGCACCGACTGCCCTGTTGCTGTTCATTATTTTCCTCTCTCCTCGCTATTCACCGTCTTAAATAATGCTCCCCTTCCCCCTTCCAGCTGCTATTAATTAAGCCCTTTAGCCATCCCAGAAGTGGAGCCCTACGACAGCTACTCTGTGGGGTAATTTAAAGACGTATCCCCAAATCTTTGTGATAAATTGCCCTGTAACAATGCAACTATAGAACCTCACACTTCTATGTTGCATTACTACTTACTCCTGTACATTTATCACACATCCTTTTCCCCAGCTAAAACCAACCGGTTTAAGCGGAACTTCCTTCCCCTTCTCATGTACCCGAGACAAACCATCAGCATTTGCATTCCTTACCCCGCTCCTATGTTCTATTTTGAACCTGTAAGGCTGTAATGCCAAAAACCACCTAGTCACTCTTGCGTTCTTCTCTCTGTTTTCTTTCATCCACTTTAAAGGTGAATGATCCGTGACCAGTGTGAATTCCCGCCCTAAAAGATAGTATTTTAAGCTTTCTATGGCCCATCGAACTGCCAAACATTCCTTTTCTACGACTGCGTAATTCCGTTCTCTTGGCAACAACTTTCTACTCAGGTACATTATGGGATGCTCTTCACCATCAATTATTTGGGAAAGGACTGCTCCCACCCCTACTTCCGAGGCATCTGTCTGCACTATGAAAGGCTTTGTAAAATCGGCCACCCCTAACACTGGCCCACTACATAGAATATCTTTCAATTTTACAAACGCCTCTTCCGTTGTCTCCGTCCATTTTATTTTATTAGGAGCGGTTTTCCTAATTAACTCCGTCAGTGGAGTTGCCACCGACGAGAATTCGGGTACAAACCGTCGATAATATCCAGCCAAGCCCAAGAACGCCCTTACTTGCTTCTTAGTTTGCGGAATTGGCCAATCTCTGATGGCATCTACTTTGTCCACTTGTGGTTTGATAGCCCCTCCTCCCACAATGTAACCCAAATATTTAGCTTCAGTCAGTCCAATGAAGCACTTTTCTGGATTAGCTGTTAATGAAGCATCTCTCAAGCTTTGTAACACTGCTTTTAATTTAGCTACGTGACTGTCCCAGTCTTCTGAGAAGATTACTATATCGTCAATATAGGCTGATGCGTATTCTGCATGTGGTCTCAGTACCTTATCCATCAATCGTTGAAATGTCGCTGGGGCCCCATGCAACCCAAATGGCATCACCTTATATTGATACAAACCCCTCGGGGTAGAAAAGGCTGTTTTTTCTTTTGATTCTGGGCTCAAGGGAATTTGCCAGTATCCTTTAGTAAGATCTAATGTTGTTAAGTATTTAGCCTTACCTAATCTTTCTATAAGCTCGTCTACTCTCGGCATGGGATATGCATCAAATTTTGACACCTTATTTAACTGTCTAAAGTCATTGCAGAATCTCCAAGTCCCATTAGGTTTAGCCACCATTACAATGGGGCTACTCCACGGACTTGACGATTCCTCAATAACATCAAGTTTGATCATGTTCTCAATTTCTTTGTGCATATCCTCTCTTTTTGCTTCCGGCACTCTGTAAGGGCGAACCTTCACTCTAACTCCCTCCGGAGTTGTAATGGCATGTTGTATCACTTTAGTCCTACCTGGTAAACTAGAAAATACGTCAAGGTTTTGCTTGACTAGCTCTTGAACCTCATCCTTTTGTTCTTGAGTTAAGGAGGGTCCAATATTTATCTTGCCATTCTGAGGTGCAACAACCTTGGACATTAGGACCTCTCGTTCGACCCATGGTTTTAATAAATTTATGTGATAAATTTGTTCTGTTTTGCGTCTGTCTGGTTGACAGATTTTATAGTTTACCGGCCCTACTGCTTCAATTACCTCATAGGGGCCCTGCCAGTGTGTAAACAATTTACTCTCAGGTACAGGCACTAATACCATTACTCGATCCCCCGGATTAAAAGTGCGTTTTTTCGCCGTTCTATTATAGTGTTCTGCTTGTCTAGCCTGAGCCTGCTTTAAATGAGCTTGAACAATGGGTGTCACTTTTTCAATTCGATCCTTCATCTGCAACACATGCTCAACAATATTCTTTCCTGGGACTTTCTGTTCTTCCCAACTCTCCTTTGCTATATCCAGTATGCCTCGAGGTTGTCTTCCATATAATAATTCAAATGGTGAAAACCCTGTCGAAGACTGTGGCACCTCCCTAACAGCAAACATTAAATATGGAAGTAACAAGTCCCATTCCTTGCCGTCCTGACTAATCACCTTCTTCAACATTGCCTTTAATGTTTGATTAAACCTCTCCACTAAGCCATCCGTTTGAGGATGGTAAACAGAGGTACGAATTGGTTTAATACGCAATAGCCCACACAGATCTTTCATTAGTTTACTTACAAAGGGGGTACCTTGATCAGTAAGGATCTCCTTAGGTATCCCGACACGGGTAAACACGTGAACCAACTCTTTGGCAATCGTTTTGGAAGCCGTATTCCTTAATGGGATGGCTTCAGGGTAACGAGTAGCATAGTCCAAGATTACTAAAATATACTCGTGTCCCCTGGCTGACTTGTTCAAGGGCCCTACCAGGTCCATGGCTATGCGCTCAAACGGAACATCAATAATCGGCATGGCCTCTAATGGGGCTCTAAGGTGGGGCCGGGGACTGGCTTTCTGACACCTAGGACAAGATTTACAGAACCTCTCTACGTCCTTCCTTATCCCTAACCAGTAAAACCGTTGCAACACTCTCTGTAACGTTTTCTCTCCCCCTAAATGAGCTCCAAACAGGTGATTATGCGCCAATTGTAAAACCGTATTTCGGAACAACTTAGGCACCAGCAACTGCTCTACTGGGCTTCCATTCAGTATTGTATTCCGATATACCAGATCATTCTTGATCACAAAGTTTTCTAATGGGTTGACAGTCACATTCTCTATGGGTACCCCATTCACCGCCACCACCCTTTCTTTTATATGCACCAAGGTGGGGTCATTCCCTTGTTCCCTACCAAAGTGCTCAGAATTGGGAGAGAAAGACTCGCACCAGGTTTCCGAACCCCTCTCTGGGTCTACCTCCAATTCCACCTCTCCCGTTTCCTCTATAATTTCCTCGGTGGTACACTGAGTGCTCACTCCCTTTTGCCCTCGCTTTGCAACCTGCCCAACTAAAACGGTGGGTTGGGGTGGCCATTTTTTCTTTTCTTGTCTTCGCTGCCTACGTGATTTATAGGAGGTTCTCTCTCCTCCCCTAAAAAGTTCCGAGTCAGAAAAGGGAAATAGGCTAAAAAGGCTCTCCGGAGACTCTTTTCCCCTCTCTAAATTTACCATCGGGCCCTCCCATTTCCCCTTCAATTTGGTCAGGTTATTAAAACCTGGGTAATCTCTACCCAGAATCACTTGGTGAGGCAACCTAGGGATGACTCCTACTCTCATTTCGTGCTCCCCATCTTCACAGGAGATTTTAATCTGGCTAGTAGGATAGTATTTCACATCCCCATGGATGCAAGTGATTCCGGTCTTAAGGTCACTTTCCAATCTGGTTGTAGTCACATACTCGGGGGCTACCAAGGTTAATGCACTACCTGAATCAATGAGAGCCTGAGCCTTAATTCCATTCACCCACACAGTTATTAGATAAGGGTATTGGCCCTCAGGGGTCCCAGACACAATTATACTCCCGCAAAATGTTTCAGCACTATTACACTGCATTGGTTCACCTAATTGAGGACAACTCTTAGCTATATGGCCTATTTTATGACAACGGAAGCACTGGTACTGACTAAAATCACGGGGTGAACCCTTCCTGGAACCTTCCCCCAAGTCGTTAACCCTAACCAGTCCCTTCACGGTTGGAAACCGCTCTTCTGCTGTAGACAGTGAAATCAGGTTCTTACCCGGGTCGTTGTCTGGTTGTACTTTCCTTACAGTCCACTGGTTAGTTGGTTTCCGGTAGGCACCAGTCTGCGGTTGTCGGGCCAAATCTTCAGCGGCCAGCTGTCTTTCTACCAGAGTGATGAATTGGTCCAGGTCCTTTGGGTCCCCTTGTCCTACCCACTTACGTAGCGTTCCTGGTAAGGCACGAAGATATCTATCCATAACCAACACCTCCATCATCTGCTTGGATGAGTTCACCTCTGGTTGCAACCATCGGTTGGCCAGATGCAGTAAATCAAACAGTTGTGAGCGTGGTGCTCTTGTAGTGCTGTAAGTCCATGCATGGTACTTTTGGGCTCTGACAGCCATGGTCACCCCTGCCCGAGCCAGTATCTCTGCCTTCAGGTGATCGTAACTGTCTGCTTGTATTGGGCTTAGGTCATAGTATGCTTTCTGGGCGTCCCCCACTAAGAACGGGGCCAGCACCCCAGCCCACTTCTCTTTGGGCCATTCTTCTCTGGTGGCTGTCCGCTCAAAAGCCAAGAGAAATGCTTCCACATCATCGCTCTCGGTCATCTTCTGCAACACCTGAGATGACTTGATAGCGACTGAATGGCCAGACACTACTCTGGTCTGAGCAAGTTGCCGCACCATGGCCTCTCTCTCAATCCGGGCCTCATTAAGCTGCTCTTGCAGCAGCCTGTTGGTCTCCTGTTGGACCTGCATAGAGGCGGAATGGTGTTCTTGCATCTTCCGTGTGCTCTCTTGCTGAGCAGCCGTGGCGCTCATTAATGCCCGGACCAGCTCACTGACTTCTGCCATTGTCAAAAAAAATTATATGGGTCTGTAACTTAATCAGAAATTACCGTCCCACTTCTGACACCATATGTGAGCTTGGAGCTCTGTTTCGGGGTGGTAACCTAATGAAGGACCAGACAAGAGGCAGGAAATGAAGTCTAAGTGAGGGTTTATTTACAGTGAAAAAAAAACACAACTTTCCAGGGGGTTGCCAGAAAATAAAAACCTAGCCCACTCACCGGGCCCTAGTCTTAACTACTTCAGGTCCCTAGTCTTGACAGTTGGGCAAGGCTAGCCCTCACCCAACTCAAATACAAAAGAAACACCACACACACTCTGGGGTGATAAGAGTTCAGTCACTTGTACGTCTCCTGGCTTGCAATTCCACCACTCGCCACCAGGAGAGCTCCCAGGTTGGTTTCCCTTTCTGACTTTTGTAATTGTATTATCCCTGCTGAGAGTTTCCAGGGTCCATTGATGATCGAGAGGGCCCCCTGCAGGTAAGTCCCGGGCAAGAAGGATGAAGTAATCCCAGCGTGTTATGAAGTAAAAATAAAGACAATAACAAGGCTTGTTTTCTCCACAGCCAACTCAATATACCACGAACTTGTTCCAGCCAACAACAAAAAAAATAAAAGACTCGAACTTAACTGTGTTGACTCTCTTTTAAACAGTCCATTACTCGTGGTTCCAACACACAGTTATTTGTTACAGGGATTTCCCATCTCCGCGGGTCCTGGGGTTCCTTTTGAATAATACTCAGTCCTTAAACAAGCACGATCTGCACAACGCGCTACTTGCTATGAAAACAGTACAGTCTCTGGTGCCAGCGTTATTTTACATGCGGGTTATTTACTGAACCCTGCACTCCAAGTTCAGTGAACACGCTTTTTAGAAAAATATCAACACACTCCACACTTGTGTTACCGCAGGAATAAAACCGTCTTTGGCTGCTGTCTTCACTCACAGCTCCCAGCGTAAAAATATACGACACAGGTCTCCTTCTAAAATCCCAACCACACTCCCGTTGAGAATATTAAAAGTTTATTTCAACTACCTTGCTGCACCGTAGTTGTCTTGCCGTGTCCGTAGTTTGTTTCGCTGGTATCCTCCACAGTATTCCGTGTATTCCTGGTCTGATGCTTGTTTGCAAACGAGTCCCACGCTCCTGGTCACGTTGCTTAATTTTTAAACACTTGTTTCTACACACAAAGCATAACGCTCTCTCCTGCACCGACTGCCCTGTTGCTGTTCATTATTTTCCTCTCTCCTCGCTATTCACCGTCTTAAATAATGCTCCCCTTCCCCCTTCCAGCTGCTATTAATTAAGCCCTTTAGCCATCCCAGAAGTGGAGCCCTACGACAGCTACTCTGTGGGGTAATTTAAAGACGTATCCCCAAATCTTTGTGATAAATTGCCCTGTAACAATGCAACTATAGAACCTCACACTTCTATGTTGCATTACTACTTACTCCTGTACATTTATCACAATATATATATATATATATATATATATATATATATATATATATATATATATATATATATATATATATATATATATATATTGTAACACAGCAGGGAGGGGGTTAATCCTCCCTGCATAAAAGAAACATGTGAGAATGCACATTTGTTTGATTGTTTAATCGTTAATTATCCCCTGCACCTGGTAATTATTGTTAAATTAGGACCAGGTGCAGGGTATTTAAGAGAGGCAGCTAGTCTGCTCATGGCTGCTGAGTAGAAGGAGGCAGATGGTGTGCTCTGTCTCCGAGCAGTAAGATTGAAGTAAGTGCTGTGTCAAACCTGTGTGGTTTAATTAAGTTTTGGGGCAGGGAAACGGCTTAGCCGTCCTGTGTTAGTTAGGTTCCTGTGTGTGTAGTTAGTGCTCGATAAGAGCTAGGTGTTTATTTGGTTTTGTGTGTTTGATTTTTGTGTTTATTAAAAAAATAGCGCACCAGCGCTTAAAAATCAATTTCATTGTTCTGGGTCGTATTTTTAAAGGGGCAACGAACCCGTGTGAGGTGCAATCTTGTCACATATGGTGGAGAATGCGGGCACCCCTACGACCCAGTAAATAATAATAAAAAAAAAAAAAAAAAAAAAAAAAAAAGGATTTTCAAGAACTAATTGAGAAAATCAAGAGAAACACTGCTGCTCAAGTGGAGCAGAATAAGACATGGAGACTGGAGCTAGGGCTACCGGAACCGGAGCCTACAGAGCTGGACCTGCTGCTCCAGAAATGGGAGGTAGAGCAGCTGTCCCAAGAGCCAGAGAGGGTGGAGCTGTCGTCCCAAGAGCCAGAAGGGCTGGAGCTGTCCCGAGAGCCAGAAGGGGTGGAGCTGCCAACCCAAGAGCCAGAAGGGGTGGAGCTGCCAACCCAAGAGCCAGAGGGGGTGGAGCTGCAGTCTCGGGAGCCAGAGGGGCTGAAGCTGCCGTCTCGGGAACCAGAGGAGGTGAGGGAGTCACCTCCACCACAGCCCCGACCACCACCCCTGGAAACCAGTCCGGTGCTGCCGGGCACGGTCCCTTGCCCCGTGCTTGTTGACACCCTGCCGGATTGCGTGGACCTCCCTGTGCTCGACCTCGTGCCCAGGTCGGGGCACCGCCAGGCACAGTTCCTCACCTGGTCCCTTGCTACACTCCCCCTGAAACCTCAGACGTCACGACGCGGTCGTGTGACGTCACTGGCGTTCCCCCTTCCTCCCGCTATGTTCCCCCTGGACTCTCAGATGTCGCTGCGCCGGTCCCGTGGCTCGCACCTCTGCCTGTCGCTGCACCGTCCAGGTTACCGGCTTATGCGTCGGTCGCCCCTGGCAAGCCGTTTGGGTCCCTACTCGCCGGATCGCGGTCCCTTCCGCTGGACACCGGACTTCAAAGGGGGGGGGGAAATGTGGCCTTGGAATGGCCGATCAGTGCTGTGCACTTAAGGGGGGGGAAGTGTAACACAGCAGGGAGGGGGTTAATCCTCCCTGCATAAAAGAAACATGTGAGAATGCACATTTGTTTGATTGTTTAATCGTTAATTATCCCCTGCACCTGGTAATTATTGTTAAATTAGGACCAGGTGCAGGGTATTTAAGAGAGGCAGCTAGTCTGCTCATGGCTGCTGAGTAGAAGGAGGCAGATGGTGTGCTCTGTCTCCGAGCAGTAAGATTGAAGTAAGTGCTGTGTCAAACCTGTGTGGTTTAATTAAGTTTTGGGGCAGGGAAACGGCTTAGCCGTCCTGTGTTAGTTAGGTTCCTGTGTGTGTAGTTAGTGCTCGATAAGAGCTAGGTGTTTATTTGGTTTTGTGTGTTTGATTTTTGTGTTTATTAAAAAAATAGCGCACCAGCGCTTAAAAATCAATTTCATTGTTCTGGGTCGTATTTTTAAAGGGGCAACGAACCCGTGTGAGGTGCAATCTTGTCACAATATATATATATATAGTGCCTTGCATAAGTATTTACCCCCCCTTGGACTTTTCCACATTTTGTAGTGTTACAACCTGGAATTAAAATGGATTTAATTAGGATTTTTTGTCACTGATCTACACAAAATAGTCCATAATGTCGAAGTGGGGAAAAAAATCTACGTATTTTTCAAAATTATTTACAAATAAAAAACTGAAAAGTCTTGATTGCATAAGTATTCACCCCCTTTGCTGTGACACCCCTAAATAAGCTCTGGTGCAACCAATTGCCTTCAGAAGTCACATAATTAGTTGAATGGAGTCCACCTGTGTGCAATTAAAGTGTCACATGATCTCAGATTAAATACACCTGTTTCTGGAAGGCCCCAGAGTTTGTTAGAAAGCATATTTAAACAAACAGCATCATGAAGACCAAGGAGCTATCAAAACAAGTCCGGGATAAAGTTCTGGAGAAGCACCAATCAGGGTTGGGTTATAAAAAAATATCCCAAACTTTGAACATCCCCCGGAGCACCGTTAAATCCATTATTCAAAAATAGAAAGAATATGGCACAACCGCGACTCTGCCTAGAGAAGGCCGCCCACCAAAACTCAGTGACCAGGTAAGGAGGATTTTGCCAAAAGGCATGTGGGAGACACAGCAAACATGTTGAAAAAGGTTCTCTGGTCTGATGAAACCAAAATTGAACTTTTTGGCCTTAGCGCAAAACGCTATGTGTGGCGCAAAGCCAACACTGCTCATCACCCTGAGAACACCATCCCCAAGGTGAAGCATGGTGGTGGCAGCATCATGTTATGGGGATGCTTTTCATTGGCAGGGACTTTGAAACTGGTCAGGATTGAGAGCAAGATGGATGGAGCCAAATACAGGGAAATTCTAGAGGAAAACCTGTTTCAGTCTGCAAGAGACCTGGGACTGGGGCGGAGGTTCACCTTCCAGCAGGACAATGACCCTAAACACACAGCCAAAGCTACACTGGAGTGGTTTAAAAACAAGAACCTGAATGTCTTAGAATGGCCCAGTCAAAGCCCAGACCTCAATCCGATTGAGAATCTGTGGCAAGACTTGAAAATTGCTGTTCACCAATGGTCCCCATCCAACTTGACAGAGCTTGAGCAATTTTGCCAAGAAGAATGGGCAAAAATTGCAGGATCCAGATGTGCAAAGCTGGTAGAGACTTACCCAAAAAGACTCACAGCTGTAATTGCTGCTAAAGGTGCTTCTACCAAGTATTGACTCAGGGGGGTGAATACTGATGCAACCAAAAAATGTCTTTTTTTGTTTAATTAACTTTTGTGTCAGAATAAAAAATATTTTGCACCTTCAAAGTGTTAAGTATGTTGTGTAAATCAAATGGTAAAAATCCTAATTAAATCCATTTTATTTCCAGTTTGTAACACTACAAAATGTGGAAAATTCCAAGGGGGGTGAATACTTATGCAAGGCACTGTATATGTGTGTATATATATATATATATATATATATATATATATATATATATATATATATATATATATATATACACACACACACACACAGTATATGAGATCTGTCATACAACCAGATAAAATAAAATTTGTTTGTCCATTGTACTATTCTAAAAGAGTTCTCGCTTCCGTCATAAATGTGTTGTACAATAAAAAGAAAGGGAAAAGAGAGAAAGAAATATGTTTGAACGCAGAAATGGGGGAGTTGCCCCCAGCCACAAAGTCAGAGAAAATGCCACAGCTGGATTACTTCAAAGCCAGCCACAACTGAAATTAAGTTTGTTTACCTAGCATTCCTGTGTTTGCCAGATAAAAGCAGGTCATAGCTGTATGAAAGGTTCCCTTGAAGTCATTGGCAAAGAAAGAAGTTTAAACAGTGGGGTTCTTTTTATCCACAAGTAGACAATGGTAGGATTCAAGATGAAATACTGGACAAGGAAGTTTTGTTCATTTTTTTTCATTACATTTCATTGAATTAATAGACGTACCCAGCTATCACAGAACACCTGTCCAACTAAACTTTGAAATCTGTGAATATTGTTATAGTATTTCACTTACTCTACATCACCAAGTGTGGATTCAGGATAATTGTATACACTGAGGAAAACTACCAAATGCTAGGAGACTTAAGTACTGAATATCAGTAACCCTACACTATATAACAGTGATATATGGCATGGCATCAGAAGTACCTCCACTGTTTGTGTTTCCCTTTACAAATGTATCTTAAACATACCAAAACGTTGGGAAGTTGGCTCTTTTGAGCAAAAACTATATATATATATATATATATATATATATATATACAGTACATATGTGTGTGTTTTAGTTATTGCTCGATTAGAGCTAGTTTTTTGTTTTGTTTGTTTATTAAATATAGCGCAACAGCGCTTAAACTCCATTTCTGTGTCCTGGGTCTGCAAACGAACGACCATGAGTGCCAGCCGGGCTAATATATATATATATATATATATATATATATATATATATATATATATATATATATATATATATATATGTATATATATATGTATAAATTCCTCTAGAGGGAAATATACTTGAACTTTGACCCATTCGACTCCTCGAGACCACTTTCAATTTAAACACAAAATGTCTCATTTTTCAACCACAACATCTACAGTAGAGAAATGTTCATTAATAATCAACAAAATGAAAATACATTAAAAAACAATTTGATGTAAAGCTGGTACATTCGTATATCAGACATTCCTGTCAGTGACTGTTAAAGACAGTCCTGTCAATGACTTTCAAAATTTAAATCACTCGACAACACCCACAATTCATGTTTTTTAGGCACTTTTAACGAATCTCTCTCTTTGAAGATTTACAGTCTTCACCAATTGGAGCACCAACCAAGTGAGCGACACAAATCTTCAACTGACAGCGACTAAAAAAAAAAGCATACCCCATTGAAACACATTTTCCTTAAAAATATGTTTTGTTTTGTTTTTTTAAGTTCATTATCTACCTGGTTTAAGTCACCGTTCCTGAATTGACTTAATGTACGTTATTATTTATTTATTTTTCTTTTAATAATTTAGTCGTTGCCAATTAGTTTTTATTATTTTCTCCCCAATTTGAAATGCCCAATTATTTTTAGGCTCAGCTCACCGCTACCACCTCTGTGCTGACTCAGGAGGGGCGAAGATGAACACACGCTGTCCTCCGAAGCGTGTGCCGTCAGCTGCCCGCTTCTTTACACTCTGCAGACTCACCGTGCAGCCGGAGGACAATGCAGCTCTAGGCAGCTTACAGGCAAGCCCGCAGGCGCCCGGCCAGACTACAGGGGTCGCTGGTGCGCGGTGAGCCGAGGACACCCTGGCCGACCTAACCCTCCCTCCCCCCGGGCGACGCTCGGCCAATTGAGTGCCGCCCCTTGGGAGCTCCCGTCCACGGTTGGCTGTGGAATAGCCTGGACTCGAACTCGCGACGTCCAGGCTATAGAGCGCATCCTGCACTCTAGCGAGTGCTTTTATGTACATTATTATTTATTAAGTTCACTTGCAATTTGAACCGTAACACCCGTTTATTGTCTTTTTTTATTACAGATACTATTATCCATGTATTATAAAAAATAATAGATGGGTTTCATTGAGTTAAAGGCAAATAGTGGTCTCGTAGTTTATGACATCACATAAACCCTAGATGGAATTATTTCCCTGTAACTCACTGAAGCCGATCTATTATTATCTATATATATATATATATATATATATATATATATATATATATATATATAATCCAGTTGACTACCTTGTATTTTCAAACACCCATTTCATTATCCCTAAACTTGCAGATGAGAGGTTGAAATTAATTATATAAATTGCATATTTGTGTCTATGACTCAAAAATATAACCTATTCCAAGCAGGTCATTAAAAGTCAACGGATGACAAAAAATTAATTCTCCAAGGATTCTAGAAATGCAAGGCTAATCATCGTGTAATACATACTGCAGATGAAATATTAATATGTTTGACTATTGTTCATGTTTGACTAGGCCTATTCCAATTAGATTTGAATGGAAAATTCCTGTTCATTGTTCTGCAGGCCAATTGCGTACCAACAAAATCCATAATCATGTAAAATATTTGAGTTCTGGTTTTAAAATAAAGATAAAGCAAAATTCCAACCTCCTGCATTTAATTTTCTAAATCAAAGGTACGGTAAACGTGATCTCACCAGAAAATATGCTATTAATCTGACATTAATGTTGCATCTGTAATTATAGTAGCAGTGATGAAGGATATAAAAAGAACAGCTTCATAATAAAGCCTAATGCAATGCTCATTATGATTGTACGATTTGACTGCACACATCTCTTCTCCAGTTGAGTAATAATCACATCAGCTAACTCAAGCCAATTCAGTTTTCAATCACAGTACAGTACAATATTATTTTTATATTTTACATATACAGTTCCTTCAATCTAGAATGGACACAGATTGAAAAATAGGATGATTTGAGTAGTGTTGTAAACAACATAGATTTTCTAACTGATGCACTTTCGAGAGTTAAGTATTTTTTTTCTCATTAAGTATGCTTCAGTTGAAGCTTCTGCTTTTCATAGCATGAATTTAGAAAAAAGAATGTGCAAATGATGTTCTTCTGATAATACAAACTATCTCTACTGAACTGCATCTCACTCAACTTGATCATTACTACACTTTTTTTCTGATAATTGTAGGAAATAAGAATATGTTTTGTCAAGCTGCAGTACAATTGGAACATGGCATGACTGTTATACTTTTAATATGCACCTTTTAATATGCACCTTCTATGCATTGTATAACTGAAGTGACATATGTAAATCACAACTAAAATTAAAGGAAGTCTACAATAACTGGGACACTGTGTAAAGTAAAATCTTTAACGATTCAGTATCATAGCAATTCTACCTCACCTTAAAAACCTCACCTGTCCCTGTAAATAATATATATTTGGTGGTGGTTTATATTATAAATATGGTTTGTTTGAGTTTTTAAATAAAACTGTATAATTTGCTCAAATAAAGTGTGTGCTAGTTATGGCAGGGCTGGGAGGTTAGGCTTCCCTCCCTGCCTAATTGAAATGGAATGTGCAGCAGGTGGCCAGGTGTCAATTGAACAATTGATATTCAATTAACCCTGGTCACCTGCCTTTAAAAAGAGGCGACAAACCAGATACTTGTTTGTTCTTTGTTTGTTCTTGTGTGTGGTGTTTGTGCTGTCTTCTGCAAGCCTGCATGTGTAACCAGGGTGAGCTACCTTTATAATTTACAGATTAGTTTAGGGGAATTTTAATCGCACAGAAGTTTAATTGAGATTGTGCAGGGAGAAGGTTCCTGAAGCGGGACCTCCGTTTTAGTGGGAGTAGCGCCTGGCCACAATGTTCTAGTTGATTTGTACAGTGTTTTGTTTTGTGTTTTTGTATATATCCATGTACCTCTGTGTATATATCCTCCCGCACTAGGACTACCATTGCTGGTACCCTAGTGGCAGTCACATACTACTGCACCGGACTGCCTGTTAATAATACAGTACCCTTTATTAATAAGTTTCTTGACAATTGGATAAGCAGTTCTATAGACATATGCACAAATGCAAGTATGACATACAGATGGACCCATGTACATACGGACAGATACCCCCTAAATCTTCATGACAATTAGCTGTAAGTGGTTCTACATATATATGAAAAGTGTGACTTAAGTACAGATGTACAACAACCTCCACTACTGTATATCCCCTTTGCAGTAGGTTTCATTTTCTTTGTGACAGAACACTATATATAGATGAGCACTCTTGTTTTCTTGATGATCATTTTCTATAATGATTCCACAGATGGTTTTGTAAACTACATTTTTTGTGTATAAACAGAAACAATTGCACACATTAAAATGGACTATTTCAGATCCTTCTCTTGTGACATTAACCAGTGAACACACATACTGTACAGAGGGATTATAGCCAGAAACAATCCAAAAGGTCTATAGGAGGGTAGGCAGAGTTAAGTCTGGGGCAAAGTCTAGGCAGTTATCGTGTACAGTATGACAGACTGCCACAATTAGCACCTCCTTTTTGGAATGAGAACCCTAATAAAACTCACCGATTGGTTTAAGTTTTAAAAACGTACACACATTCAAAAACAAAAGTGGATTATAACATAAGATATTTGTTGTATGGCATTTGCTATTTATTCTGTTAGATGGTATTCTAAAGATTGAAAAATTGAAATACATAATCTGCTTGGTTCTAGCATATTATAAATGCAGTACTTTCATCGTTTTCTGAAGAGCACCACTTTTAGTATTTTAAAAATCTGCTGAACAGCAAAACTCCCAACTCTGTTCTGTCAGTTTAATGTGCTTTGCCAAACACCCCAATCCACAATCTCACAGCAATACTAAAATGACATCATTTTATTTGCATTCCTGGCTACAGCACAGTACTCGGTTTTCCATTATCCATTTGGCCAGACAAAATAAATGTTGTGTATGCTGTCACCTATGCAGTTTCTTTATATTTTCAGCAATCGAATGCAGTATTTAGAGATACCCAGCTTAGATTTGGAATCTCTCAAACTATTTTTCCTCAGATTTTCATTTCTTGGTTAATTCCCCAATTCCCCATCAGCATGCTATACTGTAGGTTACACACAAATTCCAACTACAGTACACTGTAACATAGGTTATACCAAATGGTCAGTTATATTCAATGACATCACTTTATGCTTCATTTTCATTTCAGAATTAAGTCTGTGGCATACCTAAACAATGGCTATGTTTGAGGACTCTTGGTAACCAGAATGGAACGTTCTTCTAGAATTGTGGTGTCATTGTAGAATATTTTTTTAGATTTTGGAAAACAATGTTGAAAGGATGGTGCGTCAGGAGAGGGTAGGCCACAGCAACTTTATCTTGCTTAGCATTGTGCCTTACGTCAAAATGTCACTTTCCCAGGACAAATTATCGTCTTACTGAGACAAAAATACACTTCCTGATCCTGTAATTGCATAGTTAATTAGCACAGCTTTAGCATGCCACATTAATATATATATATATATTTGTTATGTTGAGTGAATCTTAAGGAAATCATTGAGCAAATAACTAATTTGTGTAACCATTCTTAGGGAGAGAGAAACAAAGCTAGGAAAACTGAAATGTGTCAAAAACATCTGCTGTAAAGCAGGTTGGTAAAATTGGATATACCTGTAATATCATTCTTAACTCTTAAAGTCATTAAAGCAATGCACAGTTATTACGATGTGGGACATTCAAACTATTAAAATAGCCCCTCCTTAATTACTATAGAATGACATCTAATGGCAAGACACTTTGAAATTTGTGGTAAACCCACATGTTAAAAAAGGACAGGGTCAAATTGATTTATTTTCAGGAATACAGTTTTTTGTTGTAAACTCTTTCCTTCCAATATTCTCTCATTGTAAGTGGCATTCTTATCAGTAAGAGATTATTTACATAAAGTGTTTTGTGCATTCAAGTTAACAATACGACACATCTGCATTCATGAATTTTAATGGTTGTGCTGGTGAAATATATTAAATAAGGAATAGGACATAGTTTGTCTGTTTCTGTCTATGTCTTTGATAATGTATGTGTATGTATTTACAGTGATTCCCCTACATTTGACATCACCTGTTCAATTTACAATTAATTATATCTATATGGTACAAGATAACATCACACATTTCTGGTTGTAATCTGAGAACCTCTTCAACAGGATGAGCATTTTTGCATATTTGTAATGAAGATGGTATGATGCATAAGTATGTATACAATAACTATTCAACGGGTTAAATATCCATAGGGTCTTATAGTCAAAGTGTCTGTCTGTCTGCCTTTACTTATTAAAGTATGAATAATGGGGAGACTATAAAAAATCATAAAGGCCTCATCTCCATCAGGTCCCATAGTTCCCATTATTTTGTAAAGATATGTATTGTTGATGTTGACAGTGTTTTACTTTTTGTAAAGCTCTTTTGGGATTAAATGACAGGCACATGCAAATAATAATCTGTCACATAGTATCAGGGACATTAATCTAATTTTAAAAACATTATAACAGATACAACTCGCAAATATTTATACTTGCAAAGATATTTCAAGCAAGTATATTATTGTGACACATCATTTTTTTCACAGCTATCCCAAATACAGAGACATGACTTCAGAAATGTGTCTGATAGCTGGGACAACAGGCTCAGTTCCAGGATTCCCCACACTGATCCAGGCAGTCTCCCTCAACCTTGACTTGCAGGGACCAGATTGTAGATGGGAGAGTCACTTTCCATCCTTTGCTGCTTAATCCAGGAAGTCCTGATGACTCGGATCTAAAGGTGACCAGGGTCTGAGGCAGATAGGTAAGTTCCTGCTTCAAGTAATTTTAAATTAACTACATTCAGTAACATTGTAAGGTGGTGTTTGAATTAGCTGAGGTAGTGTGTGATTAGTACCAGGTGAGTGGTTAAATTGAATAGAAGTTGATTTGCTATTGGATTGGTTTCCACACAGTTTAGCTGTTCTTTCCCCACCCAGCTGTTATATTAATCAGGCAGGCTGTTAGTGCACCAGCACTAAGCGCCAGCAAACAGAAGAGCCTCAACAAAAGAGCCGGGAGTCTAGCTGTGGGAGTCCAGCGAGGGGAGGCCTGCACCAAGAATAGATCCCAACCTAACAGCGCTCTGGAAGATGCCATCTACTAGTCAGGTCTGTGCCCTCCACCCCACCACTCCCACTGTACCTATTTGTCTCACCTGTCCTGCTATGACTGTCTCTCACACCCCTGTTCTGTCCTCTCACCCTCGTCCTCTGCCCTCTCTCCGCCGCTGCTCCTCCAACCCCTCTAACCTCATCCCTCTGCCTCTCCCCCCCTCCCGCACACTCTCTGGTGCACTCTGGAACTGTCAATCTTCTGCTAACAAAGCTGATATCATCTCTGCCTTTGCCTCCCACCTCTCTCTCGATTTCCTTGCTCTCACTGAAACCTGGCTGTCCCCTGATAACACTGTAACTCCTGCCGCCCTGTCCTCTCTCTACGTCCTGTCCCATACCCCACATCTCACTGGATGGGGAGGTGGCACTGGTCTTCAACTCTCTCCCTCCTTACTCTTTTCTGTCCTCTCCGACCTCTCCTCACTCTCTGTTAATACCTTTGAATTTCATTCAGTTCAACTAACCTCTCCCTGTCAACTCCTGCTAATTGTACTGTACCATCCCCCTGGACCTCTCACTCACTTTCTAGATGAACTCGACTATCTACTCTCCTCCCTCCCCTCTCTGTCTACCCCAACTGTCCTGTTAGGTGACTTCAATATCCATCTCTCCAACCCCAGCCACTGCCGGATTCCTCCCTCTCCTTCACTCCTTCGACTTCTGTCTCTCTCCATCCCCTCCTACCCACAAAGCTGTCCGTCAACTGGACCTCACCTTCTCCAGGGCCTGCTGCCCCTCCATCCTCTCTGTCACCCCCCTGGACCTCTCTGATCACTATTTCATCTCTTTTTCTCTGTCTCTCCCCTCTCTCCCTGCTCCTCCTATCCCTACTGTCACCTCTCGCCATAACCTCCGCTCTCTCTCCCCCTCTGTCCTTGCCTCCACTGCTCTCTCTCACCTCCCTCCTATCGACTCCTTCTCACAACTCTCTGTGGACTCTGCTACCTCCACCCTCTTCTCCTCCCTCACCTTCTTCCTCAACTCCCTCTGTCCCCTCACCTCCCGACCTGCTCGCCCCTCCCCTCCCCAACCCTGGCTCTCCTCTGCGCTCCGCTCAGCAAGAATCACACTGCGATCTGCTGAAAAGAAATGGAAGAGAACCAAACTCCCTGCTGCCCTAGACCTCTACTGCACTCTCCTCTCCTCTACTCTCTCCTCTGCTAAATGTATTTATTTCCAATCTGTAATCCAAGCCTCCACTAACAACCCACGTAAACTATTCTCTACCTTCTCCTCCCTCCTAAAACTCCCCTCCTCCTCCCTCCTCTATCTCCTCTGATGACTTTACCTCCTTCTTTTCGTCTAAAATCTCAGATATCCGCAAACACTTTAACACCTCTCTCTCCCACGCACCCCCTCCTGCTCCAACCCCTACACCCACTGCATCCCCTACTAACTCACCCTCCTTCTCCACCTTCTCTTCCCTCTCAGACTCTGACCTCTCCTCCCTGCTCCAGGGTCACAAACCCACCATGTGTGCCCTGGACCCCCTCCCCACTCACCTCTTTCAAGCTGCTGCTCCTGCTCTACTTCCCTTCATCTCCTCCCTTCTCAACACCTCTCTCCTTTCTGGTCTCTTTCCCTCTGCCTTCAAACAAGCCTCTATCACTCCCCTCCTCAAAAAACCTACCCTCGACCCCACCTCCCTCCAGAGCTACCGTCCTATCTCCCTCCTACCCTTCCTCTCCAAAACCCTCGAGCGGGCTGTACACCGCCAGCTCTCTGCTTTCCTGTCCAACCACTCTCTGCTCGACCCTCTCCAATCTGGCTTCCGCTCTGCTCACTCCACAGAAACTGCCCTCCTGTCTGTCACCAACTCACTAAACTCTGCCCGAGCTGCCTCTTTCTCCTCTGTCCTAATTCTCCTCGACCTCTCTGCTGCCTTTGACACTGTCGATCACTCTATTCTACTATCCTCTCTCGCTGACCTGGGAATCTCTGGCACTGCTCTGGCCTGGTTCTCCTCCTACCTCTCCAACCGCACTTATCTGGCGTGGAGCAACCTCCACACCTCACCCTCTCTCAACAGGAGTCCCCCATGTGTCAGTCTTGGGTCCTCTCCTGTTCTCTCTCTACACCCACTCCTTGGACCCCCTCATCGCATCCTATGGTTTCTCATAACATTTCTATGCTGATGATGCTCAGATTTTCCTCTCCTTCCCCACCTCTGACTCCACCATCCCCTCCCGTATCTCTACCTGTCTGTCTGCTATCTCCTCATGGATGCACTCGCATCACCTCAAACTCAACCTCTCTTAATCTGACCTCCTTTTCTTTCCCTCCTCCTCCTCCCCCTCCTCTGATCTCTCTATCTCTGTTCCTCTGGAATCTACCACACTCTCTCCCTCCTCCTCAACTAAGAACCTCGTAGTCACCCTGGACCCCCACCTCTCTTATTCCCAGCACATCTCCACTCTGGCACACACTTGCCGGTTCTTCCTGAGCAACATCCGAAGAATCCGACCCTTCCTCACCAACTACGCCACCCAGCTCCTGGTCCAGGCCTTGGTACTCTCCCGCCTAGACTACTGCAACTCCCTCCTGGCTGGCCTCCCTGTGTCCGTCACCCATCCGCTCCAGCTCATCCAGAACTCCGCTGCTTGCCTGGTGTTCTCTCTGCCTCGCTTCTCCCATGCAACTCCATTACTCCGCTCACTCCACTGGCTCCCGATCACCGCTCGCATCCAGTTCAAGACTCTTGTACTAGCCTACAGATGCCTTGACCAGACTGTACCCAGCTACCTCCAGACCCTCATCTCTCCCTACACGCCCACTCAACCTCTCTGCTCCTCCTGCACTAGAAGACTGGCTCTACCTCCTCTACGCTTCCCTGCCTCCAGAGCCCTGCTCCAGCTCCAGGCTCGCTCCAGAGCTGAGAGAGATCCCGTGCTCCAGCTCCAGGCTCGCTCCAGAGCTGAGAGAGATCCCCTGCTCCAGCTCCAGGCTGGCTCCAACATAAAAAAACATCTGTTTAACTGTTCAAACATAACAAAGTAGAACATAGTATAATAAATAAAGCGAAACAAAAAAACAGTGATATATTTTCCTGTTAAAAGTTAGGGGTAAGTAAAATATTAAATACTAGATAAAGGAACATATTTATATGAGATTATTAATTGGAAATACTAACACAACATATTAAACATAAACATGCTTTCCATTCCTATTATTTTTGTACACTCATGTGCCTTCTAGCAGTTACTACCTTTGTCTGACACTGAGTGACTTTTTCCAGTCCTTAGGTTACGGTTTATCAGAATGATTTTTTTTCAGATTTCAGTCTTGTTCTCTGATCCATGACTAGGTCCCCTGCTTTGGAGAACAGTCTTTCATTTTGCACTGATGTTGCAGGCACACAAAAGAAACAATGTGACAGCTGTGCCAATAAAAGCATCTTTGCAATTTTTCCAATTAGCCAAAGGGCTGGAGTCCAAAGGCTCCCTCTTTGCTGCATACACCTTCAGCTCATTGTACAAAACAGATCCTTCCATGTTATCTTTGTCTTCAGGGCTGCTGTCAGAAAGCTTATAAATACTTTCAGATGTATGTGCTCTCTTGGGTGGACAAGCCTTTGGTCACAGCTTCTTTTTGCTCTTTGTCAAAGAGATGGGTTTTAAACCGTGGATCGAGGAAGGTTGATATCTGACAATCAAGGTCATTCTCTAAGCTTGATAACCTTATTGAGATTTGACTAAAAAGATAGTCTTTCACCTTCAAGCCAGATTCAGATTTAGTTTTCCAAGTGCTCCGTGAATTCCAACCACTGTAGGTACAATGAGAGATGCAGCTGGATACTTTGCTCCAGAGAGAGTTGTGATGGCTTCCTGGAATGGCTTGAGCATCTTGCACACTTCTTCTAGGAGCATCTTATGTTTAGCAGTAATGTTTAGTGCTGGTCTCTAATCTCTAATTGTTCTGCTTGCTGGACCACTTTTCAATCATTGGCAAGCTTGAGTTCCATCTTATAACACAGTCCCTTGGAATTTTCTGTGGTTCAGATCCAGATTTAGTCAGATACACCTTAGCATAAGCATGCCAAGCACTCCGTGACTTCTTAAAGGGTAGCTATGGACTGACATCTTCCAGTCATTTAAGATATTTCTTTTACTGAAACTTGCTTTCCTTCCCTAGGGAAAATAATTTGCTGTAGACAGAGGTGTAAGCTGTGTGCCAAACAAGAGCGCCGTTTCAACTTCAAGAGACTGCAGCACATACAACATGGGCGCCACTATCAGTGACAGCACATACCACCTGCTTTAAGTTAAGGGCATCCAGCACATTTTGCTCAGAGGAGGCAATGTTCTCCCCAGTATGGCACTCCTCAGCAGGAATGCAGCCAATGTATTTTACAGTTAAATTCCACTCCAGGTCAACAAAGTGGCATGTCATGGCAAGATTTTTGATACAGGTCCACAGATCAAAAGTAATGGCAGCATGTGATGTAGACATTAGTTTTGTTTTAAAGTACCCACATGCCTGAGTATGCATTGCTCAACAGTGTTCCGGACACTGTCTTTCTTGAGGGTGGTTGGTATCCTGGACAAAGCAGGTTCAGGATCTTTCTGAAAAGATTAAAGTTCCATCAAAACACTTTCTACAAAAAAGATGGCCTTTTACAAACAAGGCTTTCAAAAGTACATTAATACATTAAATATGAAGGTGATTCTTAGAATTGTTTTATGCAATATAGCTAAGCTTAACAATACTGTAATTACTATTGAAAAGCTTTGTAAATTATTATTAATTTTAATATTTATGGGTCATTTTCTGTTAACAACTAGTTAATAATAGAGCTAACATTTTTTTTTCAGTAATCCTTTAAATATACTTATATTCCAAAAGTACTGATTAGTTACAGAAATAAGTTTTAAAGTATTGGTAAATATATTGTTTTGCAGAACGTTAAGCCAGTATCCACACTGGCATGTTTTACATCTTCAATAAAGTACTTATGTTTTAAGTTTTAATGTAAAATTAAAATACCTACACAGTTCAGCAATACAGTAAATTGTAAGCACATTAGTTTTTAAGCTAAGTAATATGTAACTTCTTTCCTCTTTATATTGACCAGCACAATGGTGTGTTGTATTTTTCAGTTGGTTTACTTTTACTAATGTACAATGTTTAGAATCAGATTTCATACATTTAAAGACTTTTAAAATGTAATAAATGCAACTTTTTTCATCTCAATTTTAGTTATTAAATAAATAAGCTTTGGAGACTTGTTCACAATTAATACACTAATGCAACAATAGTGTAGCTTGAGTATTTCAATATGAATTAATATTATAATATAATAATTAATATTTATTTCTATATAACAATATGTATTTCTCCAAAGTGGGCATATTTACTACATAATATATATATATATATATATATATATATATATATATATATATATATATATATATATATAGAGTCAGGTGAAGTCAGGTGGTTTTTAGGTTGGTCAGAAAAAGGCTTTATCTTTATTTATGTGGGAATTCAGGTGCAGCGGGCCCCATGACTCCAGCATGTGACCTTAACTCCATGGCATCCAACTTTTGGCCAATCGAAAGTCAGGAGCACAGCTAAAAAAAACTGGCCAGCCTAGTGTGATGTAATTATTATTTTGTTCCCCAGGGGACTGTTTTAATCATTTTCACAGTAGATATGCTTAACCATCCAACCCCAACCCCAACCTGAACCCCCTTTACTACACTAACATGGTGCTGGATAATCTTCACAAACTAATTATATATGTGAGGCTGTAATTTCACATGTCAATTTGAACACCTAAATCTTTTTAAATTTGCCAAACTGTATTTTTATATTCCCAACTGTGTATGTATGTAGAAACAGCTAGTTCTTATGAACCACTAAACTCCATGCTTCAGGCTGTTACGGCATTGTGTTTAATGCACTGTGTCTCTAAAGGTTACAGCAGTTTACACCGCATCAGTATAATCTGTTTATGGAATATTACTTCTCCACTCTAATTCTGCTACTTCAAGGCATCATTATTATTCTAGTCTCACCAAGAGGGGACAATCATTAATGATGTTCTTATACTCATGAACGCTTGAATAACTCAAACTCATAAACATACATCAGATGGTACAGGTCTCCATAGCATATTACATGAGAGGAAATGTACCTTTGTTTAATGCAAATGTAATAAATATAATATCTGTTTTTCAAATGCTTGCACTGCTAGCTGGCCTGGGCTGTTCATTTAGAATTAAACTGCAGACATGGCTTATCTTCAGGGAAATATTAGCATCAGTTACAGTGCTAGGGTAAATAATTGATTTGTTTTAAAACATGAAAAACTGACTTCAAAATGATGATAGAGAATAGTGTAGCTATCATCACATGTTTGAATGATCATGTGGATACATTTCTTCACAAGCACATGCTGAAAATAATTAGGGACCGTGTTTGGTTTCATTCCCCAAGTGATCGAGGACCCAAAATGTGTAAATAAATATACTGTAATACTGTATTGTGTCAAACATCTTTTCAGAACCGCCTGTGATTTTAAAATGCTGTTTGAGAATGTTTCAATTAACTGCAGCATTTAATGGTACAGTACTGGAGCTGCATACTGTACAGATCCATACAATTTAAAAAATAATTCAATATTCCAAACCTAGTCAAACCTTTAGTACAGTATGTTGTATACATTTAAGTTGGACACATTTAGAGACCTTTACTAAATAAAGAAAAAAAGGACTTCTAGTAAGTTTCCCCAACAATCATAATGAAAAAGACTATTCTGTAATGTGATATAACTAACTGTGGCAAAGTGGTTAACTGTGTGCAGGTGAAGGTAATGCAGCAGTGATTAATAAACAGACAGGCAATTATAATCCAGGTGCAATGTTGTTTAATGTTTTTTAAATCCAATGGCCTGGTGGCAAAACAACAGTAAATAATAACAATGGTAATGAAGCAATACAGTGGCGTGTATTGCTTATTTGTAATCCGCGGGCTGGCCCCGAAATAATAACAGTCCAGTTTTTAGTCCACCCACACGTAACACATACACAAACACAAACACCAGTCCACAGTGCGTGCTCTAGTGCGCGTGGTGAATACAGTTTTTTAGTGTTAAACAAAAGTGCAGTGTTGTTGATCCGGGTTTATTGCTGGCCTTTGGTGACAGCTCCGGATCGTGTTAGCCATCCACATAATTACAAACAGTATTATTAACGACAAACAAAAACAAACAAAACATGTTTCACAACACAGGTTCTCCTTCTGGTCATTTAATATAACCATTCACAAAGGAACAGATCACATCACTACGTCCCCTTTTTATAACGTCACCCATGACCCCTTGGTTAACGAGCGCATCCGCTCCTCCAATCCGGAGATGCCACGTCGTTTCCCGTCCGGGTTATTGTTTGTGTACCGTAGCTCTGCCCCCTTTCTAGATGGCTGACTTCCACTTAACCCTGGGAATAAACTGTCGTGCCATTAGTCCAGGATACTCTGTTCCCTTTACACAGCACCTCGCAGGTCGGGGGGAGATCTAACACCAGAAATCATTCAATATCTGTCACACTAACCCATACATCTCTGCTTCCTATTTGGAGACCTGAACTTAGGCCTCAGAAGTGGAAAAGAGCTTTTTGGTGACTATATACTATACAAATATCGCAGTTGCCAACATAGACACTGCATGCCTCATAAAACCCCATAAATCTAAACACACCATGAACAAAAATGTATTTCACTTTTGCTGCTTCTAACTCCTGGAATTTATTAGCAGCAACTGTGAAAATGTCAATACCTTTAACAAATGCATTATAAACTACATAAATAAAGTACAGAGGGATGGTTTACATAACTGAAATAATTTTAAACAAAAATCACAAACCAGCCCTCTGTGTGAGTGTTGTTATTTCTTGCCCTGTCACTCCTTTACCATGTGGTCAAATATTTTGAAAATTAAAGAAATGAAATATTTTGAAAATGCCATTTGTGATCATACAAAGAGTATTTACATATGTTATCTATAAATTAGATTAATAATCCTCGATCTCACATTATATGTAGTGTATTCATTTGAGAGTGGCAGCCATATGACTAAATGAGTTTCAAAGCATTGTACAATTTAAAATATAACTCGTTTTAGTGTTTGGGTCTCAGACAGGCTTAGTAGGCTTAGACTGTACACCTTAGTACACTGTTCTACCAACTGGAGCATTGTGTAACTCACAGCTAAAGTGAATAATAAGGTAAAATGTGTGGGTTTCGCTGTAACCGAATTGAGTGGGATGGTTACACACATTGGCGCCCGGAGTTGTACGCTCATTACGCACTGTGCATACCATTGGTTTGCAAAATTTCGGCTTCATAAGTCTGGACTCGTGTCACAAAGTGACCAACACAAGTATGTGGGTGTGACAGAGACAAAATGATTCTTGGTGATTCTCGACAATTAATTCCCAGGGTTAGGTGGAAGTCGGCCATCTAGAAAGGGGGACGGAGCTACGGCACAGAAAGTCATCGACCCAGAATGGAAGCTATCACAGAATTAATCAAAACCCTTGAGCCTGGCACGGTGTGGAGAATACATCAAATAAATACTGGTGTTCAGGTAGGCTCCCTGTCTAATCTGTTGTTGCAAATACCCACTGACTGTGACTACAGCACAGAGGTGTGGAAAGTGGCAGTATTGGAGGCAAGTCCATATTATATTAGAGACACTAAAATGGCCCATGGTGTGCCCAGATTAGTGTATTTATGGAGCAGACTGAGATGGGTAAGTACGGGACTTTCCATAACTGTCCTGCAAGGGATTCCACAAGGTTTGGTTTGAGAGTGATAGATTCCAGGAACAAACAAGCTTCTCCAAGACACCTAGATTGTTGTTGTGACAAGTACCAGCTAAGACAGTGGTTAATTTCAATGGAAAGGAAATAATAAGAGCAATTTGCCTTAAGTGTAAACAGCCAGTAGACTGGAGAGCCATGGGAAGCATGGTATGTCTGCAGTTTAGGGAGCTTACTGAGGGAGTTGCAGTACATTACAGGTGCCATCCAGAGAGAGATCACCATACCTTTGATGCAAGATACTGGATGCTTGGGACCAGCCTTGCTGTTTGAAGGAGAAGATGAGAACAGAAAAAGATGGGGTCCTGTGGCAATGTGCCCCGCCCCTGTGTACATGTGTGTGTGTTAAGTGTTGTATGTTGCGTGTGTTAATGTTGGTGTATAGTCATTGGTACACGGGATATAAACGGGTCTGTGTTTCACGTGTATTTAAAAAGTGTAGATTTGTATTTAGGCACGAGGAGGGCACAAATCACTTCACGTGCTGGTTAAATGTAATATGTGAGCACAGGGTTGCACAGAATTAATTCACGTGCTGGGATTCAAGTGAATAATTAATTAGTAATTGAATCCCAGCACAACAGTATATATAGATGCACATTTCTTGCAGTCGGGGTTGGGTGTTCGAGAGTGGAGAACGGGTGAGAGAGAGAAGGAGAAATAAGTTTAAAATATAAATTGCTATTACGTGCTGGTAGGACCAGCACAATACTTGTTTATTTAAAACTCACCGTGTTTGTTTGTGTGTCTGTCCGTGCACTGTATAGTCCGTTTTGTTTGTCTCTTTATTTTGGCGTGAAGTGTCGTGTCCTGTTTTGTGTTCAAACCTTTTATTTTCTGTTCTGTTTATTAAATGCTGAGCGCGATCACGCGCTCAGATTCATCTTGTTTAAGTCTCTGTTTATTTCCTGCTTCTGGTCTGACGCCACCCACTCCGGCCGTCTTTGTGACAGGTCCCTCTTGACCTGAAGAGAAAAGCTTGCTTGCTTGCTGCTAAATAGGTTTTATCATAAAGTATACAGTGCCTATAGAAAGTCTACACCCTCTTGAACTTTTTTCACATTTTGTTGTGTCAATGCCTCAGAGTTTCATGCATTTAAATTTGGATTTTTTTCAACTTATCTACACACCATAAAAAATATATATAAAAAATACAAAACTGAAAGATCATAATTGTATAAGTCTATTTTCTACAAATTTCTAGAATATTTTTTTCACTTGGAAGTTGTGGGGTAGGATGTGTAGATAAGTGAAAAAAAAATGTAATGCATTTTAATTCCAGGCTATAAGGGAACAAAAGGTGAACATTTTGAAAGGGGGTGTAGACTTTCTATAGGCACTGTAGTTGCATACTGCATTTACTATAATTAAAAAAAATAAACCTATGCTTTCTGGTCACTAGCACCAGTTTTCGCTGAAAGATTAATTATAGTTGTCTTTTCTTTTAACACCTTTTCAGCGAAGCAGCAACACCTCAAGTATTTATAACCGAGGCCAGAGCTCTGCGCTTTTTCTAACTAAACATTTTCTCTGAAAAACTAACTTATACCCAATAACGGCCATCTAGAGAGTGTATTTTTATCAGTCAAAGGGTCAGTATGTGGTTTGGTCTTGCAGTATTGCTCGCTAGAGGCAGATTTTTGAGGAAGTAGGCTGAAGTCTATTGTCTTCAGCCTACTTCAACCAAACAACCAAACGAGCAAGATGGGCTGAATGGCCTCCTCTCGTTTGTAAACTTTCTTATGTTCTTATGTTCTTATGTCTGTGAAGGTGTTAAGTCAAGATGTGTAACTAACATGCTAAACTTATTTACTTAAACTAATGCATTATAATTATATTTACTTAGAGTAGTATGTGCATTCTGCTTAAACATGTTAAATATTTTGTAGTGTGAATTTAAACATTCAGGTAAGCTTGATAGCTAGCAGACACATTGTAATCACATACTGCATGAGCAGGGGGGTTGTGGTGACGTCATGAAAGGTGGGTAGGCAACTGAAAATTGGACATAAAAACTTTAATCAAATGATTCTTTTTCTGACCTCCTATCCTCAACTGAGCTCATGAGAAATTGAACCCAGCCTCTGTAGTTGAATCCTGATTTGAGACTCTGCCTGAAAATCCTTTACCTACTGATTGACATTGCCAAGCCACTCTGAATCAATTGCACCTCAAAAAGGAGGGTAAGCATATATTCATTGCCTGAACTATAGATGTCTTAAATATGAGTAGAATTAATACAGCTATGATGTAAGGTGGTTTAGTTAGATTAGTGTGCCTGACTGAAACTGGTTTTAACCCTTAGCGGTCCATTTATTCAGTGCGCCTCAGGCGCATTATTATTATTATTTATTTCTTAGCAGACGCCCTTATTACAATCGTAAGCAAATACATCAGGTCCAATTTATGCATCAGGTCCAATTTATTTTCACATGCGCAGTTTATTTTAGACACGCTGTTTAAAAGTATTTTTTCACAGTAAAACAGGTTTAAAAGGCATTGCATATCAACAGGACACTCAGTACTGCATCTCCAGCTCTGCCCTATCCCTTGTTCACTGTATTTTTCACATACCTCTTCATAGTCGTGCATACTGATAAATCATCTCCTGATCACTCGTTTTATCACCAAACTCCTCAATAATGCGATCATTATTTCATTACTATAACATCTCAAAAAGCTCTGAAAATGTCCGTGATATTCTTTGAGCGCTGGATGTGTAAGCAGCTGTCTTGTTTGTTTATGGCCGTGTTATCTCTGTGGTGCCGGGTCTATGTGTATTGTTCAGATCCGCCCCCTTTTTTTTCGGCTTCTCTCGGCTCCTATCAGTCTCACTCGGCCATTGAATGGTTTTCTTGGCTTTATCCGGAGAAAAAACGACTAGAGACCTGTGTTTTACGTCTTTTTGATGATATTGGACAGGGACCGACATCGGAACGGAAAGGAAAAATTGTAACGTCCACAAAGGGTTAATTATTTCTCGTTCGATTGTTCTTTAATACTTGTATGAAATTTTTCAAACGTGTTAAAACATTGTTAGAAACTTAAGTCGTGAAACACTTGTATTATTGTGGCAGTAATACTCCTAATTAGGAAAAGTTTCGGATAAAACATTGTTAAAAACGTTGTAATATTATGGTTGTTCATTAAACATAGTCTCTCGAAAGGAGACTGTTATCCTAAATACAAGTATCGTGTATGTGTTTGTCTCTCATAATATTTAGTGTATTCAATGTATTCATTTCACTTGGGAACAGTGCATGAAAATTATCCACTTGGAGTACTGTTCCCTCCTGAGTTTTACCTTCATAAGACTCGAACGTGACAAAGTGATGTGGCAAACATGGATTGGAGGAGAAACGGTTCCAATCGCTTACCAAGGGGGCATGACTGACGGTATATAAGGGGACGTAGCGAGATGATCTGTTCCTTTGTATGGTTAAATGCTGAACCGGAAGGAGAAATGTATTGTTATCGTGTTTTCTTTTTGTTTTGTCTTGTCTAACATCTACTTGTTTGTTGTTATAGACGGCAAACACGATCTGGAGCTGTCGCTTCAGGCCAGCACTAAACCCGGACAACACTGCACCTTGTTCACGATAAAAGAGTAGAAGTCATAATGGAGCATATAGATTGTCTGAGAGGGAGGGGGGAGCAACTGCTCCCCCTGTCCCATAGCAAATGACGCCTCTGGGGGTGGTGAGTAATGATTACATTAGTTGTAGTGATTGTGAGAGTAATGATTAGAAATGGAACCAGCATAACAGATTTGTGAGCTAGTTTTTCTCCTAGGTTAAGTCTGTATTTCAAATAAGTTTATTTGTACCTTTTATTGTTGTGGACTATTTGGCTGTCACTGTAGTTGCTGTTCTGTCTTGATGGCAGCTCATTGTGTTCATTCAATTTTAGAAAGGGAAACAGTGGTGCAATTTGATTGCAGTTTTCTAATGTAACTCTAAGTGCTGTGAAACTCAGGAAAGAACAAAAATGCAGCAGCCTGATTGGCTGAAACACTTTACAGAATGTTGATGCAGAGTCGTTATTGGCATTGGGGTGGGTTGTCGGTGTGGTTCAGTTTTGTGTTCCATATGAAATATTTCTGGGGGCGCTTGTGGTTTCACAAAGAAGCCTATTGGTGTGATGTAGTTATTATCTTGTTTAACAGGGGACTGCTTTAATTATTTCTGCAGTAGACTAATCATCTATATTCATGATATACTGTGAGAAGTACAGCGAATCTTTGAAAGAGGTCTGGCTCCAAAATAACGAAAATTATTTACATAGGTACAATGTCAGACAACATTAATCCCACTCCCCTTTACTACAATAACACAGTGCTTGATAATCTTTACATACAAATCATCAAAGTAGGATGTAAAGTAAACATACCCAGTGGCTGGTGTAATAGCAGGAAGCATTCAATAGTCCAAAATGCAGTAAAACAGTGCAGCTTTATTTTGGCTGTCAACAGGTGCAAGACAGAACAATGAAAAAATAATAAAACAAACTGGATCATACAGATAAATTGTTATCACTCAGGATACCCTGCTATCCCAGTATGTTATTCTGGACATTCAGTTTCAAAACACACTGCTGCTTATATTTTCAAATCCAGTTAAAGAATGATAGCTCAATGAGTCAGAGACTGTATGGAGTTCCTGAGAGGTTACTGCCAGTGCTACGGGAGAATATTCAGTTGATGCTATCGCTGGGTATCATTGAACCTTCTAATAGTGATTGGCTACAATTGTCCTTGTGCTGAAGAAGGATGGAAGTATGAGGTTTTATTTATTTATTTATTTATTTATTTATTTTCTAAAAATTTAGTCGTTGCCAATTATTTTTATTATTTTCTAAAAATTTAGAATGGCCAATTATTTTTTAAGCTCAGCTCATCGCTACCACCCCTGCGCTGACTTGGGAGGGTGAAGAAGAACACACCCTGTCCTCCAAAGCATGTGCCGTTAGCCGACTGCTTTTTTTCACACTGCGGATTCACCATGCAGCCACCCAAGAGCTACAGCGTCGGAGGACCACGCAGCTCTCAGGCAGCTTACAGGCAAACCCGCAGGCGCCCGGCCAGACTACAGGGGTCGCTGGTGCGCGGTGAGCCGAGGACACCCTGGCCGACCCAACCCTCCCTCCCCTTGGGTGACGCTCGGCCAATTGTGCGCCGCCCCCTGGGAACTCCCGTCCACGGTCGACTGTGGAATAGCCTGGACTTGAACTCGCGACGTCCAGACTATAGAGTGCATCCTGCACTCCACGTGGAGCGCCTTTACTGGATGCGCCACTCGGGAGCCTAGTATGAGGTTTTATACTGACTTCAGAGCCACGAATGCCAAATCCAGGTTTGACCCCTATCCCATGCCATGCTTGGATGAGCTGATTGAGCGACTGGGGGACGCCGAATATATCGGCACCATGGACCTATGCAAAGGATAGTGACCAATATCCTTTGCTATGGACTCCAGAGAGTATACAGCACTCCAGACACCATTTATTCTATATCAGTTCACCGTGATGTCATTTGGACTTCATGTAGCACCAGCCACATTCTAGCGGCTAATGGATTGTGTGCTTCAGGGAACTGAGGATTTTGCTGCAGCCTATCTGTCGGACCTGGGAAGAACATTTGCAGCATTTAACCACTGTGCTCAATAAGATCCAGACAGCAGGATTCACCATCAACCCTAGGAAATGTGGGCGCCAACAAAGTACCGTGGACTGTTGACTGTGAGCAAGCTTTCCAGACTTTCAAAGAAGCCTTGTGTCACGAGCCGTTATTGCAAAGTCCAGACTTTTCTCAGACTTTTGTGGTTCAGATGCTTCAGGAGTCGGACTGGGAGCAGTGCTGCTTCAAGGAGATCCAGATAAGTTGAAGCCAGTGGCCTACATCAGCAGAAAACTCTTCCCCTGGGAAACCAGATATTCTACCAAAAGAGTGTTTAGACATTAAATGGGCATTAGACTGTTTTCATTATTACTTGCTCGGCAGAGAGTTTGTTCTAGAGACTAACCATCATGCACTGCAATGGCTTGGGAAAATGCGGGACTGAAATTCTGTACCCCCAGGACCCCGGCAACAGAACAGGCAAGTTTCATTTACATTTCGTTTACTTTGCTAGTCACAGTAAACAAACATGATATATGTTAGATTCCTGTAAACTGTGTGGAGTAGTGGTTAGGGCTCTGGATTCTTGACCGGAGGGTCGTGGGTTCAATCCCCGGTGGGGACACTGCTGCTGTACCCTTGAGCAAGGTACTTTACCTAGATTGCTCCAGTAAAAACCCAACTGTATAAATGGGTAATTGTATGTAAAAATAACGTGATATCTTGTAACAGTTGTAAGTTGCCCTGGATAAGGGCGTCTGCTAAGAAATAAATAATAATAATGTAGGTATTAGGCATTAGTGATGGAGTACTGGAATATTCTCCTTCACATAGGCATGTGTTACTCTTTTATAGGACATGTGCTCTACAACATATACATTAAATGGAATTTATCAGGATTTAAAATGTTGTGAAAAAGTAATACAAACCAAAAACACACTCTCTCTTTTAACTACTCTAGAAACCACTCCAAGTTGACAGTCAAGTCACTTTGTGAGTCACTGGTTGTCCTCAGCTGCCCCACGGTCCTACTAAAATCCCACTTATAAATGTCTGCTGCCATTCCCTGTATTTCTCTTTGCTAATCAAAAGGAAATACTGTAGTTTGATTTGATGTTAAACCAGCCAATTATGTAACTTATATAATTATTACAATTATGTAACATGTTTGGATAAACAATTTGTGAAATCCCACTTTTCTTGAGTACATTCTTTTCTTTTTGGCCATATTATATAACCCCCTTAAAAAATAGTGTTTGCAGTCGTTCTGAGTGGTCTCTTCTAACCCACTGTTAGCTTGCATTTTGGCCTGTTTATTTTGTTGTATTATTCCTATTTCTTCACTAATCATGTCATAATGTGGCCTTTCTGCTTTTTGAAATTGCTTAAAAGGTGGTTAAACAACACAGACCTGCAAGCAAAAGAGCAAACTGCAAAGTTTCAGAAACATTTATATTCATTCTTGTTGGAAAGATCTGAAAAATCTGATACTATTTGTGGTTGTCTGACATTTTATTTCACTTCATGTTAAATTCTTTCTTTATCAGAGGTTTGCAGTGCACAATACAGCAGGCTCTAAGCAGCTTCACCAAATGTATGATGGGATTGGATATCCCAGGGTTCTGGTCAGAATCATCTTTATTCAGTTGCCCCTGACAATCAGAATGATCTGTTTGACAATGGCACTGTATGCTTTTAAAGGACAATACAGTACAGTATCTGTGTTGTCTACTCTCAATAAACCTATAGGGAAAGCAGTCTGGCTATATTTAGTGTTTTAACATTAAATTCTGGAGCTTACTAAGCTATACAAGAAAAAAAAATCTTCTGCTCATTCATGTTTCAGCAGCTTACCTTCGTTTTGTTTAATATTCCCATTGCTTTGATTAATTTCCATATATGCAATTTTAGCATGAAAGTTATTTTAAGCATCTCTCCTAAGAAATTGTAAATAAAATATCCCCATCAAACATGGCTGTGCAATGCTTCTTACTCTGACGCAAAACCAGGGTGCTCACATGCAAAACAACCCCTTATCAGTCAGGTAGGCGTGCACAAAACTCACGTACCAAAGAGATAGGCTAAACATCCCTTTAGGCCTTCTGCAGTGCTGTGTCTAAAATAGTCAGTATTTAAATACTAAATCTGTATATTATATGAATTTAATTGTTTGAGATGTACAAATAATTAATTTGATGGCTAGACATGAAATAACTTCTTGAATAAACTTGGATGTGCTTCCACTTGGATGTCCTTAAAGGACATTTGTATTTCTTGTGGGATCTCCCCACAACATTGTTCATCAGAACCTTATATTTCTACTAAGAGACCTTACTACACAAACAGCTTACTGCCCCAGAAGGAGTGTCCCAATCACAAATCATATGCTATTTCCTTTAAATTGTCACTGTTAATAAATCTAGCTCAGAATGGGGCAAGGTGTATTGCATGTGAAGTTTTGCAGGCATGACAGGAAGGGATACATTGCATATATGCACACAATCACACATGTACACAGTTTTATGCAAAATAACTGCCCTTCCTTTGAACATATTCATTTTTAGGGGATTGAATGTCTCATTTTGTAACATTAGTCACATAGAAACTTGTGTCATGAAGACATCCGTTGAAATTACACAGCAAATATAAAACAGAATATGCTATTCTTTGATGTGTGTTTGTGGGGGCCATAAGGTTATCATTATGATGCAGATGTCAGAATGAAAGACAAGACTGCAATTGAATATCATTATTGTTGAGTGGCGGCAGCTATTGTTACCATACACTTCCTGTCTAATGTGCTACATCAGAATGATTTTGCCATTAAAGGAAAAACAGACATTATCTGAACTGTACTAAAAGAATCTAGAGCACACTGTATTTTCTATTTACCACTGTGGACAGCAATGGTCCTGCTCCCATTGAGAACATAGGTGCCGTTGTTTTTTTTTTTCATTATGAGCAAACATGATTTACAGTGTAGTGAGTCACAATATAAATACTAATCTTTATATAATACAGTCTTATAAATTAGAATGTTGCAGGGACAATGCAAAGGTGTAAAGAAGTGACCTCTGCAAACAGGTTATTTCAAAGCACAAACTGATTGGTACCATCATAACAGAAATTCAGCATTCAGATCAGGTACAGTAGGAGGACAGGCACAAAAGCATGTTTTATTTGTTTACTAAGAGAGTTTACTGAGAGAGTCTTAAAGGCAATGTCAATTGCATTGGCTTGAAAGCTTCTTAGTCTGCATTTATTGTTTCACAGTCACCCAGCACAATGGGCTTCAGAAAAAATAACACTTGGGGCTCCCCATTATGTATTACCTTGCTTATTAAACAGGCACCATCATTTCAATTGGAGCACTAGCATTGTTTCAGAGGGAGAGTGATCTGGAAGCACTGCGATTGTTAGAAGAGATTATCTCAAGCAAATGTTGAGAAATGTATTGCCCACTTGATTGTGACCCATGAGCCCTCTGAAGAGTCGGCAACCTGTTTAAAAATATAATGCTGCGATACAGACAAAACAGGACACAGCAAAGGTAACAAGGTGTTCTGTAACACTAATATATAACATGCGTTATAAAATATCTGGATGTGGCTTTTGGCTTGCTTTGCGAATGTAGCAAATTGTTAATTCAATTCACTTCTTTAATCAAATGCCTCCATAAAGCAAACAGAAAATACAGGCTTTTGTTTATGATGCCATTTTTAAAAGGGCTATGATATTATTCATAGAATGCAAATGGTTATGGGAAATGGAAGGCAGTTTCTAAATAAAATGTAATTTATTTCAGTTGTGGTGGTTTTTATTGCTTGACACTTCCTGTCGCAATCTGCTACATCAATCTGTTTTAAACTATAACGGAGCAGACATATGGAATCCTGGCTGAAACAAGAAAACTGCAGCAAACAAATCATTCAATTTTCCAGACTGCAAAGACACTCCCTTCCTACCACTGAAATAATTGTAATGCAAAACTGAAACCTGAAATAACCTCATTATGTGTTTTGCATTCACACTAAAAGGGGTAATATTTAAAGCAGGGGTATGCTTAGTATGGGGTAATGGTATCCGCAGACCCTCACTGTACAAAAAAACACATTTAAAGTATTTGTAAACAGTTTTGTAAATGGTAGATATATGTTTTTTTTTTTTACTCCATATAGCTCCATATATCAATCGGAATTGTGACTTATTTTGCTTCAATTACATTCCCAAAACATTTTATTTTTAAATTAAAAAAAAATAAATAAATTAAAGTCTCCTTTGTAGGATTCCAGTCTCAATTAAAGCACTCCCTGCTTTGCTCAGTGACTCATACTACCAAATAAAAGTCAATTAGCCACATGTGCACAATTAGTGTCTGCTCTTTATAGATGAAATCTTAGTAACTGACAAACAAAACACCAACCTAAGAAACGTGAAATTCCTGTTAAAGATATCCAAGAGCCCGTTTGCTGTCTAAACAATTCCCTTAAGATATATGCTGGGTAATTTTTATTAGACATTTTCAGTGGGCTGCAACAGCTAAATGTTTTCACTGTACAGTGTAAGCCCTGGGTGTGCACGTGTAGTAAAATCAAATGCTTGCAGCAGCATAATGAAAGAGACACTTATTTGCAGTGACATATTGATAAGGCATAAAGTCTGCTGGTGCAAAATATCTTTGATGTTTATCTCAAACAACATGGATGACTGTGGCTGGTCGGGTGGTGAAGGTGTTTGTGTGTGGAAACAATACACAGCCTAAAGTTGAGATTGTGAATAACAGTGAATTTTGTTTACAAGACAAGGTGAGTTATTTATAATCCAAGGGGAAATACAGTGAATGCTGGTGCCGGTGCTCGGGAAACGAAAAACAATAACAAACAAAAAGGTGTCCACAGGAACAGTCCTCTGTGACGGTGGTCCTTTTTCACCCCATCTTTCTTTTGTTCTGTCCATTCACGCTTTTCCTGTCTTTGTTTATTCTACAGTATATATTTTGTTAGCACACATTCCCCAGCCTTTCTCTCACCTTGCTCCATTCACCAACCTAGCGTTGTGAGGCAAGACACTCCCTTTTGTAGCGAGCCCCGCCCCTCTAGTCAGCCGAACACCACTACCTGCTACACAGGTGTTCTCAAAGATGGCTGACTACAGTAACAGAGCCTTGACCACGTATGCTGCCCTCTTTTACCAGGATGGCAGCCTAAAATGCGATTACATCATGGTCCTGCACATCCTGGTAAAGAAAACTCTCTGCTGGCTCAGTGTCACCTAATGTCGGGTGGTTGAATTACAGACCTTCTGTCCACCTCAATGCCCCTAATGTGTTTTATTTTAATGCAGACTGTAAAGGCTTTAGTGTATTCAGCAGTTAAAAATCACACCTTTTCCATCTCAATCCATCTTTAAATATTGCCATTTGCAATGTACTGAAAGCAAAAGCAAACTACTTGCTATAAGCAAAAGACTAAAGAAATGTGTATACAGATAGTATGAGCTTGCACCTGCAGCACTTATTGATGTGTGTAGGCCATCGATAGAAAGAAACACTTACCCAAGCATTTCTCGCCGGATAATACTGTACTTTAAAACAGTGATTTATTGTTGTGTTAGAATTGTGGGGTTTTATAATTTCAAATATAATTCTAAAAGGCAAGTGTTCTTATGACAAGCATGCAAGTCATATATAATCTTTTCACATATTTTCGTCTGAATCGTAATTCACAAGTTTGCAACAAGATATGTGTTCTCTTTCTAATAAAGTAGAGTGGACGTAAGGTTACACTTTGGAAGAATGTAGTAAACACACACAGAGGTATAATTTAGTGTAAACATGAACTTGAACACATGGCTATGTAGATCAGTGGCATATATATATATATATATATATATATATATATATATATATATATATATATATATATATATATATATATTTTAATAAGTAGTAAGTTGAAAAATGATCATGCCCTTAACTGCATGAGAAATATACAAACAGGACGTGCCCATGGGCAAACAACATTGGGGGCTGCAGGTACTTGCTTGGAGGATGCATCCAGCAGGAGCACAGGAATTGCATGCATTTCAACTACAAGCTCTACCCTTTCTGCTACTTAAACTTTACATGCTCAATCCCCACTCCTCATGTCATAATTTGAAGCTGTCCAACACAAACCAAATACTGTCAACAGTGTGTTCTAAGCCATTACAAAGCTGGTTAAGACAGGCAGATCTCATTGACCTTGGTCCCATACGTTTTATAGATGAAGATAATGGATTTAATTTGACTAGAGCTGAATTCAGATCTGCATTAATTTATTCAGTTACAGATTTTTTTTTTATATATAAAGAAATGTTACCAGTAAACCCACCAAAAAAACACCCGCTATATTTTACCATAATTATTACACCTGCTAAATATTACCATCATTATTACACCTGCTGAATATTACCATAATAATTACACCTGTTAAATGTTACATAAATATTACATCATCTGAATATTACCATAATTATTACACCTTCTGAATATTACTTAATTATTACTAATGCTGAATATTACATAATTATTACACCTGTTGAATATTACCATAATTATTACACCTGCTGAATATTACCTAATTATTACAGATTTGTATAAATAGGTGCATGTGCTTTTCCTTGGGTAAATGCTGTTTTCTTTGACAAACACAGTTACTCCTCTTGTTTCAAATACCAGCCTATGTCAGAATTTAAGCACTCCATGGTTAAAGAAATGTGCAAATGCAAGATATGATATTATATTGCTGTATGTGATAAACCCAGTAAGGCTACTGGTTTAACAATCTTGTTAGTCACTTGCCAGAATAGGACAGATAGCAACGTTCAGCAACTTGGGTCAGAGCTGGCTGTTTCAAAAGCACTTTAGTAAGGAAAAACAAATATGACAAAAAATAAATACAAACTAAATAATAATATTTGTTTCAGAAATGGCACTCAGAACAATTGAAAAAATCATATAAAGGTACAGTAAAGAAATCGTGCAGCTGTATGATTGGAAACAGAAAATCAAGGCCAGTGCTTGCAATTGTGTGTTTGTTCATTATACCATTGAATACCATTTTTTTATAGGAAATGGATAAGGGGTTAGGGTACATGGTACAGGGTCATGATTGGCAAAAACAGGTTCTCCAACATAAGTTCTGCTAACCTGAAGGCACAAATCAGTCTATATTATAAAAGCAAAAATCTTGAAGGGATAAAATGCTACAGTGGATGAAACATCTTTAATACAGTCAATTCATGGGCACAGTGAAGGAACAAAGAGGTATACAATAGTACCTCAGTATATGATTTCCCTGTCAATTAAAGCAAAGATGCCAATACAAATCATTTAGGCTTGCAGATAGTCAAATTTCAGAAGTCAAGACAGAAAAAAATCAGGGATTTAAAGAAATGTAAAAAAAAGCCTTTGCAGTTAACAGACAGACATGCCAAGCCGCATCAGCTTTTGGAGATCCAGAGTAGTTGTATTACACTGAAAGAAATCATCTACACTGGGGCCACTTATGAATTAATTTACGATTAAGCTATTGTCCAGTCATAATCCATGGATTATTTTTCCTGTCATACTTAAATATGGCCATGCAGAGTGCTCATTTTACTGGGAGGAAAAAAACTATTTCATGTAAATGAGTTCAACTCCTCCCATTTCCTAGCTCCTTCTCCATTGAACTTATGGTATCAATCAATTCAGCTAAAAACATGTTTCAATTTTTGCACTTCAGGTTGACATTTGATAAGCATTGTATGAGTCACTTAGGAAAGTCCCCTGCTAGCTTTTGAATGGGGAAAGGTTTTGGTTCCTTAAACTTTACAGAATTAAAAATTACTAGGGAAGAGTATCTTGGCTAATCCATGTGAAATCAATTTGTGTGTAATAGATTTTTACTAAGAAGGCTTTTGGATAAACAACTCCATCAATTCAAGAAGCTGCATGCAAAATATGTATTATTTTTATATCTATATTTCACCAGCTGTTCTGCAAACTATATTTTATTGTTATTATTTATTTCTTAGCTGACGCCCTTATCCAGGGCGACTTACAATTGTTACAAGATATCACTCTTTTTTTTTTTACATACAATTACCCATTTATACAGTTGGGTTTTTACTGGCACAATCTAGGTAAAGTACCTTGCTTAAGGATACAGCAGCAGTGTACCCATGACCCTCCAGTCAAGAGTCCAGAGCCCTAACCACTATTTTTAAAATAACTGTGTTGTACAATAGGATATTATTCTTTCATAATGTTTAGCTTTTGGTTTGAATAAACACAAAAAATAAGATGATGAATGGATTATATTTAAAATCTATGGGTACTGTACACAGGTCTAAACAAGACCCTACAATACATCACAGACCTTTTTTTTTGCCTTTGACAACCTGAACCATAAAAACACTTGTGAAACCTAGATATAAGCGGCACAAACTGATTTATAAGTACCGTCAAACCTTAATTAACAGTTAATCTCAGGATATTGGATATGTATTCTTTTGTAAAACAATTTTAATATCTGAACAATCTATTGCTCTCTTCTAGCATTTTAATGCCTACATGTCTTCACATTCAACTGTGCCTTACTAAGAAAAGAAGAACACAAAAAGTAGAGCACACTGCTTAAAGATCAACCTATAAATGCAAAGTAGTATGCAACTATTAAAAATGCTGTTCTCTCTACCCTGCTTTTACATGAATGTGTGTGTGTGTGCGTGTGCGTGCATATGTGTGTGTGTGTGGGGGGGTCACATATGAGCATTTGCATTACTGGATCTTAATAGCCCTAGCTCTTCCAAAAATAATGTTTTTTTTTTTTCTTTTAAAGACAGAATTAAAATTCTGACTGACAAGCCTTCCTCAAAAAAATACAATATACCAGGTACTGTATGTTAAAAGATGGGGAGGTAAAAGAGTTATACACTACAGCACAGTAATTGGCCTTAAGCACACTCCTGAATGAACTACTTTATTTTGCCATCCAAATCATTACTAAACCAACTAGAAGGTCATGGTAATTTGGATCTAGTTTTACTTTTTATTTTTATTTTTTTAAGAGGCTGGGGTTTTGAGTAATTTCACAGGAAAGACTGGAGATTGCTGGAGCTAATAGACAATTAAAATAGGATATTGCTTTCTAGCTAAAGACTTACAACCTTTCAAGTGACTTGGCAGCTCTGGTATATGTTATGCAGCTACACTTACCTCATCATATTTGGCTTTTACTAGCACTGAATGAACAGTGTATTATTCTTGAATAATTGATGGCACTTTGCTAAATAAGGCTGCTGGCAATTCTAGATTCATTCATATTGAGTATAAATCCATGACATAAGTAGGCTCTATATTTCCTGTGCAGCTCAGTAAAGTGAAATGGAAATTTGGCAGGATGCATTATGGGATGAAAAGAAGCTAAGTAGATACAATTGTGTTAATGCATGTTATGAAAGCAACCTAGAACAATAGTTTTTGAGTAAAAAAATAGGCTTATGAAGTTGCGACATTAAAGTTTTTTTTTTTTATTGTTTTAAAAGACCAAAACAGATATCACAGTGTCATTATCCCCGAAAATGCATAAATCAACACAAAAACATCAAAGTTAGAAAGGGATCAGCCATATAAAGATACAATATTTACAAAAGGAGACAAGTTAAACAAGACACAAATGGGACGAACCTCCCCCTTCTATTCAGCTCTTGTAAATTGTATGTGAGCATATCTCATTTATCATATATTATTTTATTTATTTATTTATTTTTTGTAAATAAATATCAGTTTGGAATACATACTATACCCATGTACTGTAATTATAATTCTAACTTGGTCAGGGTCACTAATGTGCCTCTAGATTTAGAGTGTCTTCTCAATTCAAGTGTTCTAATCAATAGGTCATTAATACATATTGTCACAGAGTATGCCAAAGCACATCTCACAGATTCTTAAACATCATTTCCATTACATGATGACTGCTCCATTTACTCCTATAAGGATTCCAGATCATTTTATGATTTAAAGACAGCTTCCACTGTTGAGATAACATAGTAGAAAACAGCAGATTGCTGCATTTTCACAGGAATACACAAAGGGAATTGTGTCCTTATTTGGTGGAAAGTCCCCCCCCCCCCCACAGAGTAGACATTCAACATGGTACAGTGATTTTATAACCTCCCTGAGTGTAACAGTATAAGAATAATCTAGAGGTAGGACACCCTATTGTATAATTAAGCTATGATACCCTCACACAGATAGAATGAACAGAGAACAACACCAAGAAGACTTTCTATTGCAATTCCCCCTTAACCCCTCCACCACATGTAACTGATAGTTGCTACAGGATGTATTGAAGAAAAGATCATTTAAATGCACTGAGTGTGGAGCTGAGAAAGGAAATCCAGTCTAAATAAAAAGAAAGAAGAAAGATAAGGTAACATCCTCCTTCTACCAGAACCCTTAATGTAATTTAAAAAAGGAGAGAGAACTTTAAACAGCAGAGGTATTGAATAGTTGACCCTGTCTGTGCTCTTTGGCTGTTTAAAGTCTAGCAGGAGTGAGATGATAGAAGTTCTAAGGACAAAGCCTGTAAACATAGTAGTTTTATAGAAACATGAGGACATGGGTCTCTAGGGAATTTGGGGCATACTGCACAATAATATGGGGAGAGATTCAGCAGCTGGACATCGGAAATGCATTTGAATTTGATGAATGACCTATTTTTCTGTATCCTGGAGTTTAAAAAAGACAATCACACAAAAGATGTACACATCATCACAAGGCACTACATGACTTAATAATTAGGTTTAGCATCACCTTATGCACCACTGCTTCACAGAGTCTTGAGGTTGATTGCAACTGTCTTCCATCAGCCAAGGAACTTGTGAGAAGGCGGGTGAAGGATCATGCTTCAGGGATCCGAATCACACATTTGGCTTTTAACATCCTTTACGGCCTTCACGCAATGATTTAGATCTACTGGTTCAGATCAAACTTTTTTTTTTTAAAGTACAGGGGCATACAGAAATAGCACAAATGCCTTCAATTCTAAAATATCACAGAATGTAGAGTGACTATGCCAGTTCAGTGCGATGAGGCACAGAACAAATTACAGCATATCTTCAGGTTCTTTTAATTCAGACAACAGATCTAAAATTGTAGGAACAAGGTTGTCAAGAAAATCACACAAATAAATTCAGCAGAAGTTTGTTTATTATAAAAATCTGATAATAGCAACACATTGTTTAAAAGGTACTTGTTTAAGACAATCATTCCATTCACCTGTAAATAGGTAGCAAGACTTTGAACAGGTAACAACAAGGTTCATATTAATTGAGAAAATGTATTTAGCAACGTGTAAGTGCAATAACAAGGAATATACATGTTTGTCACAGAGTAAAAACAGTAATAATAAAAACAAAATACCACGGTCTAAAAAATCTAAAACACAGACAATGTCCGTACAAGGGAGGGAACACACAGAGAGAGAGAGAGAGAGAGAGAGAAACCAGCATCACAATACTTCTTTGGTTTCAGTTCCTAAAAACACTCAAGTTGCTCACGTTCATTATTCAACCGGCATACAATCAACCTAATACTTATTATCGGGAAACTCTGTTTATGGGTCCGTTTCACTCTCTCTTACTCGTCGTTCCAAACTTCAAACACTGTGTTCCCACTCCTGCACACACAGACAGACAGACAGGCAGGCAGGCAGGCAGGCAGGCAGGCAGGCAGGCAGACAGAAACCCCAGGATGGCCACCCTGTTTGTAAAAACGTGGGTTGTTTATACTCAGGTACGTAAATGTATCAATAATTCAATTGGTCAGTGCCCAATAAGGCAGATAAAGGGAAACGAGTGGAGAAGCCAACATAACGTGATACAAATCAATGATAAAGTGTCTGACAACATAAAACGTGCACTTAATCAATCAATAAATACAATTATAAAAATAATTATAACATACAAGTGGAAAATAAATGTGCACAGGACATTCTTGACCCTGTTAAACTTAGAATGTTGAAAAAGCTTGAGATTTTGTCTGACATATTGAATTGTCCAGTACACAATTTTAAATACTGAAAAATACTAATCATAGAAAAGCTTCAGAGCATTATGTTGCTAGAAGTTTGGGTAGCTTGTACTATAGACACCAGTTTGAGGAGGTTGAATTGTGTCCTTTGTGCCATCCGTGCATGCCTCATGAGCTGATGTTACCAGTTTGGCTTGGTTTTTCCATGTTCCAATGATCACAATGAATGCAGAAGCAAATGCGTGTAGATAGATGGTGATGGAAGAATCTGTAAAAACAGGATCCGGGAAGTCTCATGGACTTTACTAATGGTGAGATGCAATGAGAAAGGAAGCAGGTAAGATTGAATTTAAGAATACCTCGTTTGACTTCATGTGGTGAGACACAGGGGTTGAGGTTTGTGGTGGGCACTGAGTAAAACATCTGCAGAATTTGCAGAGAAAGTTGCAGGGCTAATATATTCCAACTGGATGTAAAGAGACCCTGGAACAGGACATGCAACAGGGATGAACTTTTATTTCAAAATGAACAAAAAAACAGCTTGTGCTGTATATGTGGGTACGTATTGGACAAAAATAGAAACACTAGCCATGACACCGTCAACAGCCAGGACAGCATTGACCCGATGTGGTGTGTGTTCAAGGTCTTTCAATTGTTCTGGAGGGATGTATGACCAAGACTCAAAAGTTCAGGGAAGTTGGGGCAGCGAAACCTGTTATTGTGAAATATCAGTAATTTAGGCATTCTGGACACAAAATAATAATAATAATAATAATAATAAAAAAAAAACCATCTGGCAACTGTCCACGTACAATCATCGCTGCATTAAAGTTAGTGACATCTACTTCTTTATAATTGAGAATGCCAAGGATGTAATTTGCATTCCAAATAAACCAGTCATGCCCGTTTACAAAAATGTGTCTGATACACATTGCAGCTTTCAAATTTGTACCCAGCATCTGCATATATATATATATATATATATATATATATATATATATATATATATATATATATATATATATATTTGGGTGGGTATAAAGATATTGAGCAAGGACTACAATATTAATATTCTTAACTCTCATACATTGTTCTGTATATGTGAATTATATAACCATTAACAAAAGTCTGTGTCTGTGCCCAGTGCTGTCTGCATTCCTTTGCTGCCTGGCTTCATTCCTGAACGTATTGCTCAATCCAGTGGGCTGAACTCACCTCCTCCCAACCTCCTGCAACGAAAGCCTCGAATGAAGGCTGCTTCAGTGTCAAATTACCAGTTCACATACAACTACACCGTATCTATACACAGCCACTTCATTGACTAGCTTCTTGGGCAATAAGTTCATTTCCCTCTTTATCTGCAATAGACGTAATCCGGATCAATAATACTAGAAACACATTTTGGAGTTATATACAGTAGTTGGAGTTGTATGAGGAAAATCTGTTCATTTTTTTTTCTGTGCGAAGTTCCTCAGTTTATATTTCTCAGGCCGAATTTTAGGCAGCCCCTGATACTGAGTCTTCGTAATCAACACTGTGCAGCTGTTCTAAATTATATTAACATGAATGCACAAATAATTAAGCAATGGTGTCGCACACAGCACAAAATATTGACTGCCAGGTGGCCTGGTTGTTCAAATATTTAACAGCAATATTGAATTCCCTTAAGCAACGCCTACAGAACCCATGTGCATTTTTTGTTGTTGTTGAAAACTCAAGTATTTCGAGAAAACAATTGATTATTTCAGTGAATGATACATTCCAACCAATTTTCTTTCCGAATAAACCTATTTTAATATACACTATACCAGCCCTGCATAACGTAGAATGTTACTGTTCATATATTAAAAACAAACAAACAAACAAAAAACGGTAGTCTAAAATGTGTGTGACAGTGCAGAGCAACACAACAGTTATGTAAAGTCAAGACGGTGAAACTATAATACATGTTGCATATGCATATTGCAACATTATAGTCGCTGTATTTAAACAATTTTTTTTTTTTTTTTTTTTTAAAAGGTGGTTTATATACATGCAGGCTGGTATTAAATGTATACAATAATTATAGCAGTCCAGTAAAAGTTGTACACTATTTTTAATACACTGGACAACGATTTGTGCAATGCCCAACTGCTGCCGTTTTCGGTACCAAAAAATTGGTAACTCGGGAACGAAAATGTGCATACATCTGAAACATCTATCACTTCTTTCGCGGATGGATATCACTCAGTTTGCAGCAAAGCAAATTGTAATGGAAAACCCTGCAAGTACAACCTATCCTTTTGCATGTACAACAGGTTTGTGATTACGTATTTATTGATTCATCCTTGTGTCCAATGAAAGACTTGCTTTTGGTTCTACGAGTTGGAAGGCGGGGTGTAAGTCTGTCAGGTTGGTGTGCGGGGAAGGGTCTGTGTAGTCAGTGCTAACACTTGGTTTTGGTGTGAATGTGCTGCTGACATAAGATAGAGATTCCCGGCCACGTAAGTACTATTAATACACCGCGGGAGAGGATGTCTTGCTGAAACAAGGGATCGGCCCGGGGAAAAACGGCCATCCCTTCTTACCAGCTGCACATAATTCAGTTGTCCAATATATATATATATATTTTGGATAAAAACGAATCTGCACTAAAAATACATTCTACTTCCAACCCGGAGAAGGACTCATAATCTTGCATCATTTATTCTGCATGGATGTACATCAGTGAGGCCTAAACTGCCGGAGCAGAGGAAATCGGAAACCTCTCATTTATCCTTGTTTGCACTTTCTTTGGCGTTGCGGTATCTTAGATTCTGTGTGTTTTAGGCATTAGTGCATGTTGCAGCTGTTTTTTTTTTTCCTTGCAACGAATAACGTTCTGCAACATTGAAAGCACGCCTGAATGACCTTTTTAATATTCGTTTAATTTTCTTTAGTTTTTGCATTTAGGATAAGGATCCAGACGCCACCTATAGTTGGGAAGTTGGTGCTTTTTTACTGTAAGGTATTACCTGACTTTTTTTTCTGATCAGTTCCTAGTTATGGTTTGCAATCCCCAGTTCCACGTAACCAGTTAAAAGGACAGAACCCTGTTGCCAAGTAACTCTTAGAATTTAGAACATTATTTTAAGATCAACAATTCCAAAAAAAAAAAGATGATAATAATGTTGACCTTGTTTCTTTACATATTTGTGTTTTGAATATTTTGATTTTTAAAATATTACAACGTCTTGTATCTTGACTTTTAAACATTTGCTGAAGATTTGCGTTTTGACAGTGCTTGCCTTCAAAACACTGAGCAGCAGTATATGAATCGAAAACAGTTTGTGTAATAATATTGAGCAAGGCGATACCAGCTGGAGTCATCGGACTGTGTGAGTGTTATTAGTACTGTTTGTTAGACCAGTTTTGTAGGGAAGGAATTTGGTATCGTATACTCATGAACATACAGAGATCAACCCCCATTAACATAACACGTTATGGGAGACCAAGGCATAAAAATCACGACTTTGAGGAGTTATCGTGTTTAAGGACTACCGAATCGATTCAGAGTTTCAGTCCGAATTTAGGTTCTCCGAGTCCCCCAGAAACTCCAAACTCGTCGCACTGCATTTCATGCATTGGGAAATACTTACTCTTGGAGACACTTGAGGGAGACCACGTTTTCAGGGCTGCACACTTGCACAGTGGAGAAGAGTTCGTCTGCAAGGTAAATATTTGAATTAATTTGGTAATCTGCATGCAACGGTGACTGCAGATCCTGTATGCATCTATGCTCGACCTAAAAATGGTATTATGTAGCATGTTTTTCTATTGACTGTGTAACTAGGGTTGATGGAATGTACTGTTAAAATAGTTTTTTTTATGCATTTAACATTCTTGGTAGGCTATATAAAGGTTGGTCCTGTGATTCAGTTCAATCGTTTTCATTCATACATGAAATCGGTTACATGCGGTTCATTGTTCTGCAGAAGCAGCAAGCCTGGTTTGGGTGCAGTAGCCACAATAAATGTAACAAGTATTATGCTCACGATGATAATTGAGGGTTTAAAAGTTAGAACATAACCCACAAATCCAGGTCAAATGCAGTGTTGTCCTTGGATTCAGTGTTACATAAACTGCATTATATAATCCACATCCTAGTTTAACAGATCAACCACAAATTTGTTAATTGTTCTTGCACAGTGTTCTGGTTTGAAATAACCCGTGGATGTCCCTGACAACGCAGTAGAAGAACAATGGGACATAACGACGCGCTCTAACTAAATTGTTGCACGTCTCGGGTCCTCTCCAGTTGGTTTCCACGTCATTGTTCTGCAGGATTTTAAACTGCTACCTTTTAACTGTTTATAATAATGTAGTTGCAACACTCTTGCAGTATTACTAGTATTAACTTTTTTTTTGGTACAGATACTGTATGTAATTGGTTGTGTGTAAATGCAGTGCAACTCAGAGTACAGTGGGTTAACTGGTACATAACGAAGGTTTAATTGGCTAAAGTATTACTGTTAATTAAAAATATTTTCCTGGACACAAATGTTTTATTTTTAATTTATTTATTTATTTATTTATTTTAATGAATGAAGAAAATCTGGGATCTCCTGCTAACAATCCGGTTGCGTTTTGTCAGCTAATCATACAAGCTACACAAACACATTTCATTTGCGTTTTGTTAATGCGTCAGTGAGCACCCTGCTCATAGAAAGCCGGTAAACCAACACTAGATTGATTGCAGCATCTTGTGATCTATCAATATGAGAACAATAAATAAAGCTGCTTGGCTCTAATTCCAGGTGTCCACATAAGCGTTGTTCCTTAATCTTTAAAACAAATGCTTATGCGTTAGGCATAACATTGTGTAAAATGATGTTTTAGTGAAACACAAAAATAATGTGCTGCCCCCAAATAGATGCAGTCATCCTTTTTGTGCATGTTCCTGCCCAGCAAATATTTAATGCATACACTGTACCAATAGGCAATTTAATTCTATAACCACCCATGACTTTACAATTGCATTTTAATATCGGAAAAAAAAACAAAACCCAGCAAGATTCAAATGACTCTTTGCCTTAGAACCATTCATAAAATCCCATTGTTCTGTCACATTGGTGGTGCTGCAGCTTGTGTGACTCAAACATTGGGTTGCATGGCCTAACATTGTTTAGTAATACCCTGTGTATTAGCTAATTTCACAATACAGTTAAATACTTAGTAGATGCCCTCCTATAGATATTTTACCATTATAAAACTGTAGTGTGCAATCAGCTGCTGCGCTGCATTTTCATGTGATTTGATGGGAGTCATGCACCATCATTTTCATGAATAAGATTATTTCACTGCACAATTCATACTGATTTCTATTTTAGATCTGGCATGCAACAATTTAATACAAGCAGAAACAACAGCAACAAGTTAATCTGCTATTATGTTGCATAATTTCGTCCTAGGTTTTCTTGTACATTTTATCTTCTTTTTTCTCCCACAGGTATTTGATATTGCCCGATATCAAGAATCCTTAGCAGCCTATTTCTGTTTATCGGCACATGAAAATATAAACCAGATTGCAGAGATCCTCCTTGGTGAAGCGAGGGCTTACGTGTTCTTTGAGAAGAGCCATGGGGATATGCATTCATTTGTTCGTACCTGCAAAAAGCTCAGAGAGGATGAAGCTGCCAGACTCTTCCATCAGATAGCGTCAGCTGTTGCTCACTGCCATGACAGTGGAGTCGTACTGAGAGACCTCAAGTTAAGGAAATTTGTTTTTAAAAACCAGGACAGGTAAGATATGCTATTTAAAAAAAAAAAAAAAAAAAAAAAAAGTTTTATTGTACACTGTAGTGTTTTACAGTTGCTGTTTTGTTGCTACTAAACTGTAAGAACAGTGTTTCTGAACATACAGTTTAGCCTTACATATTCCCATGACTACTGTAGGAATCTAATGCATTACCTTAATTTTCCTTTCTAAAATGAGTCAATTGTTTTGTATTCATTTATCATGTAGTCAAACTTGATTATACAGAAACCAAAAATACCAGACAGGATGTAAATAGCTAAGTGTTTGGCACAGGGTTGGGTTTCATTCCCTGTTTCCCAGTTGTATATAAATTGGTGTCCGGTTTCCTTCAGTAACAAATGCATCTTAGGAAGGGTGTATACCTGTCAAGGGTCAGTCTTTATTTGTGTGTGTTGTAGGTTTTCTCCAAAGTAAAAGGAATTCTACATGTCATGTATATTGACTGTTCTGTTCCCTTCTATGATAAAAGACAGTAGTAAGATATGTGTCAGCTTAATCACTACATAAGCATAGAGCCCCTTATTTGTGATACAGGCCTATGTTTTACAATAGGTAAGATCAAAGTACCTATTACCAGATATTTTAAAGCAGTATTAATTTCTTAAAATGTAAATACATTTGCAATTGATAAAAGGATGCATACAGTGCCCTAAAATTGTACTAAATATGTAATAACACTTTGACACAGTTTATTCAGGGATAGCCACGTTACCACACGCACCTAAGCATGAGTTTTATGACCTTTATACTACTTTAACAGTACTGAGGATGCCAAATGAACTCCTTCAGATGAAGTATGCAAGCTTGGGCAATGGACACCATATGGCAGGCTAATAAAGTGTTACCTTTGTAAACTCTAGAATTAGTGGAGTGTGGCATTGACCTGAAATCCAGCAAATCAGAATAAGAGCTGGTCATGGAACTGATATCGTCACCATACACCCTGGCATTCTGGCAGTTTCCTAATGAAGCTTGAAATTAACATTTGTCACCCTTGACCTATTTTGGCTGAGTCTTATTTGGGCTGCGGTTATAATTGCCCCCCCCCCCCCCCCCCATCAGAAATGTTATTCTAGCATTAAGGTTATGGCTGTGGGAGTTTATTGTTTTTGAAACCTGACTCCAATCACTATAATACATGTGTTTTGTGTATAATGTATTGAAATCCATTAGCCTTTATACCATACAACTATTGAATGTACAGTATAAACCTGCAACCTTTATTTCCCCCACTATGATTCCACAAATAGATGACATGATCTGATCCATTGGATGAAGCGACTCTTAAAAAAGGTTTCATCTATTAATAGTTTGGTTATTTAAGAGCCTTTCATCCTTGGTATCCATTTTGTTAAATTTAACCCTGTTCTGCTCTTTTTTATATTTAATGCAAAGTAAAGGGACATGTCATTTATTCAGTATTTTTCTTTCTTGTGTGCAGTATATGCAATGCTCTTAGTAGGGGTAAATGCTTGGCATTATATGTTCTCATAATCTAATGGTGGATTGTAGCCTTCTGCTAGTTGTCAACTTTTCAACATAGATGGTATAAAAACCGTCCTGGATTGGCAGTTTTCCTGGTGACTCATTGCCAGCTGGTAAACCACAATGAAATTGAAATCTAAACAGGTGGAAGAGTTTGGGGAATGCAGAAAAAGAAAGCCTGGGTTTCTTTCCATATGAAGTATTGGTTCCAGATCTTAACTAATCCTATGTCTATAGCAAGTTTATCCCAGTTCAATTTTTAATACATTAAAGGATAACTCCTTAATTTCAAACAGCAAAAAATTAGTATGGTTTGACCTGCTGCATAAGGGTGTTTTAAAATACAAGAAAATGTGTATTTAGTTTTACTATTTTGTTTTGTTTAGAAGTTGTGACTTAATAAAAAAAAGGGTTACACAGTAGATGTAGCAATTAACAGCCTTTTAAAAGTATGAAGCGTAATTGTGTCTGCGGGTCGTTACCTGGAGCTTGATTTTCCCAGAAGTGTCTGCCTGTATAGCCTACTTGTAAGAACTAGCACCATCTAGAACAGCCAATGTGTCATGACAGAATACAAAAATGAAACTTGATTCACAGTTGAGATTCCCTAGAATCATTGTGAACGCCATAAAGGTGATAGGACAAATAATAATAATAATAATAATAATAATAATAATAATAATAATAATAATTTGAAGCTACTTTGTTATCCCCAGACTGCTGCATTTTGACCTGTTTTGATGATTTCATTGTTGTATTTTGCCAGCATCATTGTGTGAGTGATGTCAAGACTCAATGACCAATCCCACATTTTTATTTGCAAATATGACATTTAGTTTATATATTTTACGAAAATCAAAAGATGTAATTCCATCTTGATTGCGTTTATAAACTTAACTGCCAACAAATGGCTTGTGGTGGGGTTTTAAGTGGCAGTGTTGGGTTGTAAATCCAATGTGTAAGATAACTCGAATCCCTGTCCTGGATGATCTATTCGGTGTGCTTAAATAGTCCTGATTTGTTAACAGTTTTATATAGCTAGAACACACACAAAAAAAGAAAGATTTGTTGATAATTTGATCACAAAAAGGGAACAGAAGAGCTTTCACTAACCAATAAAGAAACCAAGGCAAAATCTGCTGGGGAAATATGTGCGATTGTGAGATACAATGGATGGGTTTCTTTTATTTATAGCTTCCTCTTCTGTGGGACAAAGATGTATTTCCTGTATGAGGCCTGTTTGCTGCCCTTCTCTTTTGTGGTTTGATTTAGTAAGGCTGGGAAATAATTCAAAAACAGAATAACTTCCTTTTTATTTTATTTCTTTCAAATAAGGCATTGACAATACCTTCTGTGTTGTAAATCCATCATGCATGGTATTGGTAGCTGACATTGTATATGCCTTTGGATTGCCATTATTGCATGGCATGGGTGCCATTTCTGAATCACACCCATTAAACCTATTTTGCTCCAGAAATGTTGGTGGAATTTGATTTTGTGCCCAAAATGTTTGCAGTTGTTTTTTTTTTTTTTTTTTTTTTTTATGGCTTAACAGTAAGTAAGCTTTGAGTACTGTGTTTATTCTTTCACTTTTTTTTAAATTAAACCACCTAATTTGGCGATTATTTCACTTGCTAGATTTTAATCTTTAGTGTAGAATTTCGAACAATGTGATCCACTGGTTTGTCAACCATCTTACTATTAAGTGAAGCCTTCAAGTACTTGTAAATTCACACATTTTTGAACATGTGTCTGGCTAATGGGAGTTAACTGGTACCATAGGTGCTCCAGAGGGGACACTATGTTACCTGAAAATCTGAGTATGTCTGATGTGTTTTTATAAACTTGTTTTTGAAATCTTACAGATCTTATTTCTTTCTTTTTTCTAGGGGTTTTGTTAAATTAGAAAGTCTGGGGGATGCATACATTTTGGAGGGAGAAGATGACTCTCTGTCAGACAAACATGGCTGTCCGGCCTACGTGAGTCCTGAGATCCTGAACACAAGTGGCAGCTACTCTGGAAAGGCAGCAGATGTGTGGAGCCTGGGTGTGATGCTCTATACTATGTTAGTTGGACGCTACCCCTTCCATGATGTGGAGCCTAGTTCTCTGTTCAGCAAGATCCGCCGAGGGCAGTTTAGCATTCCCGAGACTCTCACCCCCAAGGCGAAATGCCTTATCCGCAGCATCCTCCGCCGAGAGCCTGCCGAACGGCTCACGTCTCGGGAAATCTTGGACCACCCCTGGTTTGCTACAGATATGCATGCCTCCAGTTCAGGATGTGGTGCAAATAAGGAGGCTTCAGATCAGCTGGTACCTGATGTTAATATGGAAGAAGAGTTGGACAAGTTTTTCAGCTGAGCAGCACATACACAAGTGAGCAAGTCTGGAGAACACAACAGCTGAAGACTTTTATAACATGAAGGAGTCCTTTTCCGACCCCATTTATTCACACCCAGGATCAACCTAGCTTGCCAGCAAATGCAGTATCCTTAGTAAGCTTTGAGGAGCAGCAGGACGTATGAAATGCAGATGAAATGTAGCAGTTTCTTTGGCAAGTGGTGCTATCAAGTTAGATTGATACTAGTGGGGAAGCTACAAACACAATGAAAATAGAAAGGCAGTATGGAGCATAGCTTCTCATCTCATGAAGCCAAGGAAAAAAAAAAAAAAAAAAAAACTGTTGGCTGTACATGCAGCATAATACTCCATTTTTGTTTCTAAAAATAGCTGGCAAGACACAAATAAATATATATATAATTGACTCGACACACATTTGGCATTGTACTGTTTTTTATATATATATATATATATATATATAATTTGTTTTTGGTTTCTTCCTGTCATTCAGGTAACAAGCAATTTCTAACTTTTTTTTTTCTTATTCAAGTACATAGGTACACATGGACAGACAAAATGTGGGTGCTAACATAAACAACTACTATAACATCAATTCAGTTCATTTCTCTATATAGCTATTTTCAGCAACTTGTGTAATTCAACCTCATTTCTTCAACGTCAGTTACTTGGTATTCTTGTATTCTTTTTTTTTCTTTTCTTTTATGATTTGCTCCCATAAGGGAAAAGTAACTTATTTACTGAACTGTTTGTGTCAACTGCCATTGTCGCAGTAAGCTAATCTAATTTCAAACCAGTTGTGTAACTGCTATTTTAAAAGATGTATTATTTTTATTAAGTTCATTAAATATACAGGGTTCAGAAATACTTGCTTCCAGATCTGATATAATGCACTTGATTTTTGTAGGGGGAGGGTATATGAAAAGAGAACCATTGGGCTGTGATTTGATAGACCAGTCAATTCAGTTAGCAGTATTCTAATTTGTTCGTACCAAGACACATGTAAAATTGAATTTAACACTTTTTATAAATATATATTTTAAAAATAAAGGTAGTAAATAACATAAGGTTTATTTAATTGTTTTTAAAAACTTTGACTGGTCTGAGAACTAAGTCATGTATGACATGGAGTTTAGTTAGGGGGTTGCATAGACTCAGGGCTTGCATTAGGATAAACTACAGTATCTGTAGCTTAGATGAACAGAGTTGCTTTTGCCAGTATAGGATTTATTACCCACTTTGCTAGCATCATAATTAAGTATTTAACTATTACCTTTTGTTATGTATCTGAACACGAGTGAAAGTGGTAAACTTTCAGATCTATGATTTAATGCAGGCCCCGTAGACTTCAGTTAAAAAGGACATTTTCATCAAGTGCAGTATCCCTACCTCTTTGTGAAAAGACAATTTGGGTGATTTTTGTCTGTTTCACCAGCAGGGTCAACAACTCTGTTTAGTTTCTTTTACAATGAATGTGTTGGACTTTAAAATCTTACATGCTAAAGCAACAGGAAACAAAACCAAGAAAAGTTTGATGTCATTTGTGGGGCACTAGAAGTGCTCACAAAGACTGCAGCAACACCTTTGAACCATTTAAAACGGGTTACTGTAGACCGTTAAAATGATCCACTACTCTTCTGTCCAAGACCCACCTGTGACATGCACCACTGCCTTTACTACATTCAAGTAATCGCACTGCAAGTGCACTCTAGGATAAAAAGCCAGTATTTTAAATATTGGGGTCTCTTTTATGACGATGTGTTACACACTGTATTAAACACTTCTGCTTTCTGGTATTTCCAACCCTGAATATTTTTTTTTTGTTTTTTTGTTTTTACTTTTAGTTTCATGTTGGACTTTTTTTAATTATTATTAATATAGGCTTACTATATAAAAAATAATTCTGGGCATAACTACTACTATGTTTCCAGTACCTCATTTTTACTTTTTATTACTGCCTGTACAAGTTCTGTGAATTGGTCATGTTATGGGTAGGTACTTGTGGACTCTTGTAGTATATAAATGTTACTTGAATTTGTGCTTTTATTATAGTATGTGGCATGTGCGTACAGCTATTTGGCATTTGCCCTATGGATGCTATTACCTGCCCAGCAGGAAAGCTTAACAAAAAAAAAACAAAAAAAACAAACAAAAAAAACAACAGATTTCGTTCTCGTGGATTTAATAAAAACAGAAACGGATAGCTACAATTGACCTGCTTTTTTGTTTTAGTATATCATTTTTATTTTATTTTTTCACACAATTAAGAATTCTGGTGCGAGTTACTCTCTGAAGAAGGTACTGAGTAGGTGCTAATGTTGATGAGGACAATTCTTTTTGTTCATTTTTTTTTTTTTCGAAGGGGAATGTTTAAGAGAAAGTGATATGCATGGTGGGGTATTACTGCCTCTGGTGTTTTGATTGTAATGTATTTGGTTTGATGTTTTGTCCAAAATCTCTTCAGTAAATAAATTGTGAACTGCATATTTAAAGAAATTGCCCCTATTTATTACTGTCCTAACCTTTGTTTTGGTATGTGAATTGCCCCTGATGAAATTGCAACATTTCATAGTAAATTTTGAGTAATACTCCTGGTAAAAGTTAAAATATAAAGGGGGGAGAAAAATTCTGTGACTTTCTCTACAAGTCCAAGGGGGGGGGGGGTAAAAATACAAAACAAATATATTTATCACTATAATGCTATTAAAACTGCATGCTATTTATCTTAATTTTATTAAAACTATGAAATTAAAATGGACATCTAATTTCCTTTCTTTTTGTCTAAAATCTTTGTTTTTATAAAATGACTGTGCAGCGAGTATGCAGGTTAAGAGATGAAAGCATGTCAATCAGTGACGGTGCCAGACTTTCCCTGATGAGGGGGCTAAGGGGGGGGCAGCACACAAAATTGAGGGGGCTACACCCCACTTTGTGCGGGAATGCATAAAATACATTCATATCATTTTCTGTGTCAGACGTGGACCAGGGTGAACAGCAAGCATTTAACACTAGAACGACCAAGGTGGTCATTTTGACGATTTAAATTGCGGTGCTTGTGTTTAAGATACAGAGCTGTGCTTTCCTGACTTTTCCTATATCTATGTACTAATTACCATGACAAAGAAAGAATCGTGTATCTGCAAAAATTGCAAATCTGCAAGATAAAATACTGTCATACCTATTCCGACCTGGAGCGGTCAAATTGACCGATACATATAAAACATATTATAACAATTAAATGTTGCAGTATTATTTGTATTTATCAGTCAGGACTTGCCGCCATGTACTGAAGTTTGATTACATCAGTCTGCATTCCTCAAGTGAGTGGTCTTGTGACATTTCTATTGTTTCAATGAGCCTCCTGATAGTCCATCAATCCGCATTGACAGCTCACGGCACCCGGCTGTCTGTCTGCACTCTGGTTACTATAAGTCACTCTTTTTTCTAAGAAATTCATTGTTACCCCAATACACATTGAAAATGGATTGCGGAAGACGCAGGACAGCAAAGCAGTGTTTGAAATTACTGCAAATTTGATAAAACAACGATTCTGATGCAGCAGAGATGGACAATGACGAATCTGGCTCTGAAGGAGACTGGATTTGTGAAGATGAATCTTCCAGCAGCAGTGACACAGAGGGCGCAGGAGATCCGTGGGAGAAGCAATCCTGTGGCAGCCCCTACACCTGATCCAGTTGCTACTTCACCTGAGGCAGCCGCTTCTCCAGTGGTAGCACCAGTGCCACCTGGTGCTCAAGAGGCTGGTAATGCAATATTTCATGATCACCATATTGGTTTAAAAGCAGGCATAACTTTGATGACAAAATACTTTGACATTTTCACCAGTATTAACAAACAATATTGGTGAAAACTATATCTGATCCTTTCTCCATAACACCTGAGGGCAACGTTGCATCTCACGCCTGCAAGGTCCTCCTCATATTAAACAAAGGTGTACTGCAGCTGGAAGTAGTCGATCTGCAAACTTCTGAGGTGCTGAAGATTGAATTAATTAACACTGAACTCAACCTTCTGGACACATTATCTGGTTACAGAGAAGTAAGTACCCAAACCTTAAGAAGGCCAGCCTCCTTGAGCTCTCAAGGTTTGGATAAACATACACGTGTGAATTCAGCTTTATGAATGTCATCAATAATGATGCTTACAGCAGGCTTACAAATAAACCTCTGCAGAGCTGTCTTTGTATAAGTCACATCACTGAAGCCAGATTTTAACGAGGTAGTACTGAGTAAGAAGTGTCACTTTTCTCACTAGTAACAACAGCTGACCAAAATTTGCAAAATAAGTCATAAATACAGTATTTGTGTAGTGTAGATATTATCGATTAGTTTTACGCCTTTTCAGTTTGATTAAAATGGGCGGTTCTTACTGGTTTCTTTTTTCAGCATTTACTGTGCTTAAATATTTTTTTCTCTCATTTGTCTTGCTGTTTGTTCTTTTGTCTGTATGTTTCTCACTGTCTGGGGCTATTGATGCTGAATCGCTTTTTACCTCACAAATGTGCATATTCTAAAAGCACACAACAGAAAGGGTACAACAACTGGAGAGTGCAAGGAGGCTGGCCTTCTAGTGCCTTCCACGAGGGGCGGAGACTGGTGTGATGACATTGGTGGTCACTGCGTGACAGCTTTGGTAAGTCAAAATTTTCAGGTAAACAAAGTTAACCCATTATGTAATGGATACATTTCTATTTCAGGGAACCAGGGTTATGATAATAACCTAACGTTATCAGTTCTTAACCAAATTTTTCCAAAGAAGTACACACTTACATTGCTTGCATGCAAATAAACAAACAAATACCCACAACTAATCTATCACAAAATGGGGGTTGTCTCAGACAGAGTGTAGGTATACAGTGGCTCTCAAAAGTATTCACCCCCCTTGGACTTTTCCACATTTTATTGTGTTCCAACATAGAATCAAAATTGATTTAATTAAGAGTTTATGCCACTGATCAACACAAAAAAGTCCATAATGTCAAAGTGAAAAATAAAATCTACAAATGGTTCTAAATTAATTACAAATATAAAACAGAAAATAATTGATTGCATAAGTAATAAAATGTGGAAAAGTCCAAGGGGGATGAATACTTTTGAGAGCCACTGTAGGTAATTTGACTAGCCAATACCTCTACATGTAATACAGGAGTTTCTCGGGACAGGAAAGTGACAGCACTGGTACAGATGTACTTTAACCTTGTATTAAATGTACCATTAGTTTATTTATTTATTAATATGTTTACATCATGAAAGATACATTGACAAACTACTGCATTAGTCTTCCCTGCCCAAATTGTTTTTTTAAAAGTCACTGCCCTCAATATTTACATTATATTGCTGTAGTCTGCAAGTCTGTACTTCGCCAGTTCATAATTCACAGTGGTCCTGCAGTGCTCTAGAAATGGGTTCCATTAAAAATCATAGATGATTTCAACACAGTAATAAAAGTAGATAAAATGACACCCAATATTGTGTTGTAGTCAGTTAACTAGAAAGTTAGGAGGTTTGTGATTTTAACCTGTGACTAACAAGCTATTAAATAACTGCATTTAATTACATACACAAGGTCCCAAGCTTTATAGCTTGGTTTCTATAGGAATAAATATTCAAATTTATTTTCAGACAGTGATGCCAACCACTCATTTGCCTCAAATTACTATATTACATTGGGTGATGACCTAAGAAATTAGATAAGATGACCCCCCCAATTGCTTATGAAAAACCACAGTACTCATCCATAGCCAAGTCATCCCTGGAAGGCAGCTTAGATCCTCTAACTCTGGACTGTTAAAATGCATGGTTCCAAAATGTGTTACGCTGTGTTGCTCCTTTTCTTTGGAACTCACTACCAACCTTTATTAGAGAATCTACAGCAGTAGCCAAATTAAAAAAAAAAAAAAAAAAAAACTAACTATAAACTTGGTCTTTTTTAAAAAAAGCAGACATAGCTAATATGCTAGCAGATACCTTAGTTTGCATACACTGCTTTTATAAATTCCCTGAATTAATAAGGCAAATCCTCACACATCACTGCTTCAGTGCATTCACCTCCCCTCCCTTAGTCCTTGTTCATAATCTGAGATGCAATGACAAGATGATGACAAATGGTCAGAGCTAACAACTGATAAACAGATCTGATATTGATGAGCAGCATCAATATGCAGTTGTCATATATTTTCTGGACCATCTTAAAGTGAGTTGTAATCATTATGTTAAAATGCACATTATTTTATCAACAGTTGTATTGTAAATGTATTGTAAATACTTTTTTTGTTGGCTGTGCACCCTTGGCCTCAATCCACGAACCCTATGCATTTTATGTAGTCGTATAATTATTGTTGGAAACCTGCAAAAACCCTGTGCAACTCATTTCTCATGCTGTTTACAATTTGTGTCAAGCTATAAATGGAAAATGTGAAACAATCAAAACACAACAAAACCCCTGTTTAGACATGTAAGCTGCTGCCACAGCAGGAGGTCCTTTGCTTGTAATTTCTGGTAAATATCACTTGAGATCCTCTTAACTTTGTTAACTTCATAATCAGCCTTTTCAGACCTATGCCGTAGGATATTATAAAATATAATTGGTACCCCATGACCTCTGGCTTCCACTCTAGAAACCAAAATAACTCTTTGTATTCCTAATGTGCAAAACCTGCAATCAAACCACAACCACAACCAATTGAAACTTTGCCCCTGACACTGCAAGGTTAGGCAATATGGGGAGTGAGTATTTCATATTAATGGTTACAGTAAATCACAACTTCACTAAAAATACAGTATAATTAGGGCTTCTGTTTTTTGTTTTTTTATTAATTTCATTTTTCGGTGCTTTTTTTAGCTATTTCAAGTTTTATGTAAACTTTTTTGGGGGCTTTCGCTTTTTATATACTGTATGAAATTATTGTTTTCGGTTACTTTACAAAATGTTTGGCCATTTTTTTTCTGTCACAATATGTATAGTAACTCGACAGTACTTGCACACTTAAGTTGTACTTTCTTTCCTTTGTCACAACGAAATCCTTATAGACACGGGCACATTCTTCTGGGGTTTTTGTGTCATGGCATTTTTTTACATTTCGCCACAATTTGCAATTCTGTTTTATTCTATCTAACTGTAATATAGCTTTAAATCCAGCGAACAAGCCTTCTAATTGTAAGCTTGTTTTAAATCTCGCAAGCGGAGTCTCCAAAAGAAATGTAGAAATTTAAAGTATTCAGAACATAATCAGGAAGGAGGGACATTGCCTAACTTAACGGGAAAGGAGTAAAGTCAACGTGAATTGAGTAACCATTAAGTGTTTTTCCCAGTGTTTATTGGCTATACACAGATTTAATTTTTTTGTATCGGGAGTGTTTTATCACTTAAAACCAAAAAGCACCAGGTATTAACATACCTTATTTGAAATGCATTCATCAATACAATAACTTCTGTTTTAATGTCAATCAATTTAAGACTACAGTGTTAAATTGTCATTGACATTTTAATTACTTCACCCTCATCTCTAAGCCTTTAGGTTGATTTAGTATTTCTAAATGTAGCACTAATGGACACACATTAAGTTCAGAGGCTTAGGAGGAACTTTCACATGTTGGTCATGCTATGTTGAACAGCCTGTATGAATGCAGGTTGGAAGGAATGTGACCGACGGCCAGTTGAGGAGAAATGGAGTATGGGAAAGTACTTCTTTATTTTTCTTGTGGCAGACGAACACAAAAAACAAAGAAAAGGAGTTACATTTTATGAAGTCAAGGGTCCTTGGATTGACCGTTTTCATATATAGCCCCAAAGAATGCTCTATCACAACTGGGTTGAGAGATGCTAAAAGGAGGAGTACAGAATGTGTAAAATGAAAGCCTGTAATTTCAGTGAACTCATTTGTTGTTTCTAAGCAACCAGAATGAGAGTGTTCTATCTTCCCTTTTCTATTGAATTTAAGTTACAGTTATGAACACTGCTCTTTCCTTAATGTATTTATTATTTCTATCTTGCTATCCAAACTAAAATTGGCCACGGGTGTTAGTAAAAAAAAAAAAAAAAAAAACTAATTGTTTGTGTAATCAAATTTTTTATGAAAAGTTATTAAAATTGTATTGCCATACAGTGGTAAAGACTATATTCTAACCAGAAATAACCTCCAGCAATAATTACAGTGCAACCTTTACATTGAAATAGAAGAGCATTGCACAGAACAGGACAGGTTGCCAGAGTGCTGTTTGGATAACAGGTTTTCGCAAAATCGAAGTTTGGTTAATTAAAGTTTTACTGTATTGTCTGTGTTTAGTTCTCGTAAAATCATAATCATAATTTTCTCAACATAACTGATTATTCAGCAATATTTTGATTACTTGTACAGGTATTTATAATTATATAATAATAATAATAGTAGTATCTATTTTTATGTAACTTTCCAAAATGTAAATGTACATTTTAAACCCAGTGGGTGTATAATGATATTTGAACCGAGTGACAAGTTGTCGCCTGAATATCCAATATTAGCCGTCCATGTAAATTAGAACTTCCTGCTGGAGGAAGTGGGGGAGCATTATTGTGTCCTGATGTAGGCCTGTGACAGAGAACGAATGAATCCTTGTCAACAATCTCCCACCCGACCTGTGAGGGCACTGTGTAACCGGAACAGAGTGCCCCGGAAGCCGGACATTCAGGAAGGGGGCGGGGCCACGATACCAGAAGTCAGTGCCTTAATGTGGTAGGGGATGTGTCAGTCACGGATTGGAGGAGACGTGATTGGCCGCGCCACCGAAAGAGGGCATGATGGAGGGTATTTAGGGGAAGTGGCCCCAGTGATCTGTTCCTTGGTTTATGGTTAAACTACAAGGACTAGAGAGAAAGAATTTAAAAGTACCATGAGTGTTTCGTGTTTTGTTTGTTTTGTCAGCTAATTGTCATCGTTTGTTTCGCTAGACGGCCAACACAAACTGGGAGCTGTCGCTACACGCCAGCACCAAACCCCTGACTACACTGCACCGTTGTTACATCTGTGTTTGTCTTTTCACTGCGCACCTGTACTAGAGCACCCACTGTCAGGAGACGTGTCTGTGTTTGTGTTGCGTGTAATTTCAGTGTCTTATTCTTTCGGGACTGTAACCCTCCTTGTGCACGGCGCAATACACATTGTTGTGTAGAGCCCGTGCTTATTATTTAAAGTGTTGTTGACACGCAACCCAGCAGGAAATAAAGAGCTGTTAATTGTGAACTGTCTTGTGTGTGTCTGTTCCGGAGCACTGCACCATCACTATACCTGCGCACTACAAGCCACTCGTTCACAAGGCCTCAGTCAAGATTTTCAGTTTATGAGTGCAGGATCTGAGGGAGGACAGAAAACTTAAGGAAGCAGCCTCACCACTTCCTCTGGGGGTGTTCAGATGCTAAATTAGTAGCATATATAAATTAATTACATATCAAACCTAATTGAATATAGGCCGGGTGTGAAGAATAATGTGCAAGCACCTTGCTTTAAGATTGTAACACATTCACTGTAGGTAAAAGCAGGCCCAAGTACATTTTCCATAGAAGGAATATACAGTACATACAACAACTGTTATTGAAATTACATGATTTGTTGATGTGTTAATTAGGATACTTTACACCAGATGAATACAGAACAGCAGTACAAAAAATAAACTATTTCAAACTTGGAGTTTCTATCAAGATTAAAGCGGCATGACCCCTCTACTGTTGCCTCATGGACTCTCGTTATGTAATATGTCGGTAATGCAATGGACTGAACCATTATACAGGGTCTTCATTAAAAAAATCGTGACCCTTATGTGGTCTTCATGTCTGTCTGCCCGCCTGTCTGTCTGTCACACTTGGCATGGTGAACACAATAACCCTCTCAGGTATGAATGTGACAGTGCACTCCCAGGCAGGTTAATGTATTTCTAGACCAACCGAGCCTGACAGCCTAGTCCCCCATTGAGAACTAGCTACAGCCACGCTGCCTATAAGCATGACTGTAAACACTATAGAGGGTACCACTCCTGACACGTTACTCTACTGTGTAAATCACCATCCTTCCCCTTATTGTAACTGGTGAAACCTAGCCTTGATCAAGCATTTATTAAATAGACAATAGAAAATAATTTATACTGATAATGCAATTCGAATTTTCTATTGTTCTATTTAATTTGAAGGCCACAGTCATGTATATAGCTTTTCAATTTGAACAAGTGATTACAAAGATCAGTCAGCTTGATCCTGAATACAGACCCAGCCTACATTCGAATCTCTCTTCTTTCAGATAAACCCACTTTCCATTTTATTTAAAGGCTTTATCTCTGTTTGGATTCTAATCTGCCATATTTGTCAGGTTTTGCAGTTTCACATTATATTGCTGATATTTAAAGCTTGTGATTCTATAATCTTCTGAGCTCATCTGATTAGATTTGCCAGAGCTATTTGTAGACTGAAGGAGGAAAGACAATATTACAGTGTTTCTCAATCTCTAAAGCACAGTTACTGATACTATTAGCACAATTCTCAAAACAGTTAAAATAAACAAACACCAAAACAGTTGCACGATTTGCAAAACATCAAATATAATCGGAAAATGAAGCAAACATGTCAAATGTATTCATACATCTTGCAAAAACTAATATTTACATGAATTCTTGAAACATTTAGGTTTATATCGTATTTAACTCTTGAACCAAAATAAAATAAAAACTTTCAATTGTAAATAGATCATGCAATTCAAAGGCTTACATTATCAAACAGAAAACCAGTATACACAAAACTTTTAATGTTTTTGTCATTTCATGGAGACTATATTTAGTCATTCATTTATAATTAAGAAATTAAAAACTTGCATTATCAATGTCTGGTATTACAACTATAATTTTGTTCTGCATCACTAAGCCACCCAGCTCTGTCTGGCCTCATAATTTCATCTACGTCGCAGTGGATGTTCTCCCTTCACCCTTTCACTATTCCTTTCAAATGGAACTCTGTAGATTGCCTTCATGCTGACATTATGCCTCTTGAGAACGCGGTCAGTGTTTGACACACTTATGTTGTTCACACCATGAAAAACATGCTCATGTGCAACTATGTAGCTTTGTATCTCATAAAGGCAAATGTCATTGTTGGCACAGATCAGATCTACAATGGCTGGTTCTTGTTCTGGTGTCAAAAGACGAAAATGTAAAATCAATTTGAATATTGATATGCTAATGTACAATACATACGCACATTTACTGTATAAAACAAAGTAGGGAGCTGTGTCAGCATGCAAGTTGCAAACTATAGATACAATAGGTTATATAAAGTACTGCTATCCACACATACCTATTCTCAGTTGAAGATGTACAGATTAAAGATGCAACTGTTACAGTTTTTCTCAATGTTAAAGCAAAATTCCAAAATTAACACAAACACCAAAACTGAGCACTAATTTGCTAAACTATTCACACATTTCACGAGTTTACGTTCAAAATGCCAAATTCCAAACCATATATTCGATTGCCTATATGCAATTCTATCACTTTAATACATGTTTCACATGTGAATGTCTTCTTTCTTGCTAACAATCAATGCTCATTATTTTAAATAACATTCTCCATGTTAAAATAATAATAGAGTAAGTAATCAAGCTGTTACCAAATGTTAACGCTGTGCATAAAAAGCTGTGATTCCCAAAGGAAACAAGTAGCAGTGTGTGAAAGCATGGAGCAAGCAGAGGAAGGTGATCATGATCGTGGACGTGGACGTGGACGTGGTATTGTGGGCAGATAGCCCGGACAAGTGAGACAAAAGCGTGCTCCTGTCTCAAATGAAATATGAGCAACTGTCATTAATCATGTCATAAACAGAGGCTTGACAATGAAAGCAGCTGGGTTGATAGTTCAACCAAACCTGAAACGCTCCACGGTTGCATCTCTCATCCGTACATTTCATACAAATACGGTATATAATTATGAGCATGTTTTGTGTCACATTATTATTTCATAGTAAATATCCATTGTGTATGCATTACTCTGCTTTTAGAATTGAAAGGAAATCGAACAGTGGTGGCCATGGTCATCTTCTTACTGAACTGCAAGAGTTGACAACAGTTGAGATGGTCCATGCCAGTAATGACATCCGCCTTCGTGAGATTGATGATAACAATAATGTATTTCATGGGGTGAACTATGTCAGCTTGTCAACCATTGACAAGTTGTATCGAATGATACAACTCTACGTGGTACCTTTTGAAAGGAACAGTGAAAAGGTGAAGGAATTACAATACCAATATGTACGTTTAAGTAAGTAACATGATATGAAATGTACAATTTCACAATTACTGAGTCCTGTTCTGAGCAGGGACCTTAGTTCTGATGGTCTCAGAATTCCTTCTTACAGTATAAACACACCTGTACATATTTTCATATGTTTACAGAGAATGATGGAGTTTGATGCCAGCATTTTTCCATATGAATATATCTTCGTTGATGAGGCAGGCTTCAACTTGGCAAAAAGACGCAGACATTGGACAGCGTGCCACTGTGGATGTGCCTGGGTAGCGTGGAGGGAACATCACTATGTGTGTTGCCATCTGGCATAACGGAGTTATTTGCTGCAGTCCATTGCTTGGCACATATAATACAGAGTGGCTGCTAGTCTTTTTTGGTGAATTGCACAATCGCCTTGTCCAACCCGATGCAGCAATGTCGGCAGGAAGAAAGGTCACGTTTGTCATTATTTGGGACAATGTGAGTTGTCATCATGCTTTGGTGGTGCAGGAGTGGCTTGCTGCACATCCACGTTTCCATAATGTACCTTTCCACCGTATTCCCTTTTTCTGAATCCTATTGAGGAGTTTTTCTGCTCCTGGAGGTGGAAGGTGTATGATCACAATCCCCATGAACAAGCCACACTTCTCCAGGCCATGGATGAAGCTTGTAATGACATTACGCCAGAAGACTGCCAAGCCTGGATCCGTAACATATATGTATATATATATATATATGTCCACATAACGATTGATTGAAATAACTTTTCATTAGATAAGTTGTATGTTTTGATGGTTGATTTTGTGTCATGTATTTAATGTTTTGAGAGTCTTAGTGCATTTTGCAAATGAAATGTGTCATTTTGGCCAACGTGTTTCAGTTTGGGGCTGCGTGTTAATTGTTTTGAAAAAGTGAATTCTGTTTGGATAAATGTGCTCAAGCAATCGAGAAAAACTGTAATATACATTTCTTTAATGTTTGGTTTTGTGAGTTTTGTAATTGGGTGAAATATTTGAAAAAATAGAGGTATTTTCTTTCGCTTGAATACTTAAACACAAAAGCTCTAATTATTTCATGATTTGATGATGCAAGCATTTGGTTATGCAAGATGTATAATAAAATGTGACATGGAAACATATATATATATATATATATATATATATATATATTATATATATATATATATATAATCTTTCTAGATGCTGACCTTGAATGGTCTGAAAATCTGTGTGTATCTTTTAACACATTATACATTATACATTTTTTATAATATGAAGCTAAAAATAATAATTAAATAGTATGCTAATCTTAATGCAACATTGTTACTATTTTATACAATCTTATTCTGGTTCAAACTAAATCCAGATGACTGTAAAACAGAAAATATCACATATATTTAATCTATTTCTAAAAGCTTTGGGGTAGGAGGAAAAACACAGTCAAGGGAAACAGCAGTAAATTAGCACCCAAAATATAAAATCCTCTGATGTCAAAAGTGGTTCCATTAAAACTATAACATTAGCACTACTGTATGCAAATATATTTAATGATTGTAACCCCCTGAATATAAAGATGGTGGATTCAGAATGATTTATGACTTCATTTTGGCAAAGGAGGAAGGTAATTTGCTTGTAATGGCAGCTATTCCAAGATTCTTCGACATGAAGTGATGTGCACTAGAGTAAACATCTTTAGTATGCAAATTATACTGTGAAACTCAGTGAATGTGTGATATTTTCAACTGCCATGATAACAAATTGTTGTGATGCATTGGGTAGCTTTTTCCTCCCTGATTTATTTCTGCCAAATAACATTACAAATTCAACGATGGAGCAAAGCAACCTTTAAAAATGTTGTCAGTAGAAATTCAGGTTAACGATAAGTTATCATTGTTGTTTATACCTGGTATGGGATGTCAGTACCTGAGTAAATCACATGTTAAGGCCATGTTTATATATATATTTTTAAATTTTTAAATGTGACAGTTTATACTGGGTATAATAATTCTTAATACATTGAATCAATTTAACAGTGAACTGGTTTTAACTGTTTTTGAGGATATTAATGCTTTTATAAACCGAACAAGTCCTGTTAGCTTTAAAAGGGCAAATGTAACACAGTACATCAAATTGCAAATTGCAATGACCCACACTGCATAGTGCATAGTGCTTCTGTACAGAGATAGAGGTTTATTAAAAACAAAAAATAATAAAATAAAACCTGTTACTGGCCACCCTACTCTGAACGATGACGTTTACAATGTAATGACTGTTAACCTCTTTGTACTTTAGTTTTGGTTAATGGCACCACCTCCTTTGATTTACTTAATGCATGGTTTCTTATCAGCAGTCATAGCAGCTCTCAGACTCATTGGTTTGTGTGGGAGTCGCCCACCATAATGCATTGCTTTTAATCACTCTCTGGCTATCACATCTTGTATCTCTTCCTGAGCAACTGTCAGTCAGCCTCATGAAATGACAAAAAACCAAAAATAGCAAGCTGCAAGGACACAAAATGTAACTCATGCAGAAAGAAGAGCTAAAAGATTGTGTGCTCGGGGTATCCTCTGGCAGTTTAATTAAAAGCTAATTTGGCAAAAGTGTAGTAGGACAGTATTGGTCAATGCAGGATAGAAGTGTTGTAGATACTTTGCTATCTATTGTTAAAGCTTTAACAATCTAATTGATATTATTAATGAAAGCCTAGGAGAATGTCATTAAAATCAAACTTTATTTTAGCCATAAAAACAGGCTTAAACTTTGTGAATCGCTCCCATTATATAAATATAAAACAACAATTACACTTATTGTAAATTAAGACGTTTATCTTTCGATGCATTTACTCAATAATTTAAGCAAATATATTTAAAAACAAGAATAGTAGTTCAAATGAATTTAAGGAGTGTAAGATATAATTGGTATGTATTTATCTTAATGCTAGAAGTCTCAGAAATAAAATGTTAGAACTTGAAGCTATTGCACTAACAAGTAACTACGATGTGATAGGTCTTACAGAAACTTGGTTGTCTGAGAGTGATGGCGACGAGTATAATATTAGTGGGTACACGCTCTATAGGAAAGACAGGCAGGACAGAAGAGGCGGAGGGGTAGCGCTATACATAAGAAATAGTCTTGAAGGCCAGGTGTTAAATCTGGACAAAGAAAACAATGCCGAATCAATATGGGTCAGAATAATGGACAAAAATTCAAAGGGCATAATAATAGGAGCATGCTATAGACTGCCAAATTCAGACGCCGAGCAAAATAATCTGTTATACAATGACATTAGAAATGCCTGTAGAAAAGGAGAAGCCATACTAATGGGGGATTTCAACTTCCCCAGTATAAAATGGGAGCATGACGGATGAAATTGAAATGGTGGAAATGTACCAACAGACTGGAAAATTGCAAACGTAATACCGATCCACAAAAAGGGAGACAAAACCAAACTAGGTAACTACAGACCAATAAGCCTGACTTCTATTATATGTAAACTTATGGAAACTATAATCTGATCTAAAATGGAAAATTACCTATATAGTAACAATATCCTGGGAGACAGTCAGCATGGTTTTAGGAAAGGGAGATGACTTTTTTTGAGGTTGCAACATTGACAATGGATAATTGCAGAGCATACGACATGGTTTATTTAGATTTCCAGAAAGCTTTTGACAAAGTCCCGCATAAAAGATTAATTCTCAAACTGAACGCAGTAGGGATTCAAGGAAATGCATGCACATGGATTAGGGAGTGGTTAACATGTAGAAAACAGAAAGTACTGATTAGAGGAGAAACCTCAAAATGGAGCGAAGTAACCAGTGGTGTACCACAGGGATCAGTATTAGGTCCTCTGCTATTCCTAATCTACATTAATGATTTAGATTCTGGTATAGTAAGCAAACTCGTTAAATTTGCAGACGACACAAAAATAGGAGGAGTGGCAAACACTGTTGCAGCAGCAAAGCTAGACAGCATTCAGAACTGGGCAGACACATGGCAAATGAAATTTAATAGAGAAAAGTGTAAAGTATTGCATGCAGGCAATAAAAATGTGCATTATAAATACCATATGGGAGATACTGAAATTGAAGAAGGGAACTATGAAAAAGACCTAGGAGTTTATGTTGACTCAGAAATGTCTTCATCTAGACAATGTGGGGAAGCTATAAAAAAAGGCCAACAAGATGCTTGGATATATTGTGAGAAGTGTTGAATTTAAATCAAGGGAAGTAATGTTAAAACTTTACAATGCATTAGTAAGACCTCACCTAGAATATTGTGTTCAGTTCTGGTCACCTCGTTACAAAAAGGATATTGCTGCTCTAGAAAGAGTGCAAAGAAGAGCAACCCGAATTATCCCGGGTTTAAAAGATATGAAGGAAGGAAGAGGGACCAGGGGTCACAAATTGAGATTAGATAAAGGGGCATTCAGAACAGAAAATAGGAGGCACTTTTTTACACAGAGAATTGTGAGGGTCTGGAACCAACTCCCCAGTAATGTTGTTGAAGCTGACACCCTGGGATCCTTCAAGAAGCTGCTTGATGAGATTCTGGGATCAATAAGGTACTAACAACCAAACGAGCAAGATGGGCCGAATGGCCTCCTCTCGTTTGTAAACTTTCTTATGTTCTTATGTTCTTTCTTATATTTGGATGGCAACCTATTATCAGTCACAGATATGCAGATAAAGCTGTTAGTTATTGTGGGAACCCCCCTTCTAATTGTTATCTTGGGGAATACAATTGGGAGATCCTGAACTTTCATCAAAACCAGTTTATCATTGGAATAACGTGTCAAGGCGGGTGCATTTGAGATTTAATTTTCCTGTAATGCATTAGCTATTAACTTTTAGATGATACAATCAAATGTGGCCCAGCAATGGTAACCGTCATGGTTTTTTAAACTTGACTATGGTGAGTAGTTGTGTGTTTGTGTAAATCTTTTAGTGCAATCATAACCTCACACAAACTAGGGCAGACCCAAAAGGTCCACTGCTCCAGTATAACATTAGGACCATATACTGGATGAAACAAACATGACTCAAATAGAAACTATAGTTTGGTATAATACTGTTACAACAAAGATCTGAATGGCTTATTTTGAACTCACTTGAAGGGACTTTATCCTAGTTTACTCTACCATGTGTACATTAGGTCACAGCACATAAACAAAGTACTGATGCACAAGCAGAGATCCAACAGTGTTAAAATCAGTGACTGCTGTGATACAGTGTCCTAAACATGCACACTGTTACCACTATGCAGAACCAGATTGTTAAACATTAACACAGTTCTATAACAAGCAAACAACTTATTGGACGCCTACAATGCAAATGAACACCGAAAGCAAGTCAATTGTTTCAATAAGGCAAAAAGTCATTCATTTTGCTGTAGCTCACTGTCTGGGTGTAATAATTGAAATGTGTCACAGGACAAAACTAGTAGTACACTACCTGTGAGCTGATGTGATAAGCAAAAGTCTTTATTATGCTATTTTCCTTTACATGTAATATATCACTTTGAGGTATGTACTCCAAAACATTTTAGATAGAATTCTCAATAATGCAGTACTGTGCTGGCATAATGAGAGTGTATCGTTTCTAGAGTATTCACCAGTCATATCAAATACAGAACAAGAACTGCACATTTTTAAAATTTTTATTTTTTTATTTTTCCAAACTGCACTATTTTAAACATCAGTTAAACACTTTTGATAAATACATCAACATTCTTGAGTTGTTTTGCGTCCCAATAATCTGTTTATATTCTTAATAGATACAAATCTATTGAGTAATTATCTTAACAACTTAAATATACAAACTTAATGTCTCCACATACTAAAGGTTAACCTTCTTATAGCAGTGTTGACCAGCATTTATTGTTTAAATGCTGTCAGCATGTACTGTAACTTGTAATAACTTGCTCAAATATTGCATTTATTACAACAAGACACCCAGGGTCATCTTGTAGTAATTTGCAAGTAATCCTTTTCTTGACTGCAACAACTTGAAATCACAAAACAATTTACCCTTTTAATCTCAAAGTTTTGGAAAAAAAACTGACTAATAAAACACAGACATTTATTAAAGGTCCAGTATCCTAATTTAACCTTCATAGTGTTGTGCATGCATAAACAATGTTGTTTTCAAAAGACTAAAGGAATCAAGATGCAATTTACCGCATTCAAATACTGCCACCTTGTCATTTGAAGAGAACGACATTCTGCTTTGTTTCTAAAATGACTAGTAATGCTGTAGAGCAGTCTTTGCATTTAATTGACTGTATACAATTACCATTGAAGTGAAATCTATGTTTTATTATTAATCTGTTTCAAAGCTATTTTCAAAATGGCCGCTCTAAGATCTTCTGTCCTCTAAATCACTGCAGGAAGAGCGATTAAAAAAAGATAAGAACAAGTGCTCTGGCTTTTCTTTTCCATACCACATCATGGATCCTTATTGCTGTGTTACCTGACTGACAATGTGGGCAATCATCCTTACACTATCAGTCACTAGAGCGGATATTTTGAAAATAACTTTGAAACATACTTTAAAGTTATAAGTATAAGAAGTTGTCAGGATTTTAACAATGGCAAACAAAATATTACAAGTACATTATTGTAACAGTTGTAGCAACACAAGGGTGATGTAACACTATATTTTTTGGAACCCTGCTGCTTACTCTTTAAATTGCATGTTCTATTCTGTAATAATGCAACAAAATGAATTAAACATAAAAATGTAGCAGCTGTAACAGCATTCCATACCCATTAAATAGGATTTCTAGTCAAGTAGTTTTGACTCTGTGCTGTTTGTTTAAACATTATTCAGGGGTTATATAATGCAGAATGACCATAGTACACTAAGGACTACAGACAAAGAAAATGTAGGATTATGTTGTGCAGATATTTGATAACTAGTTTAATGAGCCCTTCGTGGAAACATTAAATAACAATGTTAAGCTTATACATTTGTCAAACAATATAGAGACAGGGTTACACTGTAGTCTACTTGCTATAGGCCATGAAGAAACATGTACAGCTGAAAAATGTATCCACTCACCCAAACCCCAAATTGCATTTTTAGGGTAAAGGCTGAAGCAGGCAGAATGGGCTGAATAGACCTATTAATTAAAGGGCTATGGTTTGGGGTTCATGCAATCTGAGATACATATTCCTAAAAATCATTAACCTGAAGGAATACATTCAGGGACTTTCCTTAACAGTGTATTTTTACAGCTGAGGCAACTTAAGTCAATAATCAGAGCTGGACTTTGAAGTTTCTCCTAAAGGTGGCCACATGCTGGGAGAGAGAAGTAACCTTTCATGTATATAATCAAAATGTGGAATCTAATTGCCTCAGTGTAAGAACTGCTAATACTAAAAATGCAGCTTAATGAGAAGTGATTTTACCCGCCCACATGGATGAAGCCTCAGTTTCTATTATTAATATTTTGACTGCAAAACTAAATTCACAGTTAAAACCAAGCCACATGAACTTGGATTCATTAGTTTAAAATATGACTATTTTGCAGACAAAAATCTGGATTTGCTTTGATCCAAAGTTCTGGAAAATTTAACACAGCGTGTTTTAAATGTAATACAAACTGTGTTGTTCCTAATCAAAACAGTGTGTTAATGTAACATTTGTGTAGGAAACACATACTGTGTGTCTTGTTATAGTATACCAGAAGCAGCTGAACGTTATTAGAAAAAAGGAAAAATCTTTACAGATACTGTCATGGAGAAACAGCTCCTTGGATAACTGGATTACTAATCTACCTGGCCCCCATCTAATATTTAAATATTATACTGATATATATATATATATATATATTCTGGACTGTGCATATTATTCACAGACTCATGCTGAAACAGCTAAGAATATCCTTGCCCTTGTTTGATTATACAATATGTACGAAACATACAGAAAGGGCCCGAAGAAGAAAAGCGCCAGTTTTATTGCAAAATTCAAGGGCGGTCTTGCAAACTAAAAAAACAAAGAACTGCACTAGTCATATTGAGTGCTCTGTGCAAGATAACTGCACTCCGTTTGAAGTGGCTTCAAGTTTATGACTAGTTAATATTAGTTGATACACTAGATACTCTGGCCACCAGAAACAGTAATAAAAATGTGCCCCAAAGAAATTGGTTACCATAATATGCTGCTGTGATACATTGCACATATTGCTGATTCCAGCATTCTGCTGCATCCTTTATTTCAAACATTTTTTTTTAAAACCAGTTTCCTAGACTTGCATATAATCAGACATCAGGATAAAAACATAAAGGCCTGATAGCCATTAGACAAGACATGAATCTATTTGTAATCATTTTAATTATTGCTGATTGTTCACATAATATCCTATATCTTGAAATGGCTGCAAATCTGAAACTGTCTATAAAAGAACATTCCAAGACCCTGCAGTCACCCAGATATGGTGAGGGTTCAGATGTGTTGCCAGATTATTCCAGACCTTAAATTTAAACAAGTTCTAACATTACAATAAATATGATGCTTTGCCAGTTGAAGAAAATGCACATGATATGCCACGATTTTAATAGATTTTCAGCATTAAATTAAATTGAAAAAATAAAATCCCTGTTGTAGAAAGCCAGCCAGCTATAAATGAAATCACCTTCAACAAACTTTTATCATCTATAAATCTCTATAAACCCAATTTTGGCACCATAGCCCAGAAATATTAAGAAATAAATTTTACAATGTTTAACTGCTGGTGGTTCACTTAACTTCCTGGGTTGCTTAGCAACCAATGTTTCCAATTGAAAGAAATTAAAAAAGAACTGATTTTAGCCAAGCTAAATAAGATTTTTTTTTTTTGGTCCACAGTAAAAAGGATTTTCTCATTAAATAGATGATAGCCCATGAACATAAATAGAGGCATCAATACCTGAAAGAGAAAAGACAAGGAGTCATGCATGCTAAAGGAGGGGTTTGGCCGCGGGTCCCCTCTTACGGAGAACCCTCCTCTATGAGGTAAATGAAGCGATGCTTAACAAAGGGATGGAGAAAGTGCAATCACTAACCCCCCAGAGGAGACCGATGCAAAGGCGGTTTAAGATTCTAGAGAAGGAGGAGGGAGGAGGAGGAAACGAAAAAATACAAGACAACTAGAAGGAAGTGACTGAAGTTTAAATAGAATAGATTTAATTAGTGGAAGAAGATGATAGGGCACAAGGTTAACATTTAATGCCCTCCCACACTTATATTTGATGATGAAATGAATTAATAAGGGGATGGGTAGAGTTTGAGCAAAATTGTGGAAAGCACTGTGTAGATAGTACCGGCCAAGTGTCCACCTCTGCCTGAATGGTGCTGGTGTAAATGCCTGGCTGTTGTATCAGAAGGTTGAAACTATACCCGTGCTAGTATTAACCATGCCATTGTTCTCTCACTTTTGGTAGCTCCTCAGATACTAAGATCCAGAGCTGCATCATTGTGCCAACTGTAGCAATGTTTATCTGCCTGAAGTGGCAAGTTGGTCTTCACATGGGGTATCACACAAAATTGCTGAACACCATTTTTGTGGTTTGCAGAAAAAGACACAAATACCAGACCATTTGTAAGATGGGGTATTGTCATTAAAGGTATAGATTTAACACAAAATAGATGTTTTTAAATCTATTTGACTTTCATATTATAAACATATTCATTTATTTACCTATAATTATTCAGAAAAAAATCATACAAGTTACATATATATATATATATATATATATATATATATATATATATATATATATATATATATATATATATATATATATATATATTATTTGACCCTACAAAGGACTATCGTACCTTAACAAAAACTAAAACAAAAAATAGGTTATTGTTCTCGTAAGATTTTGTCTTGGAATTTATATTCATACTTGTCAAATTCTGTAAATGACAAAAGTTTAATTCTTTACATGCTTTAGGAATAGTTTGCAAATGTTTTCACAATCGACCAACAGAAATAAAGTCCTGCTTATGTAACCGGGAAACCTAATTGCTCACCTGGGCAACTAAATCCTTGTTATAAGACAGGCTACGGGGTTTATTTAATGGATGCACCTGGGCGGCCGGTAGTCTGCATTTTGTGTTGTTTGAGTAAGACTACGGCCTGTCCAGGTAAGCATTGCTGGGTTTTAATCTATTTTTGTATTATGTGTGGGTTTTATCGGTCATGAATTTAAAAGAAATATAAAGGTCATGTCCATGAAAATAGCCGCTGGAAAGATACAGTCTCTTTGCACTTGCTTGTATTTTTGTTTTGAGTGCTGTGTTGGATTTTGCACAATAAGTTATGAATTGGTATTATTTTGCGTATTGAGTGTATTTTTATATTAGATATTTGTGCATGCTTTGAAATATGTGTTTGTATTTGAGGTTGATTTGTTATTTTGTTTGATTTGTTTGAGACGGCGACTGCCCATCACCCTTTTCTTTCACTGGTTTCATCACATATACTGCACGGGTAAGTATTATAAGTATACACAGGGCAGCAGTGTGGAGTAGTGGTTAGGGCTCTGGACTCTTGACCGGAGGGTCATGGGTTCAATCCCTGGTAGGAGACACTGCTGCTGTACCCTTGAGCAAGGTACTTTACCTAGATTACTCCACTAAAAACCCAACTGTATAAATGGGTAATTGCATGTAAAAATAATGTGCTATCTTGTAACAATTGTAAGTTGGTCTGGATAAGGGCGTCTGCTAAGAAATAAATAATAATAATTTTCTGTGACCGAGATTTGTGGATTGTGACTGTTACCTGCGATTTTAGCTTTCTTGGATAATGGAAGAATAAACTAAGATGTTTTATATCGGTCTTGGATTTTGGCTACACACACTGTTTATACACCTCTGGCCTAATATTAACTGGCTGGCTGGAGTGCTGGTTTACACTTAGTTACCACATCAACTCAAAATTCCTTTTAAAGTGTAGATTATCATGGGTATCAGTAGGGTTGCCACCCCTGAGGTACAAAAAAACGGGACCTCCAAACAGAAGGGGGGTTTGGTGTAAACTCTTTGGAAATCCTCTATTCATCCAATAGAAAACATTGATAACGTTACTACTATAGTACTGACAACCAATTCATATTGTGTGTATATTGCAGGAATTTTGTATCCTGATTTATCTAACTTGTGCTCAATTTATTGTACTGGCATTTATTGTCCTGGGAAGGCATATTGAATTCCTGGGACACCTTCCTCAAAACTGGGATAATCCAGGGAAAACAGGGACAGGTGGCAACCCAAGGTATAAGTGAAACAGATGTTCTCTGCTTGTATAATAATTGGGTGTAGCTTTATGTGAATTTAAAAGTAAGACTGTATAACCCTTTACACTTTTTTCTAACTAAGTTTTTAGATTTTTAAAACATTTGACAGAACATAAATGACTACGGGTAAGGTGCGTACAGAATAACAGAGTTAAAGATGACCAGTTCTGGCATCATACTCTAGGAATAATCAGATGATTTTCTGAGGCACAGCATGATTGTCAGAGGCACTAGAAGGATCGTAACAAACTAATATCTCTGAAAGAATATATGTTTAATAGTGCCAGAAAGACAGTTAGGAACTAGCAGTAACTGTACAGGATCTGATGCCAACCAAGAATAGCAGCCAGGCAGTGCTGTTCAGTTGTTAATGTTGATATTGTTTGAGTGATAAATTCAACAGCTGTGATTTGTCTATTATTGAGTCTCTGAGCAGCTCAATTGCTCCTGAAGGTGAGGACAACTGGATGCTCTTAAATTCAACAAAAATAAAGAGAGCGATGCGTTTTAGCCGGGGAGAAAAATAATTGGGAGATTATGACATAGAATAAACTGTGAATCCAAGTAATACACTCGGCTCTAATGTTATTGGCGAAAGCAGTCAAATGATTATAATAGGTCTGAAGGAATGTGTTTTCCTCGAAAGTTCTGTTTTTAGGGATGGCCAGCATGAAACATAAAAGGGATCTGACAAAGCTGGATTAACCAACAGGGATTTGTTTAGTCATAATGAGGTCAAGTATGTGATTACAAATAGGAAAGTGTACAGGCTGAGTCAGAGTTACTGAATGAGCTGGAACATTGTGTACTGAATATCACATATAATCACTGACATTTATCCAGTCTGCCATAGAAACATGCAGACTGTACATTTGCTGTCTTTCAAGGCATCTTCCAGCAAATATATATCAGAGGATTGTACAGTTTGCAGTTTTTTCTAAAGGGCTATGATCTTCACAGTAGCCTTGCATAGGTTATAGTATAAATATAATGCACAACAGCCAATCGGAGCATGGTTAGCTGTGCATTTATTCTGCCATACAGGCTGTGCAGTTATAACACGTCTCAACACGCAGACACAGTGCTTCTGTAGTGCACTTGTGCAGTTGGATCTAGATGACCATAATTGCATGTTGCCATGGATACTACTGCAATGAAAAACCCACACCCCTTGTAAAATTGCACCATAGTAAAATGTTACTGCTTGTACCTACACACATCTCATCAATATCCAATGCAATTTGATTAAATGTAATGTTATTTAACCCAGGCAGATTTTATTTTACCTTTTGGAGTTGTGTTTTAAGGATCAGTGGTCACAATCTAATGTGTTTTGTTAAAATGTAGAATGGTTTTTACTACTTTATATAGTGCAGTATGACTCATCACAGCCACTCTCAGCCTTCAGGCCACATTTTCAGGATAATCCAGGCTAATCTGCATTGTCCCAATTTGGTTTAAGTACAAGAGATGTGATGTTGTAATTTAATAAACAATGGCACCCGAATACATAAAAAGGTATATATATATAAACAAGCTGATGTCATGGTTATTATTGAGTCTAAGGCTGAAAGGGAAGATGACACAGGATTTTGTTTTCCATGTATTTGTGTAGGTCTATTGTTCTTACTAACTTTGGTGAAGCAGGCACAAAGACATTCTAAATAAAAAAGCCCTGCTCAGCCTCTAATTGTGGCTTGATCTGCTGGTAATTCTGAAGACTCAAACAAGGTCAAACTGTATGAATCCTGAATGACAAAGGATAGAGTTGCTGGGAGGTGCATGATGGTAACCCATTGTTTATAAAATATTCTTAACTGAGCATAATTTTGTATATACTCAGAATTCAACTTCAATTTTTACTTATACAGTCAAACCCAAAACTACCGCCTACAGTATGTGATGAATGATCTGTATGTACTGTATATTACTGTATTTACTATATTAAATAACCTATGCATAAAAAGCACTGGACGGTAGTATGAGGAAAATACAGGACTGGAATATACATGTTTTTCTGGGTGATATTTTTTAATAGTTTTTCAGCCTGAAAGAATCTGCCCTGGTCAGACCAATCAAGGCCAGATGATGGGATACATATTGGGAATTGCAGCTGCAAAGGAGGACGAGGAGGAGGAGGAAAGAAACTTCACAGCCATAGTAAAAAGGTAAATCCCAGCTTTACGCGTTTGGTGTATCATGATAGCCAGGGAAGATACTTGAAACTTCTGTCATGTGCCTCAAGCCATTTGTGCACAATTCTGTGTGTGTGACAATCGTCTTTAAAGTAGCCATTGCCATCAGCATTTTTTTAATAATGTAAAGGATGTACAGTTTGTTGCAGTTTTTCTAAAGGGTTATGGTCTTCACAGCAGTCTTGCATAGGTTACAGTATAAATATGCATGGTCCCATGCAGCTTTTGAACTGTGGGAAGGTCTGAAACACCAAGGTGGTGATCTTGGAAAAAGGTGACATCTGTAGAGGATTATATAACCTGCAGAGCACATGCACGCTTCTCATAACTCCTATTTTGTTCTTGTCCATTAAGCTAAAGGCTCTGCAGTAAGTCTCAGAATGTAACAAGCTCAATGTAATATCCCCAGTTGAGAAAATCTAATCAATGTACGGATTACAGCATTGACATAACTCTTTGCATTTCTATATTTTGGAGAAAAAAAGACAGACCTATTGGAGAATTAGACAAGTTTGTTTCTTCACTAACTGAATTCACTGTAGAAGAGCTTAATACCCAGTCTCTCCTTTTTTTTCTTAGCAAAAGCAAATTTGGATTCAGCAGGTACAGAAGAACCACTGCAGTAAGCTAGGATTGCATGCTAATAAAGGGAACAGTGGCTCAGCAAGAAGCACCTGTCATAACCTTTCTTCTTAATCGGCATTCTTATGTGACTTGCCTCCCAATACCTTCACAATTAGTTTTGAATGAGATATTCATGGGAATTAACTTTTAAAAAGCTAGTATCATAATGTAACCTTCGTAGTGTAGTACAACTATTTATTATAAATACTACAACTACTACTAAAATAATAATAATAATAATAATAATAATAATAATAATAATAATAATAATAATAATAATAATAATAATAATAATAATAATGATTTGAACTGTGTGTATGTATATTGACACAACAACAAAAAGTGATAACAATAGATTTAAAAAAACCCTTGAAAGACCAGTCTAGGAGTGTATCCAGCAGAGTTGAAAAATATCAGAGTTATGGAATTGGAATTGACGTTTTGAAAGGAATTGAATTTGTCAATGTCATTTAAATTCCATTCAATTCCATCCATTTTTGAATTGCTTGAAAACACAATTTCACCCATTTTCATATCAATATTAATTGTGCTGAATTGGATAAATGTATATTTAATTTATAGTCTGTATATTCATCATAAAGTACTAAAGCATGACATTTGCAAAGCTTTGTGCATTTTGATTATGAAAAGTTTATGTCATGATAGTCCTGACGAAGCCTGGCTTAAGTGTCCAGTTAACACATCTGCATGTACTTAACACAATCCTTAGAAACAGGTGTCATGACTGATAAGCATATTTCAGCTTGAGTTGCCACTAAGAAGATGAGTTCGACCAAGGCAACCTCCAACTTCAGAAGGCACCTTCAAGTAAGTATACAGTGTCATAATTCATATCAGTCATGTTTTGAGATGGATAAATTAAGTAAATGAATAAATTGAGAATGTTGAGTGTATAATAAAGTTTTCTATTTTGCATTTTCAGAGAAAGCACCCTGAGGTCCTGAAGGAGCCTGAGGCCACCATCATGCCTATCCAATCTGACCAGACCACAGTGGATAGCTTCATGCCAGACCCTCAACTCAAGAAGTGGAAGGCCACAAATTCTCGCCAAGTGAAGCTGACCGACAGCATCGTTAGCTTCATAGCAAATGATCTCCTGCCCCTGTCTATCGCAGACAGCACAGACTTTCGCATCTTCTTCTGAACCCTGCTTCACCATGCCCAGCATGAACCATATCAGCCAGAAACTTATTCCTCAGCGCACTGCCAGTGTCCAAGATCAACTGAGGAGTCAAATGCAGTAAGCCCAAGACATGTGCCTAACCACAGATCTGTGGTCGAGCAGAGATATGAGGTCATTTATTGGCATCACAAGCCACTTCATCCTGGATTGTACACTACAAAGTGCCTTGTTGGCCTGTCAGCATTTTAAGGGCAAACACACTGCAGAAAACAGTTTTAGAATGTATGAGGAGATGATGGCATGCTACAACATAGCTAACAAGGTATCGGGCATAGTAACTGACAATGCCACCAACATGCTGAAGGCACACCATGTTCCTACAATCGGATGTCCAGGACAGTGACAATGATGATATTGGATTGGTCAGTGTAAGTGACGAGCTGGATTATTTGCCACCTGAGCGGAGCCCCTGCTTCGCTCACACTCTACAACTCGTTGTCTGTGATGCCCTGGAGCAGGCTGGCCCTATAAAGGCAGTGATAGCAAAGGTTTCCAGACTAGTATCATATTGCCACAAATTCACCAAAGCCACCAATATCCTAGAGGGACATTTCAAGCTGCAGCTTGTGAATGCCACCAGGTGGAATAGCCAGTTATGTCACTGCCAGTTATGTCCTTGCATTTATCTGGGGTCTATGTCACGCAGTGGCCTAACCAAATGTGTTTTTTACATCCATTTCCAAGATTTCACTGACTTTTGTTCAAGTTCACAATTTTCACAATTTCCATGACCTCCGTGACAAAATCGTACCCTTAATTTATATACATATATATATATATATATATATATATATATATATATATATAAATTAAGGGTACGATTTTAGTATTTCATGGACTGGAATTTGAATTTAGTTGGAATTGATTAAGTGGAATTAGAATTGGAATTGAAAATGTATGGGTGGAATTGATGAAATTGAATTGAGGTGGAACTGGAATTGTCCCCAACTCTGGTATCCAGATTGTTACAGGTGCTTATGCTGTTTAGATTATAATTATGTTTATGCTAAACAGGAAAAAGGTATTAAATGCCAAATCATAAAATGATGTTAAATGCTGAAGACTGATGTTCTCCTTTTAAGTGCCATAACTCTTATTTTCAATCGGGGAGTTTCCATGTGTGTTCTAATTTTACTCGAGACATTGTGCTCGAGCCAAATGAAAAATTACCCTATACATTTCAGGTTTCCATTGGCTCAGTTTAATTTATTCAAAGACCCTCTTTTCACCTGATGTCATGCAAATGAAATGGAAAGGAGGAGGTCGATATTCAAATTAGCTATGCGTAGCGTTCTCGTGCTGTTCGCAGACAGCTCGGGAAAATGTGGTTTCCAAGCAGAGAGAACAGGTACCCGAGAGAATCTCACCTGGTATTCCATGGTTGTCAGGTGACACCTTGTTTGAGTGAAACTGTTTTAAAGTGTTAGCTGATGTAATAAAGCTTGATTTGTAAATGCCTTGTGCCTGGTTGGTTAATAATATGTTTTACTGCTCTTGCCCAAATTGTTTTTCAAATGTCCATTGGTGGGGTGACATTGTTAGTAGTGAATACTTTTTCAACTAATTTATCACACAACTTATTGAAGTAAAATAAAAATTAATTAACCCAGAGGTATGAAACTGTCCAACCCAGCTATTGCAGATCACCATGGCTGAAAACTGGCAGACATAGGATTATAGAGATCTGTGATAGATACCTTCCACGTACGCTCCCAAGGTTGTTTGGATTGGGAGCAGTGGAAGTTTTCACGTGAAATGCTGGTTTCCATGTGAAAAGGGGCGTGGATTTCCCGTTTTACGTCATGCTCACGAGTAAATTAGATTTTCCCTATCCCTCTCTGTGAACGTTATTTTTGGCCACAAACCTGATACTCTCGAGCTGTTCTGTGCACGCGCATCACCACTTCACGTGTAGATAACTACCCATGGAAACTCCCCTGTTGGTAACAAGTAGTTCAGATCCACTTGCCTGCCAGAGATATATCCAATAGATCATCCGAAGTGTCTTTATAGAAGCAAGGGCCAGCACCATGTATGCAGTGATCTGCCACTGTGGATCAAGCTTCTTTTTGTTTGCTAGCAACACACTTAGATGGTGTTAGTGCTAACTAATGATACAACATTTTGGCTGATTTAGCTTACATCACATTGTCTAGCCTATACCACATACATCTATGGCAGACAACTGGATCCAAAGAGCAACATCATAAAAAAATAACAGTAAAAAACGAAGAAAAGGTCATTTGGAACGACCTGCTTTTCAGAGAATTAACTTCCAGTAAAAGCACTGTTTTACCGGTCACATTAGGCAAGACATATTATTTTTCCTTTCAAGCTTTTGAAACCATGATAAAGGATATTGTTCAAATAGTTATTAGTGCATGATCGTCCGGTTTGACCGGGCTGTTTTGTTTTCAAACATACTGGAATGTTTTTAGGAATTTTGTTATGTAGCTGATTCTGGAGCCAATCATCCTTTTAGTTTACACAATATACCTTCTTTTAGTTTACACTATACATTGAGGCTGCATTCCTCTTGAATGGGTTTGACACCCAGAGCTAGCTCTGCATTCCCTCTTGAATGGGTTTGACACCCAGAGCTAGCTCTGCATTCCCTTTTGCTCCACCCACTCACTCTAACATTCACTCCAGCTGTGGTCTGCATTCCAAACCTGTTACAAACTTACACTCCCTGCCACCTCGCTGACCAAACAGAAAAAGCAGGAGTCACATTTAAAAATGAGTGTCTACTCATGAACTACTGACAGGGTATAAAGTTTACAGTGAGGTGTGGAATGTGTCATGAATTGATACATAAACTTTACCCCTTGTTGCTAGGCAGGATATAGTAATATAGGGGCAGCTTTGCTTAAACAGCCAACACAATGCATTTGCTGCAAGCACTTCAGTTTTTCCAGTAGCTATAGTATTTCTTACATTAGGTTTATCCATTTACTGACATCCTGATTCAAACATACACTACCCTGAAAGCAGAACGACTGGAGTATGGCATTTATTGGCAGTTTAACTCATGACTAGATACCTGTTCTCTATTCAAATATATGCAGAATATTTAATGAGAAAGCCATTTCACAAATATTGGGCTTTTGATTACCAAGAACAGGATTCTTCACAGAAATTGAAATTAATATGCCATGTTTAATACTATTTGTAATAGTTAAATCCACTTGAACACAGGGATGTATTTCTTAGAAGCCCCTTATAAGATATAAGCAACAGTGTTTCATTTACAGTGATTCCATGTTCACAAAAGACAGCCGCGCTTTCCTTTCTTTATGAACATAACATGAGAGATCCCTACAACCTGGCATCGGCAACACATACCTTTCCCAATTTCAAGTTTGTGTTTTTTTTTGTTTGTTTGTTTTTATTTTATTGTCACCTGTGGATTTGTATGGTAGAGGTCTGTCAGGGTCCCTGCTCTGACTACCACTGACTAGTTTGGCAGTGCTTTTCATGGGCTCTAGTTCCTATCTGTCTGAAGAACAATTAAAAATAAAGTAAACGCTGCAAATTCTTAAGAATAATTTTAGTGTGTCAAATCCCAGTATTTTTTTTTTTTACAATATCCTATGAGGGCCTGAGGTATGTTCTGAAAATATAATGATACAATATTTCACACTATTTATAGTACACCTACTAAAACAGGTTACAGGACACAAATCACACAGTAACATTATATTAGCGCTCAAAGGTTAACATAAATCATTTGGGGTAAATGAACTAAAATCTATTTTAAACCTGTAATGTTTGTAAATCCTCTGTATCTTGTCAAAGCATTGATAATTCTACTATACTGTATATATTGTATACAGAATTATTATAGGGGCAAGGTATCTGTAAACCTCACAACCGTCGACTGCACTGGACTATATGGCACCCAATGTACCAGTACTTGCATCAGCTTGTACTTGCACTGAACTGCTCCATAGTATGAGGCGCCGTTCAGGAAAAAATCATTCATTCAATGGTCCTTCATATTGGTTTAATGTGGCATATGTATTGGTTTGCTGGCATATGTATTGGTTTGCTGGCATATACATTGGTTTGCTGGCATATGTATTGGTTTGCTGGCATATTTATTGGTTCGGCAGGCACAATCTAGACAGCCTCTGGTCCTGCTTTATTAGCACAATTTCGCCTTCATTTTATTTAGCAGCAGTGTGGAGTAATGGTTAGGGCTCTGGACTCTTGACCGGAGGGTCATGGGTTCAATCCCAGGTGGGGGACACTGCTGCTATACCCTTGATCAAGGGACTTTTCCTAGATTGCTCCAGTAAAAACCCAACTGTATAAATGGGTAATTGTATGTAAAAATAATGTGATATCTTGTAACAATTGTAAGTCGTCCTGGATAAGGGCATCTGCTAAGAAATATAATAAAAAATATAATAAATAAAAAAAATATATATATATTTATGTACTGTTTTCCTGTGGGGAAAAGAACTGAAATAAATATTTCACATTGATTAAAAGACACTATGAGTTTTTTTCTTTTTTAAATATTATTTTCCTCAGGCAAACACAATGGACATCGAAAGCCGGTGCACAATTAAAGCGAAAGGGCCCACTTCACACAGCAGAGAAGATCTCAAATAAATAATATAAACTGAACAAAGACTTTTCCAAACTTTAGCCAATATGCTTGTGATTATTATTGTTATTATCTTCATTATTATTATAACATGCATGGCCTTGGAACATGTCCAAGGATGCATGCAGTTTTATTTAAAATATATCTAGAATATTTGCTTCAGAGACAGAGAAAATATATAAACAGAATATATAGAAAAATATGCAAACAGATTACAGGACGGTTCAGAAATGTGGATGGTGGGGCAAGGCAGAAGAGAAGTTTTGCAGGATCTATAAATTGACTCTAACAATAGTACTAATAAATTATTTGTTTTCAGAAGCTCCAAGTTTCACTAGATTATGAATTATTTGCTAACCTATGCAGTGGCTGAAGTCTGCAAAAGGCGTAGTTAAATTGATATTTATTTTAGATCTCCTACCCTATACATATTATTATTATTTAAACTAAGCCTGTTATTATTATCATTATTGCAGCGTATTATTACACTTTCCTGGCGTACATAAAATATAGACCTAGGTATACAATACAGGGCACCTGCTTGGGCTACGGGTGCAAGTGTGATAGAGCTTATTTTTCTTACGTGCCATTAAATTCACTCTGTACGATGAGTACTTAGTTAATGTTCACTGGTGTGTATGGCTGCATTTGTTGTGTATTATTATTATATAGTAGATTGTATTATTATTTCTTGATAATCCCTGTCAGTTTAATGTCTCAATAGTCATAAAGGAAACAGAAATGGGAGCTGGAGCATAGATTCATGCTCATAATCATAACCGTATTGGCTAAAGTTTGGAAAAGCCCCAGCCCCAGCCCTGAGTCATCCAATTTTTTTTTTTTTATCCTTTTGAGACCACTCTAATGACTAAAAAAATATATAGGTTCCTCTGCTCCACTGGGATTAGAAAAAAAAACATAGCAATGTAGTACTGGCGGACTGTCAATCAAAACACTATTTATTTATGTATTTATTTTCAAAAGGTTTTCTTTAGTTTGTTCTGTTGTAGCGGTGGGGCATCACAACAAACATGAACTGTGTTATGGACTGGGGAAGGGGTTGAGATTCTGTATGTTACTCATAATGTGTACCTGTTTTTTGTTCTGCTGCGTGTGAGTGTGTTTCGCCAGCCAGTGCCAACCTCTCTCTCCCTGTAATCTCCAGCAGCCTGCCTGTCAGTTTCTGTGTGTGAGAATATGTGGGATGTCACTGACTGAGTGGATCCAGATGGGCCAATGGGTGATGAGTGGGCAGTCAGCGTCTCTAGAGCTGATAGCGAGTCACCTAGTGAATTTAAAACAATCTGCGTATAGCGTTTGTTTTCGTTCAATGAGGATCAATAATAAAAAAAAACGTTTATTTTGCTTAGTCTATATATATATATATATATATATATATATATATATATATATATATATATATATATATATATATAGACTATAGCACAGCTTGGAAAAATAACAAACTCTGATTGGTTAAACAGCATCACATGTGTATATATAGTGTATACCATGGCTTGCATACTAATGAGCTGCTTCACGTGAATAAATCACTACGCACAACTGCTGTACTAAATTCCATGACAAGCTGCCATGTTATGTGTTATTAGTTACAAAACCACTGCCAAAAATGAGTGACAATCCACCTATTTCCTTTAATATACTTAGGGATGAAATGCCTGATAACTGGTAAAACAACAACTTTCTGAGTGAAGACAGCAGACCACCTGAAAAACAAATACAAATAAAATAAAATAAGTGCACCAGCAAGAGTAGACACACAACAGGAGGTGAGGAACAGAGAAATGAAATAGAAGAAAACAAAGATTGAAAAAACACAAAAAAACTACAGCATGGGCTGTTAATGTACTTAAAAGACTGGTTTAAAGAAAAAATATGGACATTCATTTTAAGGAATAAGTCAAAAAAATCTCAACAACATTAAGGGCATTTTATGCTAGTGCAAGAAGTTCAACTCGGTAATCAGTCTCCAGTTTTATAATACTGAGCTGGACTAAATAGATATTTCAACAGTAGAAGTTTTGAGATCTCTGCTGGCAGCAAGTTTAAAACCAATTCCTGTCAGTCATGAAAACTTTTAGAAAAGCAGTTCAAGACAAGGCCAGACCTCCCCCCCCACCCAAATTACCGGCCTGGAAGCGTCTGCGGGAAACTGAGGCACTGTCCCTGACACAGCAGTCTGATTGGTGCGTAAAGTCTGGTTTGATCGTCAACTTAAAGGTCCTTGGCTTACGCTTCAGGCCTTATCATCACCTGAGGCGTGGTATATACCATGGCAAACGCACGGCCCGTCGTGGTTTATACCTTACATATATATATATATATATATATATATATATATATATATATATATATATATATATATATATATATATACAGTGCTGAGAAAAAGTTTATGAACCTCCATGATAGCCTTCTTGAATCAAAACCAGTCTTTTCTTAAATATCCAATAGGGTTTATATTAACCAATTCCATGTTATTTGAAACAAAATGATGTATGAATTAGATAAACAATGAGTAATTAAGATTCAGGGTATGTGAAAAAGTAAGTGAACCCCTGGTTTTATCAGCTCAATTAAGGGGATAATTAGAATCAGGTGTTTAAATAATTAGGTAGATCTTCAGGGGTGAGTTTGGGAGGCCCCACCCTATATAAAGATCAGAAACTTTGTGAGTGTGGTCTTCACCACACAGGTGTGTGGGAACACGTCATGTCACGATCAAAAGAAATCTCTGAGGACCTCAGAAAAACAGTTATTGGTGTTCATCAGTCTAGAAAGGGTTACAAAACCATTTCTAAAGATTTGGGGCTCCACTGTCAGACAGATAGTCTATAAATGGAGAAAGTTCAAGACCACAGTCACTCTACCCAGGAGCGGTCGTCCTACCAAAATCTCTCCAAGAACAAACCGGAAAATTATCAAGGAAGTCACAAAGAACCGCAGAGTAACATCCAAGGATCTGCAGGCCACTTTCGCCTTGGCTAATGTGAGTGTTCATGACTCAACTATCAGAAAAAGACTGAACAAGAATGGTGTTCATGGAAGGATAGCCAGGAGGAAACCACTGCTCTCTAAAAAGAACATTGCTGCCCGACTGAAGTTCGCCAAAGAGCACATAGATGATCCACAAGACTTCTGTACATATGTATTCAAAAACAAAAAATAAATCAAAACAACACTCACAGAGCAAAATAAACATTTAAACAAAAACAATTTCGCAACACAAAAATACCTCCATCCAACAAGCACCGCGCTGGTCCTTCCAGCACACGTAGCAATTGTTTACTTTTACTTTCGTTTCATTCAATTTCTATCTCCCGGCTCTCTCGTTCTTTCTCCTTCCAAACACCCATGCCGACCACCAAAAGCTGCTGATTTTTACACATGTGGCCATCTCTGAATTAGCAATAAATTAATCAATCCGGAGATGGCCACATTCTGCACGTGAGTTTAATTTTGTGTGGTCGACAGCCAATCTGTTGATAATGAATTCATCGCCTCTGCCAGACCACATTGAACTGTAACAAAATAATACAATCCCCTGTGTTTTTAACGCCAAATCATACATTTATCAGCAGGGCTCTTCTGCCCTGCCACAGAGACCCTAAAGAAAATAACCTTAAAATCACTCATAAAGACCACTTGCCCATAAAAACCTTTTTGGTGGTCCCAAGAGCAGTTGTTAGAAGCAGGTTTGCAAGGAACATCAAAATTGCTCCTGTCAAAACACAAGTTGCTGTATTAGCCAAACCTGTTCAGGACATTATGTCCCCTGGCTCCCTTTGGGAAACATGTCTGCCTCTTCACAAAGGTGAATAACCCGCTTACCTGCTTTATTCATTTTAAACCGGTTATTTCACAGCCAGATCTGGTACTTCAACAACAAAGTGATAGGTACCAGGTTCAAGCTTCAAGCTCAGCCATTTAAGCAAAGAGACTAACCCAACACTTACCATGTGACAGTTTATATAATTATCCACAGGATTTCGTCACTTTAATATAAGTGATCCCCTGGCTCCTCGGTACACACAATAGCTGAGTGCAGTTTAAGAGCAAGACTGGAATTTAACACCGCTCTGAATGCACTTATTATGTTAAAATGGTATCTCAAACTGCAATTACAATGTCTTCTGAATTCCGTCAAACTTCTTTTTTTATTTTCTGGATGACACAATTTTTTCCTTTTTCTGTAAAGCTTTGTGTGAATGCTTCTCCATTTAAAAAAACCTGACCCCTAATGGCAATTTGTTGTAATTACATTTCATATACACTGCTGTGCAAAAGTCTTAGACATGTTGCATTTTTCTACTCAGATTACGAGCATCAACAATTCACTCAAAGCCTCCACTAGTGTTTTCTTCTATTATAACAACCTTGACTTGCATAAATAAGGAAAAACATTGAGTGAAATAGCTCGCATCACTAGATTTTCAAGGTGTGGTATCCGAAGCATAACACCGTGTAACAATTTTTTTTTTTTTTTTGGTTCCTGGGTAGTAAGTGTTATTTCCTAATTGCTTATGCCTCAAAAGTATAGAAAATGGTTATTATTCCCCACAAACTTTGCTTTTGTGACCAGGACAGTGATATTTTGAAATGTACCTATTTTCCAGAACATTCCAGATAGATTCAGTGCGGAGTAACTTCTAGAACTTTCTAGAACTTTCCAGTAATATAAATAGTAGTATAAATACAGGGGCCTTAAGCCCACCAGTTCAGTTTAGTTCCAGCTGCCTAAGTGGATACATATCTGCATTTTTCTGAGATGGCATCAAGGTCATAGGAGACTTCAAAATGGTGGCATTCCTGATGGGTCTCCAAGGCGGTTTTACCAAGTTTCCCTGCTATCTTTGTCTTTGGGACAGCAGGGACACCAAGGCGCACTACCACAGGCGGGACTGGCCACAGCGGACCGAGTTCTCTGTGGGGAGGAACAACGTCAAGTGGGAGCCACTGGTGGACCCCCGGAAGGTGCTGATGCCACCACTGCACATCAAATTGGGCCTTATGAAACAATTTGTCAGAGCTCTAGATAAGGAGTCGGCAGCCTTCAAGTACCTTCAAGACTTCTTCCCTAAGCTGTCTGAGGCAAAGGTCAAAGCCGGTGTCTTCGTCGGACCACAGATAAAGAAGATCCTGGAGTGCAATGAATTCCCCAAGAAGCTCACTAGTAAGGAGAAAGCGGCTTGGAACAGCTTTGTCGCAGTGGTTTGGTGCTTCCTGGGCAATCACAAGGCCGAAAACTATGTGGAGCTGGTTGAGACTCTGGTGAAGAACTATGGCACAATGGGCTATAGGATGACCCTCAAAGTCCATATCCTTGATGCTCATCTTGATAAATTCAAGGAGAACATGGGAGCGTACTCGGAGGAGCAAGGTGAGCGCTTCCACCAGGACATACTGGACTTTGAACGCCGCTACCAAGGACAGTATAACGAGAACATGATGGGAGACTACATTTGGGGGCTGATTCGTGAAAGTGATTTACAGTATAATCGTAAATCTCGAAAAACTACTCACTTCTAAATCTTTTGTAGTCATTTTTGTATTACTTTAGTATAAATACATGTTAATTTGGATTCATATGTTGTTTTTTCCTGACTTTATGTGAACGAAAAGACACAAATTTGCCCGTTTTCTCATTGGAAATAGGTAAATTTCAAAATATCACTGTCCTGGTCACAAAAGCAAAGTTTGTGGGGAATAATAGCCATTTTCTATACTTTTGAGGCATAAGCAATTAGGAAATAACACTTACTACCCAGGAACAAAAATTGTGTTACATAGTGTAATCAACAAGTGCAGAGAAACATCATCTATAATTGACAAGCCCAGGACTGGAAGACCCAAAAAGCTGTCTAACAAGGATGAGCAACTCGAATATCCTTAAGAAATAGAAAGAAGACAACCGTTGAATTGACAACAGAACTGGCAGAAAGCACAGGTGTCGTTGTCCATCCATCAACAGTCCAAAGCACCTTTGACCATTTGACAAATTTGACAAACCCAGGACTGGAAGACCCAAAAAGATGTCTTACAAAGATGAGCAATACTTGAAAATAATGTCCTTAAGGAATAGAAAGAAGACAAGCGTTGAATTAACAACAGAACTGGCAGAAGGCACAGGTGTCATTGTCCATCAAATCAACAGTACGAAGGTCACTCTTGAAAACAGGACTTAAAGGATGTGTTGCAGTAAGAATACCTCTGTTAAGAAAGGGGAACAAGACTAAAAGGCCAAAATATGCACAAGAACACAGAAATTGGACTATGGAACAATGGTCAAAGGTGTTTTGGACTGCTAGTTCTGTTGTCAAGTCAACACTTGTCTTCTTTCTATTCCTTAAGGATACTATCTTCAAGTATTGCTCATCCTTGTTAGACAGCTTTATGGGTCTTTCAGTCCTGGGTTTGTTAATTACAGATGATGTTTCTCTGTACTTGTTGACTATGCTTCGGATACTACACCTTGTAAATCGAGTGATGCAAGCTATTTCACTCAATGTTTTTCCTTCTTTATGCAAGTCAAGGTTGTTATAATAGTAGAAAACACTAGTGGGAGCTTTGAGTAAAATGTTGATGCTCATAATGCATCAGAGTAGAAAAATGCAACATGTCTAAGACTTTTGCACAGCAGTGTATATATATATATATATATATATATATATATATATATATATATATATATATATATATATGCAATTCCCTTAGTTGTTTTTTCATTGTCCCTGTGATATTAACTAATTATCTTAGATATATAAAAACATACTATTTGCATGGGCTAAGCTGACAGCACATATTATTATTATTTGTTTATTTAGCAGACGCCTTTATCCAAGGCAACTTACACAGACTAGGGTGTGTGAACTATGCATCAGCTGCAGAGTCACTTACAACTACGTCTCACCCAAAAGATGGAGCACAAGGAGGTTAAGTGACTTGCTCAGGGTCACACAATGAGTCAGTGGCTGAGGTGGGATTTGAACCGGGGACCTCCTGGTTACAAACCCTTTTCTTTAACCTCTGGACCACATATTGACTGGTCAGGCTATGTTTTCCTGCACCATACCTTCTAATACAGAGAGTGAAGCCCCAGTGTTTACAAGAGCTCAAGTCTCATAGTGGAAAAATATGAATGGTAAATTCCTTATATAGAACCATAACAAGGCACTGGGAGTAATTATGAGGATTTTGTGTGGTCTTATATATGGGACTGTGCTTGCCAGTGCTGTTGGTATCTCCAGACCTACTAACAAAACATTGCATCTGTGTGTTCCTTGAAATATGACTAATCTGGGATGGCACAATACCAAAGCAAACAGTTTTCCCCAGAATAAGTCCTGATATTGTCTGGCTCTTTACTGCCATCTAGTGAATATCCTCCTTGCAGAAGATTCAATGGTGGTAGAAAGTTGGGTCAATGTGTAAATGTTTGACACTGCTTATATAACAGAGTCATATGAGTACTATGATAGCTCAGTCTAATAATAAACTCTTAGTTAAAGTGTTACATGAAATCATTTCATGCTCGGTTGAATATATTTTATGAAGTCTTGCACTTGCTGCATTGTTTAAACATATATTTATGTAAGAAGACTAATTAGGGAGTTGATAGAAAATAATGAAAAATATGTATATATAATAGTACACATGCCTGAGGCTTTTTACTTAAAACCAGAGATACACCAAAAAAGGGCAATATCTATATTACAATATTATCCAAATGTCAAGTTTTTTTTTGACCATCTAATGTGAAGTTATGTTTAGCCTGATAGCTTAAACGTGATTCTAGTGAAAAATAGTGCAGAATATCAGTGATCCCACTTTCAGTGTTTTATTTCTAATTGTTGTCTAAGAGCCAGCAGTATTAATGAGGATTCATCCATGGTGGACATTCTATTGGGTTTGAGGTCTTGCAGGGCTGAGTGGATTATTGAGGAATTACTGTCTGGCTCAAACTGCCCAATGGATCCGAATCATGTTTCACATGGCCAGTTTCTGTTTGCTGCCACCAGGAGGCAATGTAAAAGTAATACCACCACAATTATTATTTATTATTTATTTCTTAGCAGACGCCCTTATCCAGGGCGACTTACAATCGTAAGCAAATACATAACACCTGGTATTCTCCTACTTGCTGTATACTGTAAAGATGACAATTTAATTAAGACACAAGCAATGTATCATGAGGGCACAATCATGTTCTATATCATACTATTGACAATTTTTACTCTGATAGCATTTACATAGATATAAGGCTTTACAATATATAATGGGTACACATATTAGGTGCTTTACGGTATATTTAAAGGTGTATCTTTTATAATGAACCCTTTCCAGCCCAGAGATGCCAATTGGAATGACTGTTTTAGGGTCTTAGATTTCAGTATTTGTGGTCATTTTTTTTTTTTTTTTTGGTCACCATTGATAGTAATAAAGGCAGGTATTGGTTAAAATCTGGACCAATGGCAAGGGGTACTAGAGAGTGCTTGCATGGTCATGTGAAGTTTAGTAAATCCTCCTATTCTTCCAACTTTATTTAAATTATTTGAACAGTATTTAAAACGAATGTTATAGTTATTTTTCTACAAACATGTTTTATAGATGTTTGTACCTAGTGTCAAAGTATTATTATTTTCAAAATAATTGTAACTTTTATGAAGCATAAAAATGTGTGATGCCAAATGTAGTCAGTGGGCCTATAGCATGCACAAGCACTGCAGTGCCCCATGTGATGTGTGTGTGTGTTTCAATAAATATGATGCTTTAATATATTATGGCATTTATTATTATTATTATTTATTGTTACAAGATATCACATTATACATTATTTCACATTATACAGATATCACATTATTTTTACATACAATTACCATTTATACAGTTGGGTTTTTACTGGAGCAATCTAGGTAAAGTACCTTGCTCAAGGGTACAACAGCAGTGTCCCCCACTGGGGATTGAACCCACAACCCTCCGGTCAAGAGTCCAGAGCCCTAACCACTACTCCACACTGCTGCCCTTAAGTGCTTTTTAGTTATAGTATGTGTTATAAATATGTATTAATCACTGTTCATAAAGTGCTTTATAAAAAGCGCTTTACATAAATGATAAAACTATGTGCCAGTGGCAGGGAAAGTTAAGAGAATTTATATATTGAAATACACATTTTGACAGCAGATATTGTCTGCTAAACATTATGTAGTTATGTCTGTACTAAAGATAAGTTATATTTTATCATTTAGATGGCAGGGATACCTACAGGTGTGTTCTACAGGAAAGCACAGTCTAAATACATAGCGGTACCTGCAGGAGATCAGTCTGATGCTAGCATTGAGTCAGATGAGGAAAGGGAAAAGCAAACTCCAGATTATGAAGTAGGAAGTGAAAGTGCAGGTCAGAGTCCAGATATTGGGACTTGAGGTAGAAGTGTTTGATGGGGAACAGAGTGATACTGAGGATGTTGACTATGTACCTCAGCCAGAAGTATACCATTTCCAAATTGTTCCAGATTTTGTTTGGAAATTTATATAGTATTATCTTTTAAAAAACTATTTCTTATTTTTAAACCTTTATTTTAAAAAAAATATTCCAAGACAATTCAAGTGCCTTTTGTTGAACAAAAAAGTTAATAAATCACATAAAAAAATGTATGCACTTTTTCTTTTATGTGGCCCAATGATGCCCAATGTACTCATGTTAAATTTCCAAAATAAAATATGCAGTTGCAAAAAAAAAACATCTAAATTTGGAATATAAGGTATTTAAGTAATTTTATGAATGACTTTTATTTTTCTGATGTGTAGAAATTAATGTGGGCTGGAAAGGGTTAAAGATATGTTATATATGTTGACAGTAATATCACATGATATTGAAAATATCGGCTCCATTATGTTTCAGGTTGAAAATTCAATATGTATATTATTTTCTGTCAAATTCTGTCAAATTATCAATACTTATCATAATCAATATTTTGATAAGGTACATTGTTACATACATAAGCTTTGTTTTTCTCTCTTTCCTCCATTTTTTCTTGTTTGCAGTGAAAATATTATATTGAAATAAATGTGATATAACATGGGACATTGTGAAGTCCCTGTCCTTTTACATCCTAGTGTCAGGCAGAGACTTCTAGCACACTGAAGGGAAGGAAGGTGCATAAGCATGTGAATGTGTGTATTAAGACTCCCTGAGCTATAACGCCTTGCAGATGTAATCTACAGCAAGTAATAGAGGGCTGTGCAGTGACTCACTGAGTTGCACTTTTGTAAGTACTGTTCATGTTATGACAGTGAAAGCAGCACATTTAACAAGTGGTTTAAATCCTTAACACATTTCCAGACCTGTTTATACAAAATTTAAGTCTGCTTTACAAAAAGCCAGTTTTTCAAAATGGTTTAGTATTCATGAAACCTTTCTTGGATATTTTCTCTTGTATATATTTTTGTAACACTATTTCAGTTTGCTTATAAACCAAATTACCTCAATTTATATCCTAGAGGAAAAACAGCAACTTGTACATGCAATAAACAAACCCATTTACTCACAGATATTATCCAGGATTTTTATAATTACTAGCTTAAAGAGAAACATGGTACTGGTCTGCAATATAAGAAATTAATCAGTAAGAAATACTACATAAAACAAATGTGACATCCACTGGGGACAGTGCAGGGGGATAGGTCAGTGGTTACACTAGGGTGTTCAAGCTGGCCCATTATTAGCTTGCACTGTGGCTCGTGCTACAGAGATCCAGCCTAATACATGTATCCAAAATATTATCCACAAGGGCAAAGACATACAAAATAACATAATTTATATAAAACACAACCAAAATATAAAGAAGTGACGTTATAAAAACAGATACTGTATATAGAAGTAGATATACAATTAATTCCTGTACATTTGAAATAATGACCGACCAGATGTTCAGCTGAATAAATGCAATGTTTGCTGTCCCGAAGGATCCAAATCCACAGTCTATTTCGATCTGCTTAATGAGAACAACTGGGATTTTTGTAATCAACTCTGCAAGTACACTGTTGATTCTCTGCCTGATGATTCACTGTTGTAAAATGAACTTTCAGCATTCCAGGCATATATTGTATGACTGTATTGGATCCAAAATATATTAAAGGAATATATTCATAGCAAAACTATTTTCTTTTTTTAAAAATTAACTAATACATTTAATAACTAATTTCATCAAGAAAAAAGCTCACTTTTGGCTTTAGATTACTGAATGTTATCTTCCAGCGCCTCAACACATCACTTTAGGGAAACAATCCCCATGTGTTGCTGCCATCGACTGTTACAGGCCTGTTGCTAGCTGCTCCTGCAAGTTCTGCAGTAAACCCAGCAACACACTGGAGAGAAACTACAGCTCATAATTCAATAATCAGTCATTCAGACCATGTGCTTCATGCTGCTTTGGTTTTAAAGTCCATTGTTACCCCCATTGTAAAGCTTTGTAGACAAACACTGTAGTGTAATGTTGGAGGAGGGAAAATCTAGAGCTCATACCATGCTGAACAACCACATCAATCTTTCAGATTTATAAATCGGCATTCGTGACAGAGGAGGCAATTTCAAAGATTGAAACAACCATGGATCCTAATACAGCCACCCTAAAACTCTCAATTAGGTTTTGTTGCGTCCACTACAGACTCTTGGTTCATATTCAGCTACGAGTAAATATAAAACAGGTTCCCCAAAATCTAGAAATGTAAAAACTCTAGGGTATACTGAATGCTGAAAATAAATTGCAATTTGTCATCAGATTTCCAGTAGGTGACTGGGGCCCACTTTTTTTGTTTTCATTTTTTAAGACCCCTTCTTTCAATTAACTAGGTGTCACATGCTCAGCCTCAATGGTATTAAAGCACTGGCAGCCCACATCTCTTCTAAAGTAGCTGAGTTCTAGTACTCAGGGATTGAACAGAGTTCAGGTCAAGGTTACTGAAAAGTAATTTCCTCCTGATGGCCATTTAATTATTTTCTAGTAGAAAAAGAGGTCCACTTCTTCTTTCAGCGAAAACCAAAAGGGTGCTGTGTAAGGCTATCCATAACATCAAATGCAGATGCTGTTGTGTGTATAATGGCTGAATGCAGTTTACACCCAGGGGCATAAGATTATGCTAAACCTTTACCAAACTCATTCCCATAGTCTTGATCTCATCTAAATGCTCCCATTCTGTCTCAATGGTGAGTCAGTGAGGCAGTATGGTCCTGGTAGGCTCGATATCCACCCTCCTTTTTTATGAATACATTATGTACAGTACTTTCTCATTACTGTTCTGCAACCTATTGATGTGCTTATCAATAAACTGTGCTTGTGAATTGAATTGTCCTGCTACTGACTGAAACTTTATTGTTTTACCCTTAGGAACTGTTGCAACAAAATGAGTAATCCGTTATGAGTTGCCAAAAGCTTTCTCATTGCTATATAAAGTCATAAAGCCTTATTCCAGATTGGTTTGTAGGTTGGTAACCTGCAATTATTGGGACATAAGTTTACTGGTGTCTTGCTGGTAAAACCCAGCAGTTGCTTCCTGCATCTCTAATCAGTCTGAACTACAGTCAATTGCCAATTACATTTTTACAGTGAAATGGACCTTGCATTTACTGACTTTCATTGTAGAACTGTAATAAAGTTACCTGAAATATTGCACTTGTTTGAATTATTATTATTCTCAAGAGATCCTTAACACAGTTTTTGAGTATTTCAAGTGCAAAAATAATGTGACTTACCAGTAGATGGCACTGTGTTAAAGACTAAAAATTGCTTTTGCAGAACATGTGTACATTTATGACAACATCTTTGTTTTGTCCGCATTCACATATTTGGCACTTTATCTTTCAACTTCCTTGATATATATTTATTAGAATCACTTGATATTAAGAAAACACTTGGTTCCATATCACTGTTCTGTTATTGTGAAAAAGCAACCCAAAACTCCCAGTAACCAAGACAGAATGACTTGAACTCCTTAAAACCAAAAAAGAGCTTATTTTGGAGTGTTACTATTTTTTATGTGAGACATCACATTTAATACAAATCTGAAGATTATTGTTTTACACCTAATTAGCAAATGTTAACCACATTTGCTATACTCAGAAGGATACCAATATTGTAAAGCAAGTATAAACTGATGCTTTCCTCTATTAAGTGTTAAACCCATTAAACCAGAGTATCTCAGCGATTAACACATAATTAATCTGCCTTATTTAGCAACTAGTGTTGTAGTAAAGTGAAGACAATTCTGAACATCAAAAGCCATGAACACAAAAGCATATATCTATTATTTTTACAGGTACTGTATATGAAAACATAACAGGAACTGAGAGAATGGTATATCCCATATGATTTACAAGCAACTTTTTCTACAAAACGTGACAGCTATATAGCAGTTCTACATCATAGGTCTGTACGTCAACAGATAAAGTGAAACTTTGTGAGCCATCTAGTCACAGCCTAGCAGGAGCTAAATTACACATTTTATTTTTTAAAAAAAATGGCTTGACTTTAAATAATCTTTCATCTTTCCTAGCACATTGGCGGCAATGCCAAAACACCATGCTTCTGAACCAGGGTTCTCCCCAGGCGGGCCGCCCGGCTGAAAAAACCTGATCCGCCCGTCTTGCAGATGCTACTGTGCCTTTAACAGTAAGGATTGATTTCTTCTTTCAACTTGCAACCACATGACAGCTGTGTTACGTCTTGACACAACATTTAACCAATCAGAGAGTTGAAGGGGCGGGTTTTCTGTGTTAAGCACTTTGAGAGGCTAAAACATTAAAAATGACTGCTAAAAAAATAACCAATTATTTTCAAAGCAAAAATAGTGACAATGAATGCAGGGGGTCAAAATAAGCTAGCGATCGACGCAATCCACTGCCTAATACTAATTTTGCGCCGGGTACTTTATTTAAAAAAATATTAAGATTATTTTCTTGTTTCTACCACTTTATAAAATATGTTCTTAGCTTCTTTTTATGTTTTTTAGTTTTTTTTGCCAGTATTTTATTAAACAAAATAGCATTTTAGAGGGTTTTTTTTTTTTGGTAATTATTTTTTTTTAATTGAAATGAATGGGTAGAAACTTAAAACGTAAACAAATCAAGTGCTGCGACATCAATTGTTTTTATCATCAGAGCATGCGCATTAAACAATTTGACGTCACTGGAATGGCAAAGAATGGCGCTAGGACCAGAAATAGGCTTGTTACGGTTTTGCATGCAGGTGTCAAATAAAATGTCGCTGCAAGTAAAAAATAAAACCACCTCTAGCGAGCAAGCTTGTCATGCGAGTAAAAACTTCTTAAAAGTCAACTTCAACCGTTATCCATAGCGTTTGTCGCATATATTTTCTTATTCGCATAAGTTTTCCCGAGCTTAAATGTTGGATGGTGTGGAAGGGTGGGGGTATTCACTGACACGGGAGACAGAAGATGATATTAAAAAACACCGCACAGGTGCCCAGTTTTATTTATTTCCTTTTTTATTTATTTTAGCCCGCAGAGGGCGCTGTTGTCTCTGGCCTGTATACCGGCAACAGTAATCAGGACCACAGGGTTACCAACACAGGTATACTCAGGTGCACTCACAGGTGCTCAAAAATAATAATGAAAACCAAAGGCGAAATGAAAAGGGAAAACAAAACACAGTAATAAAACTACAAAACAAAAGTGCTGCTTATGCAGTGCCCCCACTGCCGCTATGCCGATGAGCTTGGGTCTCCGTCCTACTCTCGGCTATTCTCTATACACTGGGGTGGCCACAGTTCCCCATATATCTCTACACACGTCCCCTCGGGTACATAATAATTTATTTTAATTCTTGTTTTATTTGTTTAAGACGGGCTGTCTTCTTCAGCCGTGCTTGCCTGTTTCGTCCTCTCTTCAACCACTGGCATTCCTGTCTGGTCTTTGTTTACACTGGCTTTATCAGCCAGCGTCACTGGGTATTCCTAGTCACGGCCACCCGAATGCATAACCAAGCGCAGTACTTATGGGCCGAGCAATCCCCCAAGGCCCGCCTCTCAGCCACTCAGAGAGAGGGAAAGCCAACACACCCTCTTCCCCACCTCTCTGTGTCATCGCCATGACTGACAGGAGGATCTTACGAGGCTGCTGTCCTCTTCCTGCAGAACCATGCATGCACCAGACAGTCAGCACAGATCTCCCCTGTTACAGATGGAAAAAGGCCTATTGTCAACGAAAGATAACACATTATTAAAATTCTTTGTCGTATTATATATTTAAGGTAAGGCAAGTTTATTTTTCCGTTAAAAGTGCTTCCGGCTATAATGTTCTGCCACCCGGCTGTACAGAATTTCTGGGAAGAACCCTGTGAACATAATGATTACCAATAGATATGCATTAACAAACATAAAGATCTCGGTATAAAAGGAAAGATACCAATACCTATATACATAACTTTGAGGTTAAAACAAATGTAGCAAAACCAGAAATAGACACAAACTTGCATTTTTTTTAAATGGCATATTATAAAAATATGTTATTAATAATAATAATAAAAAATAATAATACTAGCATTATTTTGGGGTATTGTAATCATTATCACCCCATTTTGTACATCGCTCACTTCTCTTGTTTGTGCTAGGAATGACACCTCAGTGCTAGGAAGTACTACAATGTCGTTATACAGTGGAATCCTTTGTTAAAGTCAGATTCAGAATGGAAGCTCTTTTTTATTGAAATCTATGACCTTAAAAAAAAGTCCACAGCAATTGTCACATGTTAACTATAATCAGGGAAGGCATTGAATTTACTTCGAGCCAACCATGCGTATCTTAGCTTTATTCCCTTTGTGTATTTTAATACAAGTAATCATTAGTCATGTATAGATGTCTTTATGTCACACTTTTAAATAAATGTTTGTTTGTTTTTTCTGAGAGACCAAGTTCATTCTTCCAATTTGAGGTTTAAAGGAATGCAGGTCTTGTAGAGCTCCATCAATCCACTTGTGAGACTATGTATAACTCATTTGTGTCTGCAGGGTTTATGATTCATGTTTCTCAGTCATTAGTGAGATAAATCTTGAAACATTTACAACACTGCGGATCTTTTTTTTTTTACCTTTCATTTTATATTTAAAAAAACAACAACAATGTTTACTTCGAATACTGCAATGCTAACTATTGTAGTCTGAATAACTGGTGAACTAGCCAGTAGTTTAACTATTTAAATTGGTAACTAAGACTACTTTAAAATAATTTTAAAACTATTTCATAGCCTATTTGGAGGCATGACACAGGCCCGGTTTTTGGGATGGAACCGCATAACAGTCTCACGTTTTGATTGGTCCTTGTCTGTCACATGAATACGTCGTCACACGAGTGGAAAAGCGTGCAGGCATTTTTAACATTGTGATCAGATAGAGAGAGTGATCTGCTTTCCACAACCTTACCATTAAAATATAATGTGGTATTACACTCTACTGATATTACAAACTATGAGGAATTACTTTAGATAAATTATCATGTTATGCACGAATGTAAGAATTGGCTTTCTGTGGTGGTGTACTTTTTTCTTTCAAGTAGCATATATCTATAATCGTTTTTGCAATATATTTTAATATAAAACATACACGCTATTGCAGTTTTGTTACAGGATACATTAGTTTATCTCTAATGTAATCACAGTTTTACATATAGACTGCCCCTGTTTTCATTTACGTCGCAAATTCTGGGCCGCTTTACTTTTCAGATAATGTCCCAAATTCTGGGCCGATTTGGTTTGCAGATAACATCCCAAATTCTGTGCCGCTTTGGTTTTTAGATAACGTCCCAAATTCTGGGCCGCTTTGGTTTTTAGATAACGTCCCAAATTCTGGGCCGCTTTGGTTTTTAGATAACGTCCCAAATTCTGGGCAGCCTTGGTTTTTAGATAACATCCCAAATTCTGGGCTGCTTTGCATTTCCGAATTCAGACCAGTTTTGGGGAATCTGCTGACAGCCGAGTTTCTAAGTCATGCATGCACAGTTTACCATAAACTGGATCGTGAATTCATTTGAGAGTAACCCTTAGTACATTAATCAAAGTTCATGTATTTTTTACTCTCCCCAGAAATCTTTTTTTTTTTTTTTAATGAAAAAAACAAAAATGTAAATGTTAAAAAACGTATTTCTTATTACATGAAGAAACTACATTGCACTGAAATAGATACATGAAAATTAATTTAAGCAGTCGTTTTCCTTTATTAAAGGCTAATATTAAAACACATTTTTGTAATATCAATACAGTGTAATACCACATTATATTTTAATGGTAAGGTTGTGGAAAGCAGATCACTCTCTCTATCTGATCACAATGTTAAAAATGCCTGCACGCTTTTCCACTCGTGTGACGACGTATTCATGTGACAGACAAGGACCAATCAAAACGTGAGACTGTTATGCGGTTCCATCCCAAAAACCTGTGTTATACCTCCCTATTTGATAGGTGTTACACACACGGTGCATTTAAATCAACGTGGGTTTTATTTCGCAGGGGGATTGAGGTCACTCACATTAATTTTTTCCTCATAGTTCTCAGATCAGCTGACACGGGCTGAAACGTCATAAAAGAAAATAGTGGGTTATGGCAAAGATGCAGCTCTCCTTTCTTGTAAAGGTAAAGTAAACGGTTCTGTATTTTGACATTTCTGTTCTGGGGGGAGGGGGCTAGCAGTAAATTGTGTAGATTTCAAACTAAAATCTTATTCAGGGATATTCGGTAATAAAATTACTATTAACTAAAAGGCTCAAAACTATAGATTGTGGGCGTCCCTTGTTAGTAGCTGCCAGTCTGTTTTTCATTCAACAGTTTCCTTCAGTTTTCTTGTTAGTTTTTGTAGGATTTGGTATTCGGTTTGGTATTCTGCCGAATCTTTTGAGATGGATTCGGTATTTGGCTGAATCCCAAAAACTTGGATTCAGTGCATCCCTAATTATATATATATATATATATATATATATATATATATATATATATATATATATACACACACACACAAACACACACACACACACACACACACACACACACACACATAAAATGGGGTGCCAAACAGGAAAATATCATATATGAATATAAACTTCAATGCATGTATATCAAACTTCATTGTATATATATATTGAACTTCAATATGTGGATGAAGTGTTTGGTTCTCCCAGTTTTGGTCTAGTCATGCTAAACAAACCTTTACAGTTCCAAAGTATAAAGTAATAAAAAAAACATTGTACTTGTATAAGAATGTATGAGAAAACAATGGAATAAAAATATACTAGAGAAAAAAAAAATCATAACAAAATTACACTGATAATTATCTACCAAGGGAATTAGGAGAAGCTGAAGTAATGGATCAACAAATGCTTTATACATTTGTTACACAGACATAGTCATAGTTAAAATCCCACAGGAATCACCTAGACTGAAATCATAAGTATATACTTTCAGAGAATCTATAAAATATCCAAGCATTTCCCTGTGAAATTCCATACAAGTTGTTTTGAATTTGAGGACAGGTGTAGGGATGAAATCTCATGGTTGATGTACTCATTGTTCAAATTACAGAGAGTTAGAACTTTAGAATATGTAATACCCAAGACAGAAAAGACACTAGAAATAAGATATTACAGCAATCTTAATTAATCTGTGCTGATTAATATAATCTTTTCAAAAGATTTATATAAATTTGCAAGGCTTTAATAGTCCATAGCACACATTCATGGTTTATTTTAATTTCTTAGTTATGCTTTCTTGAAGAAGAAAATTCCTACTTTATAATATCTACACTGTCCTAATATTATATTGCTATTATGTGTGTCCCTAAAGTCAGATGAATTTGACATTGTGCTTTTCCAATAAGTTGTAAAATGATACCGTATTCCTTCAAATTTAAGACACCCTTGAATTTAAGACGCAGCCCAAATTTCCCACCCTCAATTTGAGGAAAAAATAAAACATCAAATAAAGCTGCATTTACAAAGATACAACCTCAATTACGCATATAAGAAAAAGACATATGGAGACAGTTTGTGGCCGTCTCCTGTCACACAGAGCATTCCAGTTATGCGCTGCTTCTCATTTCCAGTTGTGATTACTCGCACCTGTTTTTCTCTGTTTTTGTGAACTGTGGTATTGCTTTGCATGTCGAAAAATACGGGGGTCTGATCAGCATTTCCGATCTGTCCAAGCTGGTACTGTTTGTTAGAACAGAGCCTAATAATGAAATGATGAAATTGTAAAAGTTTCTCTTCAAATTCTTTGAAAATGGCTGCCTGTATGTCATGGATGATTTGAGATCGGGTAGTGACGTCTTTGCTCGTCTTTTCTCGGCAGCCAGTCCCGTTGCTGTTTGTGTACTCAGAGCTTTTGTTGGCGATTTTAATACACACATCACTATACTCGAATTTAAGACACAGGACATTTTGTAGTTTTTAAAAGTGCATCTTAAATTCAAAGGAATATGGTCATTTCAACTGAATGGACAAAATTGAACTGACTTTATAAAAGATTAATTTAAAAACATAAAAAAGAACAAATTGATATTTAGACCATTTCTCCAAAAAAATTACAGTTCCTTTGTCAGGCCCAAAATCTTTACCATTAAGTCATAAATTTAAGCTAATCTAAGGCCCAGTTTTGACCCAAAGTGGACAGTAGGTGTGCAATTGCTAATACACTTGTGCAACAGTATGCATCTACAAAGATACAGCTGTTTTCAAAAACAAAACAGGCTCCCAAAATGGCAGTATAATATCAGTTGAGATGGTTTGAGGCTGTTTGCTCTTTAATATTTTAAATTGCAACATGTAGACAGAAGGTTTTACCAGCACATCCAGAAACAAATGAATGGCCTTTGTATTGATGAACCCAATCCCAGTCCAGTCAAAGAAAACCTTTCTAAACACATTTTCAGTTTTTAATGAAAAATAGTATTCATGTTGCTAGCATTGCATTTACTTTGTATTGGTCTGAGTACCTGTAGGCAGGCTAAGGCTATACAGTAAGTACATCCTTCACGTCCAGTTGCATTAAGTCTCATAGTATGCCATCTGATTATGAAGTCAAGGTCAATTGGGCTGCCTGTGTTTCAAGTCCCAGTAAAGCAGTGGTGACAGCAATCATTTTGACATTTATTATTATTTTAAATGGCCTGTGACTCTCCCAAAGTCTGAGCCCGGATGCTGTCTCTTGCCACCCGGTTGCTGCCTCTGGATCAGAGTTGTGCTTTGTGGTTGCCATTTTCTGCAAATGTTGCCATTCCAGAAACACCTGGGAGAATGTCTTGATAGATACATTAGTCAATGCAGCCACTGCATGGAAAGGAAATCTGATGATGTGGCATCTACTGACTGCTACAGAGTTTTAAAATCCAGGGCCTGCTGGCTTTTTGTTCTGTAGTCTGACTCTATTAGACTCCAATTAGAGGCTTTCTGCCTTGGTGAACGACAGAAAGTATTGGATAACAAGATGTGCTGGGATGTGATGGTGTTTTATACATCACTCTCATTACGTTATTGTGTTGTTTATGCTCACTGCTGCTGTTTAGATTTATTTCTTCCAATGTGATTGGATTCTTGATGCCATCAGGTCTGATGTTTCTTCTCGCATTTTAAGCGACAGGACATTTAAATTAACAGCAGGAGCAGGACATTGCTTGGAAAAGTTCCAAAAACATATCTAGACTAAGTGCCTTCACAGATATGTAAATCACATAAAAGCTATTGTACTAAATGAATAAGTAGTCAACTTCATAATTCAATGGAGAATGGAAGATTACTGTTGCATCAGCCAAGCTTTGAAGAGCAATACAAAGCTATTTAAAACACATTGGAAGAAGTACTGTATTCTCTCACAGAAAATCTGTATTAAAAAAAAATACCTGCAAGGTACGCTAACAGTGTTTCTATAGCGGATGAGCTGCACAGATTTCCTGGCTTCAAATGTACACATATTCATACTGCAAACAGTCATACACACCAGCTCTAAGATGCCATGAACACTTTATTTTCTGATATAAGAACTGGAGCAGCAAAACAAACAAACTTTCATTGGAACAGCAGCCTCCTCTGGGACGGTCACCTCAAGCACAGGCAAGTCAGAGCTATAGAGATAGTTAACAAGGTCACATTAGGAAAGGCAGCTTTTTAACACCAAACAACAAATATACTGAAAGGTAAGGGGGCTCTTAAAACTATATATTACAGGTTTAAAAAGTTTCTCCCTTTCAATTATTTTTTTTTGTACTTTTTGTGACAGAAAACCGTCACTGTTTAAAAAAAAACAAAACCTTACCTGGAAGATGGGTTAAAGTTTGTTTATTTGTATTTTTTTAAACATATAATCTATTGTTATTAAGAATGTATTTTGTATAAAATTTACAATAGTACATATGTAGAATGTTTATATAAAACAAGTAAAATGTTACAAGTAATATCTGTGTATTAGTGGGCAGAGGTGTACCGCATATATAAGCACAGTGGTTTAGTGGGAGTTTTTTTGGAGGTGCTCAGTTGGTTTGCTTGCCAGGAGCAGTAACTTATGCATTTGAAACATCAGCTAGTAGGATCATTTAGAGAGCGTACGTGTTCCGAAGCCAGGGTGACACAGTAAATAAGTGGTGGCAATAGTAGTGCTATAGGAGAGGAAAGTGAAACTGATGGTTTGTACCTCTGTGCCTGAAGCGTTTGCCTGCAAATTGTATTTTGTGAAGCTGAGCTACGAACTGTTTATATCCTGTGCTACATTCTCTACTTATAACACCAATGTCCAAGCCACTGGTTGACGTTACTGTGGTGGAGAGCAGGTTGCAGGCTTTTCCACTTCTTCACACTTTGTACTTTGGTTTTACTGATATGTGCAGCGTATTACTCCCCCACCCCAACTTGCACTTCTTTAATTACAGAAATGGCACACATTAACAAATCAATGGAAGCTTTGTTTTAACATACAAACATACTGTTTTAACAGCGTGTGACAGAAATATAATGAGTTTTGGTTGTAAATCTCCCTCCCAACCTGTGAGGGCGCTAAGCAGCGAAAGGGAAAGGCTTTGGACGGGCTGGCCTGACAGTTCTTTTCCTGGGATGGGAAGTCGTTTAGTCTTGAAGAAGGCGAGACTCTGTTGCAGGAATGTATTGACCCGGAAGGTAAACGATGTAGCAGCTGCAGACAGTAAAGACAGCTGCAATTGTTTACCAAGGGGTCATGCGTAATGGTATAAAGGGGCCGGAGAATTGTAAATCTTTTCCTTCGCTTGGTTTCAGAGCACATACGGAACTGGAAGGACCCAGAGAGATTCCCTATTTGAACTGTGAAAATGTATTTGTGAGTGTTTTGTTTGTTTGTAGCACTGTTAGTAATTGTCTTTTGTTTTGTGAATTCATTAGACGGCTAACACGTCTCCGGAGCTGTCGCCTTGGGCCAGCACTACCTGGAACAACAACACCACAGTCACTGTTATCACCCACCTCAAGCACTACTGCACTCACTTGGACTGGTGATCGTGTTAGTATTATTGTGGGAGCGGATAACGTGTTATTATTTGTTTTGTTTTGCAAATAATTATTATCATTTTCCTTCCCGAGCTTTACACATTGGTGTGTATTGCTGGAGGATTATTGTTTGGTCGCCAGACCGGGATTTTTATAAAATAAAGACCCCCCTTTTCCAAATCGGATTACAGTTTCCATTTGTGATTATTTCTGCACTGCATCACCTCTGCACCTGTTCTACTCAGCAGCCACTTTGCCACACAGCAACAGACTGAGGATTAATTAATTTGTGAGGCACCTTAAAATGAGTAATAAAAACATGAGCTATACATTACAGGTTTTTTTTTATAGATTATTATTATTTTTTTACATTTCTGAACAGTATGGAGCTTAAAATGTAGTTCTCAACTGGCTCCTGAATAACATCAGTTATACATTGAAAACCATTTATTAAATAACAGTGCAATAGTCTGCCACTAAAATACTAATCAGGAGCAATAGAACAAGTTGCTTATACAATAGGTGTTATAACTAAGAGCATACCTCCAGGTGCATTTACTGAATTTCTACACTAAAACTGATTAATTCTTTCTTCAAGATGTTCCTGGAATATTTTCCATTCAACCAGAATAAACTGTGACAATAATCCTCCAGCAATACACACCAATGTGTAAAGCTCGGGAAGGAAAATGATAATAATAATTTGCAAAACAAAACAAATAATAACACGTTATCCGCTCCCACAATAACACTAACACGATCACCAGTCCGAGTGAGTGCAGTAGTGCTTGAGGTCGGTGATAACAGTGATTGTGGTGTTTTTGTTCCAGGTAGTGCTGGCCCAAGGCGACAGCTCCGGAGACATGTTAACCGTCTAATAAATTCACAAAACAGAAGACAATTACTAACAGTGCTACAAACAAACAAAACACTCACAAATACATTTTCACAGTTCAAATAGGGAATCTCGGCTCCCTTGAGAAAGATATGTACAACATATCGAAACGTTGGGCAGCTGGCTCTTTGAGCTAATATATATATATATATATATATATATATATATATATATATATATATATATATACACAGACGTGCTCAAATTTGTTGGTACCCTTACAGCTCATTGAAATAATGCTTCATTCCTCCTGAAAAGTGATGAAATTAAAAGCTATTTTATCATGTATACTTGCATGCCTTTGGTATGTCATAGAATAAAGCAAAGAAGCTGTGAAAAGAGATGAATTATTGCTTATTCTACAAAGATATTCTAAAATGCCCTGGACACATTTGTTGGTACCCCTTAGAAAAGATAATAAATAATTGGATTATAGTGATATTTCAAACTAATTAGTTTCTTTAATTAGTATCACACATGTCTCCAATCTTGTTATCCGTCATTCAGCCTATTTAAATGGAGAAAAGTAGTCACTGTGCTGTTTGGTATCATTGTGTGCACCACACTGAACATGGACCAGAGAAACTGCCAAAGAGATACAAGCTGAACTCCAAGGTGAAGGTACGTCAGTTTCTGATCGCACCATCCGTCGCTTTTTGAGCGAAAGTGGGCTCCATGGAAGAAGACCCAAGAGGACTCCACTTTTGAAAGAAAAACATAAAAAGCCAGACTGGAATTTGCTAAAATGCATATTGACAAGCCACAATCCTTCTGGAAGAATGTCCTTTGGACAGATGAGTCAAAACTGGAGCTTTTTGGCAATTCACATCAGCTCTATGTTCACAGGCGAAAAAATGAAGCTTTCAAAGAAAAGAACACCATACCTACAGTGAAACATGGAGGAGGCTCGGTTATGTTTTGGGGCTGCTTTGCTGCGCCTGGCACAGGGTGCCTTGAATCTGTGCAGGGCACAATGAAATCTCAAGACTATCAAGGCATTCTGGAGCGAAACGTACTGCCCAGTGTCAGAAAGCTCTGTCTCAGTCGCAGGTCATGGGTCCTCCAACAGGATAATGACCCAAAACACACAGCTAAAAGCACCCAAGAATGGATAAGAACAAAACATTGGACTATTCTGAAGTGGCCTTCTATGAGTCCTGATCTGAATCCTATCGAACATCTATGGAAAGAGCTGAAACTTGCAGTCTGGAGAAGGCACCCATCAAACCTGAGACAGCTGGAGCAGTTTGCTCAGGAAGAGTGGGCCAAACTACCTGTTAACAGGTGCAGAAGTCTCATTGAGAGCTACAGAAAACGTTTGATTGCAGTGATTGCCTCTAAAGGTTGTGCAACAAAATATTAGGTTAGCGGTCCCATCATTTTTGTCCATGCCATTTTCATTTGTTTTATTATTTACAATATTATGTTGAATAAAAAATCAAAAGCAAAGTCTGATTTCTATTAAATATGGAATAAACAATGGTGGATGCCAATTACTTTGGTCAGTTTCGAGTTATTTCAGAGAAAATTGTGCATTCTTCATTTTTTGTGGAGGGGTACCAACAAATTTGAGCATGTCTGTATATATATATATATATACACATACACACAGTAGCATTCTCTAGAAATGTCTTTCATTACTGTTTATGTTTCTTAGTCTTGATAATTATTCAGTGAAATAAAGTCAATATTGAATCCTGTTTTGTTTGAGAAGGAATTCCAATTCCAAAGCATATTAACCGTCTTCTTCTTATTATTATTTGTTTATTTAGCAGACGCCTTTATCCAAGGCGACTTACAGAGACTAGGGTGTGTGAACTATGCATCAGCTCCAGAGTCACTTACAACAATGTCTCACCCGAAAGACAGAGCACAAGGAGGTTAAGTGACTTGCTCAGGGTCACACAATGAGTCAGTGGTTGAGGTGGGATTTGAACCTGGGACCTCCTGGTTACAAGCCCTTTTCTTCAACCACTGGACCACACAGCCTCCACAATACTTGTCTTTTGCATAACAGCTCCTAAATATCACAAGGGCTAACTATTTTTGGCCAACCTACGTTTAAAAAGACATTAAAGGGTCATGTTAAAAACAGTAGTGCTATTTATCAGCTATACAGACAAAGACAGCAACACACCTTCACATCTTTCATAGCTCTTTAATTCCACAGTGATGCGAGCACGTGGTACACAGCACAAAAAACACACAGAGCTTCTCGTCTCTACACGAAGGGACCGCTTACTATGTCTTCATTTTTTTGCTGGTCTGGAGGAAATGTTGGAACTGAAGACAGAATCAAGCTGCACAGCTGAAAAAAAATGAATGTATTTATTGTACCTTAATTTGTTTTCTATGTATATGTTGACATATGTGGAGCTTCTTTGTGACTTAAAAAAATACTTTGGCCATAAACAGTTTATTTCAGATCTCTCCCTTAAACACACACACACACAATTAAAAGAGCAAGTAGCTTTCCATATATTCTTTACCCTCCCACTACTTTTTAATGATATTTGCATTCATCCAGAGAGGTTTTTTTGGTGTGTTAAGGTGCTGTAATTGATCTCCTCGCGACTGATGTGTTACTGATATCAGCATAAGACACATACTTGCCTCTTGACTAAAGAGCTTTAGTCTTTAAGCCATTAGTCTTTGAATGCATCCAGCCCTTGCCTTCCTATTCAATTAATTGGGCTGAGATGCCAATTCCTTACAGTGCTTTCACATGCATTTGGGAGCTGCCCTTCAGTTCTAGTTGCCACAGCGCTACCTAGTGATCTGCCACTTAGCTCAAAAGCTGTAAACAAAAGCATTCTCCCCTGATATATCGAGAATAAATAAATTTTGACAACAGTACTCCATTGTAAGATAATTAATGTCATGAGTTATTATTCTTGTGAAGATTTATGACTAGGCAAGGAAAACAGTGTACTAGAGATACCTATGGTTTTGTGTCGATGTTGTCTAAAGATAATGATACATTAAAATGAAATGAACTGCCATTCTATTTGGGATAGATAGATAGATGGATGGAAAGCATAGGACTAATGTAATGATGGCTGGGTTCTGTGGGGTGTAGGGCTGTGCTGTGCAGGACTCAGTGACATTTAGCCCCTTCCACACTGGCATACTCTGTGGGTCGGCTACGAGATTTCACACTGCTATTGATAAAGCAGGATTGACCTGGCTGACAGACGCAAATACACAATGCGCGTATCAATGCCCCGGAAGCAGCTTGTTTTACGGACGTTTCCATCCAAGCTTCTCTGGATTGAACCGTCGGCTTAAATGTTGATTAGATCAAATGTTTCTTCATCCCTGCTGCAATCTGGCTCATGGTCTCAATCAACAAAAAATATGGCTAAACAGAATAAACAGAAATGTTTCTTGTGGAAGTTAAACTTTCATGCAGGCGTGGCTGTTTGTTATTTCATCGGTACCAGCCACGATCCATCATAATAACAGCAAACTTAACAATATAAATGACATTTTACCAATTGTGACCAGCGCTTAAGTGCACACCGCGTAGTAAGCCGATAAACAACATACATTACCAGAAGACAGCGGACTTAATCCAAAAATATGCAAGCTTACATGCCTGGAGGTGTCAGCAGAAAGGTTTGTTTTAGGTTAATATATACCTAGAGCTTCTGATTTTTGGTTTTAACCGATAAAACCCGATAAAACACCCCCGATACAAAATAAATGAAATCGGTGGATAGCCAATAAACACCGGAAAACACCTGAAAAACAGTGGAAATGTTTAATCAATTCATGCTGACTTTACCCTTTTTCTAATAAAAAACCAAACCTACTACAAGAATAATACATACATTTCCCAGTGCTGCTGGGCAATGTCCCGCCTTCCTGACTTGCATCTATCATTGATTCATTCTGAATACTTTAAAACCACCCCAACTACTGGGCAGCAGTGTGGAGTAGTGGTTAGGGCTCTGGACTCTTGACCGGAGGGTTGTGAGTTCAATCCCCAGTGGGGGACACTGCTGTTGTACCCTTGAGCAAGGTATTTTACCTAGATTGCTCCAGTAAAAACCCAACTGTATAAATGGGTAATTGTATGTAAAAATAATGTGATATCTGTATAATGTGAAATAATGTATAATGTGATATCTTGTAACAATTGTAAGTCGCCCTGGATAAGGGCGTCTGCTAAGAAATAAATAATTTAAAAAAGTGACAGCACATTCCAACATTTCTAATGGAGACTCCGCTCGCAAGATTTAAAATGAGATTACAAACAGGATGGAGGTCTGTTAGCAGGATTTAAAGCTATATTACAATTAAAATGCAGAGGACTTAAAACCAAGGGCGTAGGTTTGGTTTGAACATTGGTGGGGACACAATTTTGTAGGGGGGCGGAGTCACGGACGCTAGTGGGGTTCAGGGGCATGCCCCCCCGGGAAGAAATTTTTTAGGAGACAGCTGTTAAATGGTAACTTCTGGTGGCTTGAAATGAATGCTGGACATGAATCGAGGACAATTTGATTGACATGAAGTTGGCTGGTATACACTTAAAACACTATGATAAAGTGTCCCTCCTGGAAGCTGGTTTGACATCCCTGCTGTAGAATTACTAATAACCTGAATTATAACCTATCCCAGCCTTACTGTAAGCTACCAATACCCCTGCCACTACAAGCATGAGCACATGCACGCTCACGTGCTCTGCCTGCCTCTCCTGTGTCTGTGCTGCTGCTCGTACCTGGGTGCATTGCTTCACTCACCTGATAAAATAATAAATTGATGCATGCCATATAGAGAGAAAATATATGGCTATGCTAACTTTATTTGCTGAGTATTACTATACAGCATTAGCCTACTATTATATCACAATGTGCCTCAAACAATAATATATCTCAAAACTGAGTCGAACACTTTCACTGTTATAATCACTAAGCCATTACAGACCTCACCAGCGACCCTGTTGCTTCACCTGCCTCTGTACTGCTTTTACCAGGTCGCACTGCTTCATTCCCCTTATAAAATGATAAATTGATGCATGCTGTTTAGAGAGAAAGTATGACTCTGCTAACTTCATTAGTACATTATTTTTACATTTGCTATGAGAATCATTATCAATTGTGTTTATTACTTTAATAACATCTTCCTACTTACACTTTGACTTTTTGTAAAAAAAACTTCCTTATGTCCATCTTTCTTTTTTTGGCTGCCATTATGCTTTAGTCACCTAAAGCCAAATTGAAGTGATTAGCTAACGTTAGTTGGTTGACGATATCAAAACATGCTCACGCACACTGACACTCTCTCTCTCTCTCACACACACACACATAATGATTAGCTGTGAAACAAGCTAGCTAGCCACCAAGGACGTGGGGTTAGCAGCTAGCAATGGGTCGCTAACGTAATAAACCTACTTACCTACCCATTAGGTAGGTAGGTAGGTTTATTCACTCAAACTATGTTGCTGACGAGCTGACAATACCTTCAGCCCCGGCACCTGGCTTTCATTCAGTCAGTGGGTCACACTCATATCAGACTGATCGGCAAGCGGCAACTTCAGATGAGCATCTTTCCAGAGTCCAGCCTAAGCCAGCGGGTGTCAACCTTTTTTTACTCACGCCCCACTGAAATTTATTTTTATCTCCCCCCCCCCCGGTTAATTTGACTTTTTAATATATATTTTTTTATGACTACCTATATAATATAGAGCGTTTATTTAGCCGCCTGGATAGTCACACTGTCCATTCAATCAAATATATGTTCGTGTTCGCTTTTTACACACACGATACAAAAATATCAAGCAAGGAGTAAGTTAGTTACAAAGGGAGGAAGGAGGAGGATTGAAATAATGTGACAACGCATTAACCAACAAACACAAAATAAATATCGAATTTAACTGATTACATTTGTTCTTATTTTTTAAAATAAATGTGAAAAATGTGGCACAATATACACCGTTTAAGATTGACTAGAATGTTCCTTATTTTAAACCCGGAGAATCACCTTTAACTCCCGAGTCCTTGTTCACGTTCGCGCCTCAATGAAAACAGAACACTCTGCTTGGTCCCTGACGTCAGCCGCGCACTGAGTCCGTGTTACAGTGATGCATTATGGAATTTGTAGTTTTCTTGTCTGCTGATTACACCCCAAAACCCCACCAAACACCTACAAATCCCAGGGTGCCATTCTTTTTAAAGCTATCTCTTTTTCTCTCTTTAATAACTCGCTGCACTCAAAGGGCAAAATCGGGAGTATCGTTTGGCACGTCACTGTTATTATTACTAGTACGTTATTATTCAAACGTTCACCGCCCGGTTGAGAACCTAGTGCCTAAGCCAATCAAATTAGCGTTTTTTTTTTGTTTTTTTTTTTGGAGGAGGGAGGAGCAACGAGGGGAGCTTGAGAGAGTTAACCCTTTGTGGAGCGGATAAAATAACATGACAAAAGACGTTTCAGATTTATCAAAATTATTGGTAGGGACAATTCAACGGTCCCTTGACATTGGTAGGGACATGTCCCTACCGTCCCTAGCTAAATCTACGCCGGTGCTTAAAACAGAACTGTGTCGAAATGTACAAAAATGCCTACACACAAAAACCCCAGAAGACTATGCCCGTGACCATAAGGATTTCATTGTGGAAGACAGCGAAGGAAAGAAGGTACAATTTAAGTGTGCAACTGCTGTCAAGTTACTACTATACATATTTTGACAGAAAAAAAAACGCTCAAGCATTTTGGAAAGTAACCAAAAACACTTTTTCATACAGTATGTCAAAAACAAAAGCCCCGAAAAAAACGATTTACATAAAATTAAAAAATAGTTAAAAATAAGCACCGAAAAATACAATTAATAAAACCCGAAAAAAAGAAACCCTATATATACTGTATAATGCGAAATTTGGGCTGGTATTAAATTTGGCGGATTTGCTACCTTGGGGGATTTTGATGTTTTTTGTCGCTTGTCACTTAGCCGGTTCACAAAGAAAAATACCACACAGGTTTGCATTTATACTTTTAATTCCAAAAACATTCAAATAAATGTTTACTTAATGAAATATATCTGCTAAAACAGTATCTCATTTACAGTTACTCGTTTAAACACCTAAAATGTAACTGCAGCAACTTGGAGAACAACAAGCCTTCTAAAAATCAGTTACAGTATTTATCGTTCTTATATGGCCCTTAATTTTAAGGTACTGGTAAACTTTTATGATAAGCATTTGCTATCTCTTAGTTTTAAAACTTAGCTGTGGTTCACAACATAACACAGTGGAAAGATCACAGTATCATGTAACTGTAGGACAGTATTGCCACATATGAAAACTTTAACAATAAAGCTAAAACAAAAATGCTTTAATTGGTTTTGAAATAATGTAAAACTGATTAATAGACTAGCAAAATCAGCTCAGTTGTATATGGTACAGAAATCATTTATTTTAACATTTTGTTTTGTTTATGGACTTTGCGATACCTGCACGATGGTGTCTTCAGTAATACGTATCTATAACGCATCGACAATAACAATCAACCATTTTGTAACAGACTTTCTAAGTGTGACACAAACCATTTTGGCTGTTACTTAATTAAACCCTTGTAAAAAAAAATAACACAAAAATGCTTAACATAAAAAAAGAACAGTCCTACTACAGTAGCAGGCACAGTTTACACTGCCTCTGGGTTTCTGATCGCATCATCAATTCCAGATTTTTGTAAATCCATTGATTGAAATGTCCGGTCTACTTCAAATGTTATAAAGCTAATTGGCTGCCATTCTGATGGCTTGACATCACTGCCATTCTCATATCCACTTTGACATCTGACACATTCTTTCCCTCGTCCAGCGCTTCTTTAACCTGTTCTGTATACCAATCTGCCAGAGGACGGGATCGCTACGAGGGTTGGTTAAGATGTGCGCTGTGATAAAAAAAAATCCTGAACCTTCTAACCTTCTAACCCTACAATTCATAGTTATAATAATAAACATCATAAATCATAGTGATAAGTTGTACTATAGTCTAGACATGTTGCATTTTTCTACTCTGAAGCATTATGAGCATCAACAATTTGCTCAAAGCCTCCACTAGTGTTTTCTACTATTATAATAACCTTGACTTGCATAAAGAAGAAAAAACATTGAGTGAAATAGCTTGCATCTCTTGATTTTCAAGGTCAGACAGATTTCCAGATTGACTAGGAAACAAAAAACCTGCTCTCATCCATTCTCCCTGCTTGGCCTGGGATAAAAAATTCATAACAGCGTTTTACATATTAATAATTTGTAAAGAGTGTTATTAAAATCAGGTAATGTGAATAGCTATATAAATAATATGAAGCGTTTTTTTTTTTTAAAATGTTACAAATGTAATCCAATTTAAACTAAATCTGTTCACTGCAAAGTCATGTCTTCCACATGTTTTAACTTCTTTCTATATTACAAATCCATGTATTTAAATGGTCTAGCATATTTGCAGAAGCAGATCCACCGTGAATAGTATCGATGCTACTAGCCCTGTGATCTAAGCTGCCCTGTGACGTTTGACCAGTCATACCATCGTCCGAAGTCAGACTAATTGTAGCTGGAATGCTGCAGCTCTATTTTAACAACAGCCGCCCGGATGACGAAGACTAACTTGGAGTTGAACTAACATGAATATTATTATATTTGTAATATTTTAAGTAAAAAAAAGTATGTTTGTTTGTTTTGTTGATTAATGGCACTCGTAAGCTTGTAACTTGCTTAGAATTTGAAAGTGTAACCATTTTTATTTATTTATTTAGCAGACGCATTTATCCAAAGCGACTTACATATGTTACACTGTAATACAAGCCTGCAGTTCAAGAATAATTAAAGTTATAAACTAAAATACAACATAAAGAGACACAACAAGTGTAACAAGAACAACAATAAATATTTCATGTGTTAACTGTTACCCAATAGTACTGTTTGTGTGTTTTATAATGTGGCTGGAAAACTAATTTTTAGCCCTTTTATTTTACTCGCAGAATAATGCGGATTTTTCTTTTTTTTAATCTGAGAATTTTGTTTGCGGAAAACTAGAATCCCTGATGATCACGCTGTGTTTGCCCACCCTACTATCACTACTAAATGGCCAACCTAAACTCTTCAACAGTAGCCATACTTTGGACTTGCTAGGAAATTGGGCCCTAAACCTGTTTAACATATTTTGTGGCAAAGTGGTTTGCAGTGCGCAGGTGTAGAGGTGATGCAGTGCTCAAATAATGACAAACAACAATGTTCACGGTGCAGTGATGTTTTATTTGTAATCCAAAGTCACTTGACAACTGTAAACAATAATAACTGGCAATACACAGCTATGTGTACTGCTCAGTAAAACCCACAGGGTTCAGTCCCAAAATAATAATTATAGTAAATACACACACAGAACACAGACACGGTCACAAGTCTAAAGTGAGTGCTTTTTAAGTGCGAGTGCTGTCCAGGTTGGTGCTGGCCTGTACGACAAAACAAACAAACACTAAACACTCACGGTATATCACAGTCCTTCAGCGGTTCGTCCGTAACCATAACAAAGGAGCAGTTCGCTCAGCCACATCCCCTTTTGTACCTTAGGCCACGCCCCCTTGGTTAGTGAGTGTAATTGTTTTCCTCCAGTGCCACATCGCTTCCCACCAACTTGGTGTACTGTGGCTCCACCCCCTTCCTGGATGGCTGACTTCCGACTGACCCTGGAATGAACCGTCAAACCATCCAGTCCGGGGCACACTGTTCCCTTTACACAGCGCCCTCACAGGTCGGGAGGGAGATTCATAATCAAGATTCATTCTTTCTCTGTCACACATATCCAGGAATAAATTATTCCATTAATATAGATCTGACACATGGTTAACTTTCCAGAGACATTTCCCCAAATATAGATATAGGTGTCCGTATTTCTTTGCACATTATAATATGGCATATTATTGTCATAATATTGTTAGAAGGGACAGGTTACGTTTATACCAGAAAAAAAAGAAAATATACAATTTAGGTTTTATAGTGCAGGCAGCTGTATCTTGAAATTGAAAGATTGCTTTGTTCCTGCTCTTTGTATTCCATTGTCTGAGAAAAAAATGTTATTCTATAAATGTTACATAGTTTGGAAATAAGGCACTGGAAGATAACTGCAGAAAGGGTTGCACGTTGACTGTATATTGATCACACAGTGTTAACAATAATAAATGTGAAAAGGTTTGCGTTTATAAGCTGTGAAAGGGGCCAAGCTGGTTGAGTGCCAGCCCCAGTTAATGTCCTAGACAGTGAACAATCCAATTAACATTCTCTTCTGTGCATGCAATTTATGTTACAGTGCTAATAGAATTGCTATCTGGAGACATTTACAATGCATTAAAATGATGCTGTGTTGGTCCTTTCCACTGCCCCATAAACAGTGTACATTGCTGTCAAACATGTAACATTGTTATTTATTTGAAATAAAATAATATTTGTCACCTAAAAAAGGCAGCTCACTAATCATGCAGTCGTTTGATCATAAACCATAGCCAACACATAGTCATGAAAAAAAAAAAAAAACATGGGAACAGGTAGCAGAACCTCACAATGCAGCTTTTTAATGAAAGCTTGCTCAGAGCCAATAGCTACCAAATACTAATTATGGGCCTTGGGCTGCATTAGAGTAGTTTTATTGCAGAGACATCACAAGTAACCACATTTAAATATGAAAGCAGTACACCTTGTTAACTGAAATTGATACTTTGATATGGTGACATTTCTACAGAAGAAAGAAAAGTGTGTTTTTTCCACCTTTGGATAAATTCTACATACGAATTATCAAATATGAAGGGCCCACTCTTTTGTGGTTCAGAGAGAGCTGTTTCAATGTCTATCCATTCTTTAACCTTTCTTTCATGTTGGTTTTGTGATACTGACAAGATGATTTTGTGATTACTGAGGTTGTTTCTTTGTAAATGCATATTTTATTTTTTGCTTTATTTTTTCCTCAAATTGAGGGTGAGAAATGGGGGCTACGTCTTAAATTCAAAGGAATACGGTGTATATATATATATATATATATATATATATATATATATATATATATACAGTATATATATATATATAGGCATGTGTGACTTATCCCAGTGGGCTACAAGCGGATCAAATCAAAAGTTACAGTAAACACCACCAACTTAATTAACTTATGACAGGTTCAAGGGTAGTCATAAAATTAGATGAAGTGTTTTTGTCAAATTGTTTATGTAAAAATATAAAGTGATGGGGTCTTCACCAATCTATCACTCTGTGGCCCTCAAACTCATGCCAGGAGGTACCACAAGTTTTAACAACTGTGAGCACTAAATTAATTTCACTTGTGACATGATGTGGACCACAATCCAGGAGTTAGAATACCATGGTTTAGATACAAAATACTGAAACACTACAACCCTTTCCCCCAGATTAATATATACAATTACTGAAAATAAAATAAAGAAAATGACGGCATTCCACTCACCTTCCCTGGCCAGTATGGGTAAAGACAGGTTGTACTTATCTCCACTGATTATATGTTGGAGAGTTACAGTGATTTCAGTTTTGCAGAAATAATAAGTCAATATCACAAGCGACAGGATAATTACCCGGTCTTTGGAAGTTTGTTTTATTATTTACTTTGATTCAGCTCCAGTAACTTGAACTTCTCTCTTCACACATATCCAATTGCCTTGCACACCCTCACTAACAGCTTCATTCCATCTTGTTTAAGGATGACTGCCCACATGTCTATTTTCCATACTGTGGTTGATTTTTGCTTTTATACTTCAATAAAGAGCCCCATTTCACCAGTGAAAACAGTTCCTAGTACATACATATTTGTGTCATTTTCTGATAAAATGCATGTGAACATTTACAAAGGTTAGTGACCTTGGCTAAAGCATTTCAAGTGAGACAAAAAGAACATTGTTGTTCTACCCCTACTATGCCACTGCGAGTAAAAGGCATTACTATCCCAGAAGACTGCTGGTGTCCTATTTACTTTTGTGACCTGGGATATTCAGGATGCCACGTAATAGCTAAACAACATAATACATTGAATACTGCATGGGTTAAAGTGGCTTGTAATGTAAGTTTATGTAAGACATACAGTTGTTAAGAATGTGACTTCCCCCATGGTCCAATTTTCCACCATGGTCCTAGTCTTTCAATCCTCTGGTGCTTGGAGCATGTTAGCAAATTTTTAAGAACACAATTTTCTACAAGAATCAGTCACAACCTCAAATGATGAATCAACTGTATGGTGTTTAATACATTGATGGCACTGCAGTATATATAGAATATATATATATATATATATATATATATATATATATATATATATATATATATATATATATATAGTGATGCAATTTGATCAGTCTGTGGAGAATGTACTACTTACCTATGGTCCATACTGTCTATTTGACTTCTTAGAGCAATCAGTAACCGAGTCCAGCAGGTGCATTAAAAGTACATTGCAAAATATTATTAGGTGGGTTAAAAATCTGCACTTAATATTGGACAGATCACTCTTTAGAACTAAGAACTTATCAAGCCCTCTTATAGTACTTGAACAATACAAATACAGTACCTACTTGATAAAACTCATTGCAAGAACTAGCCAACACAGCACACTGGACAATGAACGCATTTCTGTAAAGAGCGAAAATGCTATACAGTGGCTAAGCTTGAAGGATCGCCAACACTTCCACATGAATTGTTCTAACATCTTCAAAAGACTAATTAGATTTTCATGACCATTCAGTATTTGGGAGAAAATAATAACAATAGTAAAACTTGTATACTGTAAATGATGGCCTTAGCCTGTATGCTTGAGCAGTCATGTTCAACTCCCAAAGGAGTTTCAATCATACACCTGTGTCCTGTACGCCTTGTTTGTCCTTTTCTAGTTGAAATGTATTCTGTACAAATGTAACACATATTATTATTATTATTATTATTATTATTATTATTATTATTATTATTATTATTATTAATAATAATAATAATAATAATTATATATATATATATATATATATATATTTTTTTTTTAATATAGCACCTTTCACAAGAAAAATTGCCACAAAGAGATTCACATGAGTAAAAACATTGATAAATATTAATAAAAGAATGCAAGAAAATCAATAAAAACAAAAGACACATAGAACAGTAAAACAAGGCAGAGCATAAAAATAACTTAATTTTAGCATAAAAATGCTACATTATAAGTGTTTTTAATCTTGTTTTAAAAGCAGTGACACTTGGTGCTTCCCTTACAGAGCTAGGCAGATCATTCCAGAGGAGGCTGTGTGGTCCAGTGGGTAAAGAAAAGGGCTTGTAACCAGGAGGTCTCCAGTTCAAATCCCACCTCAGCCACTGACTCATTGTGTGACCCTGAGCAAGTCACTTAACCTCCTTATGCTCCGTCTTTCGGGTGAGACGTAATTGTAAGCGACTCTGCAGCTGATGCATTGTTCACACACCCTAGTCTCTGTAAGTCGCCTTGGATAAAGGCGTCTGCTAAATAAACAAATAATAGCTGAATGCTCTACCACCGTGTCACAAAGACGGCCAGAGTGGGTGGCGTCAGACCAGAAGCAGGAAGGAATACAGAGACAGTGGTTGTGATGAGCTGAGTGCAATGGCTGCACTCAGCGTTTATTAACAAATAAAAAGGTTTTAAACGGTACACAAAACAGGACACGGCACTTGCGCCAAAATAAAGAGACAGACAAAACGGACTAACACTAAACAAACGGTGCACGGAGACAAACAAACACGGTGAGAACAAACACTTATATTTCACGTTTTTACTGCTTTAACTCTCCTCTCTCTCTCACCCGTTCTCCTCTTCCGAACACCCAACCACGAGTGACTAAAAATGTGCCTATTTATACTGTTGTGCTGGGATTCAATTACTAATTAATTACTCACTTGAATCCCAGCACGTGAATTCATTACGTGAAACCCCGTGTTCACATATTATATTTTAAATGCACGTGCGTGATGTGCAATCCCGTGCCTAAATACAAATCTACCTTTTTAAATCCACGCGAAACACAGACCCGTTTATATCCCGTGTACCAATCTATACACCAACATTTACATACGCACGCATACATACACAAAACACACAAATGCACACAGGGGCGGGGCACTTTGCCACATATACCCCCCCTTGTGCGCAGCACACATGGCCTCAACGGCCACCTCCCCCCTTAAAAACCCAGCAGTCCAGGACAAAGTCTCGGGCTGGGAAGGGAGGCTTCAGTGGGCCCATGGCTGGCCATGCTGTCAGCACCCCTGCCGGTAGTGGCACGGCTGACAGCCTGTTGGTCCCGTCCTGCAGCGAAAAAGCTGCGGGGGCAGGTGGTCCCCGACCTCCCCCTTCTTCGTAGCCGGCAGCTCCCTCCTGTGGGGCTCCGGCCACAAGAACTCCTGCAGCGAAACTGCTGCTGGGGAAAGTGGTCTCCAGACCTCGTCCCCCTTCTTTGTAGCCGGTAGCTCCCTTTGGTGGGGCTCCGACCACAGTACTGCCGGCAGCGAAGAAGCTGCAGTGGGAGCAGGTCTCCGGACCTCCCCCACGATCTCCGGCAGCGAAACTGCTGCAGTGGGAGCAGGTCTCCTGACCTCCCCCACGATCTCCGGCAGCGAAACTGCTGCAGTGGGAGCAGGTCTCCGGACCTCCCCCACGATCTCCGGCAGCGAAACTGCTGCAGTGGGAGCAGGTCTCCAGACCTCCTCCCCCTTCGTGGCCGGCAGCTCCCCTTTCTGGGGCTCCGGCCACCGTACTCCCTGCGGAGGTACGGGCAGCAGAGGCAGCTCCTGCTCCTCTGCTCCGGGCGGTGGCGGAGGCAGAGGCAGCTCCCGCTCCTCTGCTCCTGGCGGTGGTGGAGGCAGAGGCAGCTCCAGCTCCTCTGCTCCTGGCGGTGGTGGAACCAGCAGGCATTCACCCTCTGCTGGTGGAGGTGGGACCAGCAGGTATTCACCCTCTGCTGGTGGAGGTGGGAGGGGCAAGCAGTCCTCCCACTGCGGTGGAGGTGGAACCAGCAGGTATTCACCCTCTGCTGGTGGAGGTGGGAGGGGCAAGCAGTCCTCCCACTGCGGTGGAGGTGGCGGAGGTAGAGGCGATGGGGCTGATGCTGGCCACTCAGAGGGAGGCTGTGGCGGTGCTGGCTCCCTCTGCTGTGGCGGCTGGGCATGTGCGCGCCGTGCTGCCTTCAGCAGCATAGCTCGAGGCTGCTGGGGGACACCAGCATCCTGCCCTTCTCCCCCCCAAAAATTTTCAGGGGGTTGAGCCTGTAACTCCTCCCCTTCTGGCTCTTGGGACGGCACCAGCAGGTATTCACCCTCTGCTGGTGGAGGTGGGACCAGCAGGCATTCTCCCTCTGCTGGCAGCTTGGGTCCTACGGCTGTGGAAGCCCCGACTTCCCTCTTTTTGGGCTGTGGACGCACCGACTCCTCCCTTTTGGGCTGTGGACGCACCGACTCCTCCCTTTTGGGCTGTGGACGCACCGACTCCTCCCTTTTGGGCTGTGGACGCACCGACTCCTCCCTTTTGGGCTGTGGACGTTCGGGCTCTCCCCACTCAGGCGTAGGACGTTCGGGCTCCTCCCACTCAGGCGTAGGACGTTCGGGCTCCTCCCACTCAGGCGTAGGACGTTCGGGCTCCTCCCACTCAGGCGTAGGACGTTCGGGCTCCTCCCACTCAGGCGTAGGACGTTCGGGCTCCTCCCGCTTGGGCTGTGGACGCTCAGGCTCCTCCCGCTTGGGCTGTGGACGCTCAGGCTCCTCCCCATAACTGCGGAAGGGACAGTGGGCGAACAGGTGATCCTGGTCGCAGAGGAGGCACCCCGACGATGGCTTGTTACATCGCCGTGGATGCCTGGCCCTTAGGCGGCACTCCTCCTCCCTGTCCTTCACCTCTTTATCTGTCTCCCGCTTGGGCTGTGGAAGCAAAACCAGCAGGCATTCACCCTCTGCTGGTGGAGATGGGGACAGCAGGTACTCCTCTGCTGGTGGTCCTGCTACCTGGGCTGCTGTTCCGTTTATCGTTGCCTCCAGGTAGCTGAGGAGAAACTCCACACCTTCCTCCAAGGTGTTTGGGGTGTGTTCCTGCTGATAGGCCTCCCATCTCTCACTGTCCATCATCCACAGGGCCCGGACGACTATGGGCAGAGACTGGGCCTCCAGCCCAGCATTCTCCAGGAACCAGCCCCGCAGTTTGATGGCGTCTTCTGCCATTGACTTTTTTTTTTTTTTTTTTTTTCCCCAAAACAATATTTGTAATCCTTTTTTTTTTTTTTTAAATCCAGACCCCTCCTGGTCTGACGCTTGGAGGCGCGGCTATCCCACGATGACACCACGTGTCACAAAGACGGCCAGAGTGGGTGGCGTCAGACCAGAAGCAGGAAGGAATACAGAGACAGTGGTTGTGATGAGCTGAGTGCAATGGCTGCACTCAGCGTTTATTAACAAATAAAAAGGTTTTAAACGGTACACAAAACAGGACACGGCACTTGCGCCAAAATAAAGAGACAGACAAAACGGACTAACACTAAACAAACGGTGCACGGAGACAAACAAACACGGTGAGAACAAACACTTATATTTCACGTTTTTACTGCTTTAACTCTCCTCTCTCTCTCACCCGTTCTCCTCTTCCGAACACCCAACCACGAGTGACTAAAAATGTGCCTATTTATACTGTTGTGCTGGGATTCAATTACTAATTAATTACTCACTTGAATCCCAGCACGTGAATTCATTACGTGAAACCCCGTGTTCACATATTATATTTTAAATGCACGTGCGTGATGTGCAATCCCGTGCCTAAATACAAATCTACCTTTTTAAATCCACGTGAAACACAGACCCGTTTATATCCCGTGTACCAATCTATACACCAACATTTACATACGCACGCATACATACACAAAACACACAAATGCACACAGGGGCGGGGCACTTTGCCACACACCTATATGTGTTTTTCTTTTTAATTTGTGGGACAGTAGGCAACCTGGCATTCTGTGATCTGAGTGGGAGTCTAGGAATATATGGCATTAAAAGATCATTTAAATATGATGGTGCAAGGCGATTTAATGCCTTATAAGTTAAAAGCAACACCTTAAAATCTATCCTGAATCAGTCCGGAAGCCAGTGCAGGGATGCTAGCACAGTAGTAATGTGATCTTGTCTCTTAGTCCCGGTTAAAATTGTGTATAATTTGCAGTCGAGATATTACATACTGTATGAGTACCAAAGAATAGGGCATTACAATATTCAATTCTAGAAGATACAAAAGCATGCATCAATCTCTCAGTATCTGAGTGGAAAAGGATAGGTCTTATTTTGGCAATATTTCTTAGATGATAAAAAGATTTTTGTAATATTCCTGATGTGTGTCTCAAAAGAAAGATTTGGGTTGAAGATCACACCCACATTTCTCATTTCCTCTGAAAGTTCATAAGAGAAGTCAGCAAGGAGTAAATCAGACATATTACTTTGTTGCTTCTGAGATCTCAGAATCATCACTTCTGTTTTATCTGAGTTTAGCATTAAAACGTTTTACACAAAATATTTACAGCAGAGGTGTCCCCCTGTTTCAGGAGTAAATATAGCTGTGTATCATCAGCGTAACAATGAAAATTAACCCCATATTTAACATAATATTGCCCAGAGGCAGCATATACAAAGACAACAGAGTTGGGCCTACAACTGAGCCCGTTGTCAGGGGTGGTGTTTTGTGCATGCAACTTTTTGTTAGTGAGGGGTTGAAAGAGCATGATCTTAACATATATAGTGTGAACTCCAAATACAGAAAACATTATACTTTCCTCCAACATACAGTATAAATGGCAATTCAACCAATCCTGATAAAATCCAGGATTGGCTTATCCTAGTGGTGTATATGTTAATCAAATCAACCCCTACTCTAATTTAGGCAAAGAACTGTAATTAAAGGAATCAAATGCAATGCAAAACAATTTGATATTTGCCCCTTGCTCCTAGTTCAACACTCCAGTGTATCAACTTTATTTGACGTCTCCCACTGTTCGCCTTCACTGAACTATCCTTCCCTGAACAAATGATTCAGCTCACTTTATATACCATGTGGCTGGGACTTGATTGATGATCAGTTATTCAATCAAGACCCAGCCACATTCCACACGTGTATTCATCAGGGACGGAATTAACCCCATCCCTGACGAACCTAAATACAAAATACCCCAACGCATTATTTCCACTGGCAGATTTGCCACATCCACATTATGGGATTATTGTGGATCCTGTGGTGTATTGGAGTTTGGTTGCTGAGTCAATTAAAGATTCTGTGCGGCATTCACTTTAAGTTGAATTTTCACTTTTGGTACACTCGAGTGGGTGTTACTTAGGTAGCCAATTCAATTCAATGGCGTGGTCTGTGTATGTACAGTTTTTTTGTAAATCAATTTTTCTCAAGTTTTCTTTAAATTTTTTTCTTTTAGGTAACATTCTGTCCATTCTGTAAACCTGCTTAGTTTGTAGGCTATAGGCTACCCTATATTATGTGGTTTTAATACTATCTCAGAGCAAGATTGAAATTGAACCCACAACAAGTTTATAAAGCAACTATACTGATGCACAATGAAAACGCAACAGTCTAAGTTTTACATCACTAGTTCACTGGGCACATACATAACGTTATTTACATTTTAAATAGTGAGCAGATAGGTTTGTTGATTGTTTGAGTAGTATTGTTCCTTGGGATAACAAAATACTGAGCTCAAGTCATGTGATTTCATAAAAACACCAGCTGCTCAGTGTTTGGTATATGAATTGAGTTAAAATTTCCAAAATGAGTTGATTAAGAATCTGTAGAAATAGCCATTAGAAAAGACTTTATAAATAGCCATTAGAAAAGATTTTATAACACAAGAGCAGCGAAAGATACTACCATGTCCCACTTGAGTAATGAAGATCTCCTGGCTGCTATCGGCATGATAGAAGGCGGCCTGTCTGTCCGATCAATTTATACATCTGTTCATCTCATACCGACATAGCAATAGCCCATCATAGACTAGTTAGCATGCCCGGAGTGGGGGCTACCTGACTGCCGGGGCCACCAAAGGTTTTCCCCTTCTAGCAAAGGGTTTTTTTCCTCTCCACTGAGCGACAGGTAAACACATAACCATACCACACTAACACTATTTTAACCTCTCCAGTTTGTCTTGTATGTCCCTTCCTTTCCCGTTTTTTCTAGCTATTTCTTTTATGTTATGCAATGGCGCGTCTCCTGTTGGTTGTCTCACGGTGGGGTTTTTTGCGGGGAGCCAGAGGTCCATTCTTGGGGTGGCAAGTGAGTCTCACTTCCCCGACCTCAGGTCTGCTTCAGCGACCTCGTCCTCGCTCTGGGGGGTTCTCACCGCTGTGAGTCAGAGGGGATCCCCGGCCACACTATCCTGTCGCTGCTCATGAGCTAATCTTAGTCGAGTAACTTTGCTATGTAATAATTTGGCAAATTTAATGTCTATGGATATGTGCACAGCTGTTTACAGAGGTAATGCAAAAAACGGATTAAAATGGTATGTGTAAACCATTCACAAAGAAAGTCCAAATGGACATAATATATAAATAAGTTTGCATGACTTTGTAAACCTGATGAAAAAATACTGTTTACAACTCAATTTATGCAAACCTTTCCAAACAATATATTTGCAAAGATTTACATAGTTTATAAACCATTATTTTACTAAAGCGCAAACCTTAGGTCCAAATGGACTTAAAGTCCTCCATTAGGTTCTTGGTCTAGTAAACCATTTGTAAAAATAAAGTTTACCATAGTTTTGCAACATGTGCAAACTTAAAGTTTGTATATTTTTTACAATATGTTTACACTATTAGTAAACCGTATTTTTCGTGCAGTGATGCCTGCACTAATAGTCGTATCTACAACGTTTCAACAATATCAATCAACCATTTTGTTACAGACTTTCAACAAGTCTGACATAAACCATGTTGGCTATTACTTAATTAAAAAAAAGAAATAAAAAAACATAAATGCTTAACATAAAAAAGAAGTCCTACTACAGTAGCAGGCGCAGTTTACACTGCCTCTGGGTTTCTGATCGCATCATAAATTCCACATTTTTTAAATCCATTGATGGAAATGTCTGGTCTATTTTCAATGTTTTCAAGCAAACTGGCTTCATTACTTTGACATCTGACACATTATTTCCCTTGTACAGTGCCTCTTTAATCTGTTCTGTATACCAGTCTGACAGAGGGCGGGATCGCTATGAGTACTGTATGCAGCCCTCTGATTGATGCGAGTAATATTGGCGATCCAATCAAAACAGCCAATAAAGCCCAAATAAATTATTTACCCATTATACGGTATAGCCTAGGTTAAGAAGTGCGCTGTAATTAAAACTAAATAAATAAATGAAAAATTCCTGAACCTTCTAATGCCCCACAGGATACAGTCCATGGCTCCCAGTTTGAGACCCACTGACATAGACAATTAACAAATAAATCTGTTTTTACCTACATGCTATTTCAGCTTAAGTGGAACTCATGTAGCCTATGTAATCTTTTTTGGTTTAAAGTTGTTCATACTTGTTCAGGAACTTGTAAGATATCCCAAAATAAAATTAACAGTGGAGCTGCCTGCATCAGACAGACAGATGCGCGTCCCAGGGACGCAGAGAACTGCAAACCTGAGTCCTGACAGACCATGCAATCATATAGGACACGGGTCCCCATGTCCCTGAGAGCCTTGTGACTGCTTTTCAGCATGACCCTGATTGTATTAAGGATGATACAGGTGATTTGTCAAGTCTGAAATTAAAATGACACAATCCCAATAAACCCATCATTCTGCCAGGTAAGCTAATTGCAGTAAACCATCTGATTCTACCTCAATTATAATATACCAGACAGATTTGTCCAAGCCTTTTCCAAGTTGAGACTGAATCTGTATAGTTTATATAGTGTTTTATTTGTGAAACATTCATATACACACAGTATATAATAATAAAAAAAAGCTTGGAATCAATACCATATTAATGTTAAATATGAAATCATACTTACACTTCGTTGTACTTTTTTTTCAGCAGTTGCAAAGAATATTAAAGATCAATCTTCAGTCCCCTTCAGCACATGCAGTTTCTACTACAATATTGCTTTTACATACCTACATCTTTCTAATGCCAAAGTTTGACATTTACTGTTCACCTTTCTTGCATTTTCGCAGTTCCTTATAAAATGTCAGTATCCTCTAATGGTATATTACAGTGGAATAACCTCTGCTCTCACTGAAACATCATGTTAAACTCCTTTTAGCAGACCATGATACCATGAGAAATAGCAAAAAAACACAAACAATGATAATACTAATAACAGCATTGACAAAGCTGAATCATACACACACTTCCAGCTCAGCACATTGCTACAGAATGGGCTACGACCGTCTTTATGAAGTTATTTTCATTATAACACCAATCACAGCAGTGCACTGGGAGAGTTTTCCAGTTGACGCTGACATTCAAAACAAAGTGGCAGGTGTACCATGTGGAGTGTTTCTGACATTTGCAGTCCTATTCCAGGAGCACATGCTTCCTACTGGATAATTCAAAATGACAGTATTGTTTTTGGGAAGTCAATGCCTGTGATTCAGTCTGGATTAGAATACTGCTTGAAATGTAAGTTGACCAAATAAAAGCAGTAATATGTAAAAGAAAAATAGACAAAAAAACCTAAACATTTTCCCACGTATAGTTTCAAATTTAATTAAATACATTCCGCAGTAGCAATAGAATCAACAGACAGTACAAGACTGTCCCCTACAGTGTAAAATATCTAGTATGAAAGAGAAGAGAATTCAGAAAGGAAATACTAACTGCTTATCCAAATGAGCCTGGCAGATGTATAGCTGTTAATACGCTGGGCTGTCAAGTGTAAAGCACAGTTTTCTCCACAGTCTCAAAATGAAAGTTATGAAACCAGGAATAGGGCAGAGTACATGTGTTGTATAACGGTAACAAATATATTATCAAAGGGCCTGTCACATTCCCTAGAAAGATGGACACCTCCCTGTGGCCCCTCCCTCTGGTTGAGAACCACTGCCTGTTATAGACCTTTTCAGTTCTATAACTTTCTCAATCTGGGCTTATACGCTCACTTTACTGTATATAAAACCCATAAACCCATGGGAATGGTGTTTCACAACTCAGTGATCACAATGACAGGTCTAAGATAGCAGCATAATGATTTCTCTCATTCTTATTATTATCCTTCTGCCTGAATTTAGTTTCTGGGGAAAAAGGGGTCCACGGTCTGTTTCATTATAGATCTATTAGAATTAGCAGTGGTTATATCTTTTCATAATATAGGTCACAAAATAGAAATAGTCATTCTAATTTAATGAAATCTACAGGGTAATGCAATTCACTGATCCCTTTATATGTTCTTAAAATAATGTTATTCCAATACTATATAAATATCTAGGCTGACAGTTCAGTCCATTACTACAAGTCCTTTATCGGCTGAATACAAAAAAACAGTGCACAACGACACCTGTGCCTTTTGCCAGTTCTGTTGTCAATTCAAGCGTTATTTGTGTTTCGTCTTATCACGAATATTGGCATTTTTGTGCCCAAAATGATTTACAATGGCAAACGGTCTTGCACATTCACGCAGCAGCTCGTCTGACTCAGCTGTCAGCTCTGTACACATTGATGTGGGCTTTCATGTCCCCACCTACCCGGATGTCAATCAATCCCGGTTGAGGCAAGCTTACTACTTCCCTGCTTACACACACACAGGGTCTGTAGACCAGTCATGTAACAGTATAAATCCTGGGTCGTTATAGTATAATAGAAACTGCTATTGCACCAGTTTAAAGTTTTCACAACTCTTATTTAAGTTGTATATTTGTTTATAGTTTTGTAAAATTAACAGACAGTTTCTTTTTACTTTTAGAAAAAGAAATACAGTGCAAGCATGGGAGCTTTATAAGTGCTATATGTACCTGTGGAATGGTGGTGGGTAATTCACTGACACACACGGGAGACAGAAGTTTTATTTGCAAACACCGCACTGGTGCTCAGTTTTATTTTTTTAGATGTTTGTCTTATTGCCCGCAGAGGGCGCTGTTGTCCGTGACCACAGGAATACCAATACTGGTAAAACAGTTAAAAGCTGGCGCACTCACAGGTGCTCAAAATAAAATTGAAAACAAAAGGAGAAATGAAAAGGGAAAATAAACCACAGTAATACAACTACAAAATACGCTGTTATGCACTATATACTGGGGTGGCCAAGGTTCCCCTATCACTACACACGTCCCCTTGGGAACGTAACAAGAGATTTTAATAAAATTGTTTATTTATTGCTGGCTGTTTTCCTAAGCTGTGCTTGCCTGTTTTGGTCGCTTGTTCCAACCACTGGCCTTCTCAGCCAGCGTCTCTGTGTGTTTTCCATTTAGGGTCCCCGAATGCACAACCAAGCACAGTTCTTATGGGCCGAGCAATCCCCCAAGGCCCAACTCTCAGCCACTCAGAGAGAGGGAAAGCCAACACACTCTCTTCCCTACCTCTCCGTGTCATCGCCATGACTGACAGGCGGATCCTGCGAGACTGCTGCCCTCTTCCTGCAGAACCATGCATGCACCAGACAGTCAGCACAGATCTCCCCTGTTACAGTACCAGTTTCAACTTAAATATATATATATATATATATATATATATATATATATATATATATATATATATATATATATATATATAGTCAACCTCAGTTAACTTGACATCCCACGGGGATGCCATTTAGTGTTGACTTATCTTAGCCATATATATATATATATGTATAGTCACCTCCAGAAATATTGGCACCCCTAAAGATTCTTATAAATAAAATCAAACAAAATTAAATCTGCATTAACATTCTACTTCTTTAAGTTCATCTCAGTCTTAAGGAACTGTATTGTGGCCTTCCATGGCTTCCTGTTTCACTGGGATATAAAAATTTGGTAACACGCATATGAAATCCATTTGTCATCCATCACCATGGGGAAAGGCAAAGAACTCACAAATGAAAAGAGACAAATGGTTGTTGACCTTCATAAATCAGGCAATGGGTACAAAACAATAGCTAAAAAAACTAAATATACCACTTACCACTATTGGGGCAATAATTAAGAAGTTCAAAACCACTGGAACAGTGGTAAACTTGCCTAGCAGAGGACGCAAGTGTATCTTGCCCCAACGCACAGTGAGGCAGATGGTTCGGGAGGCAAAGGGAAATCCAAGGGCCACAGTTGGAGAATTACAGAACTTGGTTGCATCTTGGGGTCACCAAGTCTCCAAATCTACAATTAGATGCCACCTCCATGCCAATAGGCTAATTGGAAGGGTTGCCAGAAAAAAGCGTTTATTGAGAGCAATCAAAGAATGATGCATGTGCAGAAAAGAACCTCATACCTACTGTAAAATATGGTGGTGGATCTTTGATGTTATGGGGCTGTTTTGCTTCCACTGGTCCTGGGGCCCTTGTTAAGGTCAACGGCATCATGAACTCTACCCAGTACCAGGACATTTTAGCCAAAAACCTGGTTGCCTCTGCCAGGAGGCTGAAACTTGGCCGCAAGTGGATCTTCCAGCAAGACAATGACCCCAAGCACACATCAAAATCCACAAAGAAATGGTTAATTGACCACAAAATCAACATTTTGCAATGGCCATCTCAGTCTCTGGACTTGAACCCCATTGAAAACCTGTGGTTTAAATTGAAGAGGTTCAGTCCATAAGCACAGACCGAAGGATATCAAGGATCTGGAAAGATTCTGTATGGAGGAATGGTCTAAGATCCCTCCCAATATGTTCTCCAATCTCATTAAACATTATAGAAAAAGACTCTGTGCTGTTATCCTTGCAAGGGGAGGGTGCACAATGTACTGAAAACAAGGGTGCCAATAATTGTGACACTTCATTTTTTTTTTTGGAAATAAATTTATAATTTGAGAAATGTTTAATTTTGGTTGATTCCATTTAATCATTAATAAAGTCAAATATATTCCACATGTTGGAAAATTACAATACAGTTCAGTACTGGTATTATTTATTTTATACAGTCTTTTTTGCTCATCTTTATCAAGGGTGCCAGTAATTTTGGAGGTGACTGTATATACTGGAGAGAGAGAGAGAGAGAGAGAGAGAGAGAGAGAGAGAGAGAGAGAGAGAGAGAGAATCACTCACTGAGTAAATTTTCAGATTTTAGCCTGCAAGTTTGTTGATCGAATCTTGTCCCACTATTACAATACTGTAACAAACAGTAAGAATATGCAATATTTTAATGACAATGTGCCCTTGTTATTTCACTGTCTGACCCATACATATTATATAATGAAATAACAAATTCTTGTAGTACAGTAAATGCACAATTTCATGTAAACTTGGCCTAACCATGAATTACACAAATGAATGACTTATCGAACTGTGAAATACGGAGGGAGCACCTGTAGGTTTATTAATTGTGACTCTTTCTGTCGAATTTTGTTTTAAATACCAAATACTTTAGAATAGAAACTGTTACAGCAAGAACATTGAAATGAAAGGCTTTTAGACAGTATATTCCTGATATTTATAAGGGTCACAAAGGAAGCTAGTAGGAAGCAGAGGGCCATCAAGATTATCTGGGAAAGGAGGCTGGTTAAATTAATGTCATCTGCAGCACCACGTTCCTTTTGCAGGCTGCCCATTACTCTTCATTAAACTCTTGTTTGTTTGTGTGTGATACCTAATATATCATAGAAGACTCCTTTGTTCATAGTCAGACATATTTATTTATGGTCATCTTCTGCTGTCCACTGAAGAGAATAATACTTAATGCACATTTTAATTGGCATTCTTTCATACATTTTGTTGTTAAATTAACCGAGGGTAGCATAAATGACCTCCGAAGCAAAGAAGTAATATGTTATAATAGTCTTTCTTTCTACACCAAATTATGGATTTGCTAACTCATACTATTCCAATTTTACATTATTTTTTTTATAGCAAATTTTGAAGGCTAGGAGTATTTTGATCATGTATAATATTTCATTGAAACAACAAAATGAGTTTCCCCTTTTACTGTGATTATTAATAATACCAGGCCAATGTAGTAAACACATTATATTTCCTGAATGTTCTAATACAAATAAATGATCATAATATCTATTTTACTGCAAAATTAGCATGATTATGATGACAATCCTTGAAGAGAAATGACTTTACTGTTTACCTCGATATACCCATGTTTGAAGTCTCATTGGACCACAGAGTAAGAGTGAATAATTAGTTGACGAGGGGAGAAAAATAAAAATAGAAGGCTTGCAGCAAAGATTAGTAAACTGTAGTTAGTTTTATAAACCACCATTAGCTTTTGAAATAAAATAACTCAACTGTTTTAGGAACCACTAACAAACCATCAGTAGATTTAGACGGGTAGATCTTTCCATACAAGTGCTTTACTAATTCCATAGACTACAAGCAGTGGATTTAAAATTAAATTGTATTAACTTTCTTTTACTACCACAGCTTCTTTAAAGATAGTTTGACAACAACAAATTATTTGTTGAAAGTGTGGCTGGTAGATGTGACTAGAATGATTTCCATTACATGAGAGTAGGTGTTTAGACGTCGTGCTGATATTGGACTCAGGTCTCGCCAAGATAAGCACCAGCTAAGACATAACTTCTTTGACTGTAAACTAATGTGATATATCTGTGTTTCCTTCCATCTGATGATGTAGATATCCTTCTGCCTGGTGTTGATAAACGTTACATAAACATCTGAAAAACCGAAGCATATTATATATATATATATATATATAATATATATACACACACACACACGGTTTACAACATACATATTTATAAAACAAATGATAGCAATACATTTTTAACTTTTCAGCAGCAATCGGTTTATTATCAGATGCGCAAAAGCAACTGAACAACGTAGATAAATATACTTAGAAGAAAACATTTTACAGAAGCGCACAGCACAAGAAGTTATAAAAAAAGTCTAATTTATCTTTCTTTTTTTGACAAAATGGTATTCCATTACCTTGAATAAGATAATGCGCTTCTCCACGCTGCCTTTCTGCACAGGGCACAGCTGTGCGAAGTTTTATTTTTATTGCACTTGCCAACCTGGCATTGGCGTCTTGCAGCTCTCAGCAGGGTTGCCAGATTCAGCTGTGGGTACACGCTTGGCAGTTTCTCTCTGTTCCAAATGCTGTAAAATATATATTCTCTCCTTGGTAAATGCTGCTCTGTGCATTCTTTGTAAAGTACCCAATACATTGTAAAACACCTGAACAGGCCACCGCCGGGAGCCATCTTTCACGGAATACTTCCATGCCATCTGATCCAAACATCAATTTCATATTTTGTTGCGTTGTAAAACTCCACGGTCTCTGGTATTTATTTTCACTAGTCCCGATGCTAATTGACTAACCAAAGAAGCGCAGCTGGCAAGCAGGCGCCAGCCTTTCAAAAGGCTGATTGAAAAACAATAGACTGTCAGTCATTCACTCAGTCATTCACTCAGAGAGCAGAGACTAATCGAATTACAGCTAAACACATTGTAGACTGGTAAATAAAAATAATAAAGTAGAATACTGTTGTGTATACTGAAAATACAATTGTTTTCTGTGTGGCCGTCAATGTGATTGCTCCCGGGGCTTTTAGGTATAATTATTATTATTATTATTATTTATTTCTTAGCAGACGCCCTTATCCAGGGCGACTTACAATTGTTACAAGATATCACATTATTTTTACATACAATTACCCATTTATACAGTTGGGTTTTTACTGGAGCAATCTAGGTAAAGTACCTTGCTCAAGGGTACAGCAGCAGTGCCCCATACCAGGGATTGAACCCACAACCCTCCGGTCAAGAGTCCAGAGCCCTAACCACTACGCTACACTGCTGCCCTGTAGTGTATCCACTGCTGCCATGTAATATATCTCCTTTATTTCTGCACTCCCGTTTTTCATGCTTTGTGAGAATATTTAATACATACGGACAGAAAGGTACATGAATGCACAGCCCCATATGTGTTACACGACTGGAAGAAATAACATTTTAAAACCAAAAACCGCCAAAATGACCTCCGTGGGTCTTCTAGTGTTAAGGGGGAGGTGGCCTTGGTATGGCCGGTGTCTTTATAAGACAAGGGGGAGGATGTGTGGCAGGGCAGGGGCCCTGCACGTGTAAATATGTGTATTTTGTGGCAGGGACAGGGTTAAAAGCCTCCCTGCCAGCCTAAATTGTTTAATTTGTGTTAATTGTTTAATTATTAATTGGTAATGGTTTTATTGTTTTGGCAGTTGGCCTCATTATTATTAAATTAGAGCCAGCTGCCTATACCTGTTTCTCTGGGGCCTATAAACCCCGGAGTTAGTTCATTCTGGGCTGCTACTGTGTGAAGAGCCCAACTGTCCATCGTGTTTTGTGTGAAAAGGTACTGTGTGAACCTTGTGTTTGTGATGCTGTGTGTTTTTGGTATTTTATGCCAGGTAAACAGCTTAGCTGTCTTGCACGTTAGTCAGGGAACCTGCATAAATGTGTAGTAAGTGCTCGGAAGAGTTAGGTGTTTATTTTGTTTAGTTTGTTTTTGGATTATTTTGTTGTTTAAAATAAAAGTGTGCAAATTAAGCCCTGAAAAAACAAGTTCAGTTTCTGGGTCACGTTTTTATAGGGGCACAAACCCGAAATAAGGCCATCTTTGTCACAATATATATGCAATAAGGCCCGACAGGGTGTCCGTATACGTTGAATATACGGAAACCTGGGGCTGTTGTGAGGCACTAGACCGATTAATAATTAAACAATTCCTTATCAGTTGGTGAGATCATTCCTTTATTGTTTGGATTTTTTTCTACTTTAATTCTTGTTTTTTTTTGTTCTTTTGTTACTTTGTTTGGTTTTCAATTACATTGCTCTGTTGGACTTTTTAGGCCTAACTTTCATGCACCATCCATTGCCATCTAGGCTGTTGTTGTTATTGTTACATCTGTGATCACTTAATTTACCTTCATCTTTGTCTGACTGTCTCTGTGTGTGTGTGTGTGTTGTGTGTGTTTATTTGAGGCCCATTGGACACTCCACATCTTTTCTCCTTTGTCTTACTTTTTGACCCTCTGTTTTCCACTTACAAACTTACCTGTACCATCTTTATATTTACCTGTTTTGTCCACCTTTTCTACTTATCTGTACCAGTTTTATTTTTACCTGTTCCCTGCAATTATTTGTTTCTTTATTATCATTATTGTTATTATTGTTTCCAATCTTTCTTACTTTTGTTATTTCTTTCTGTTCTATCCCATCCGTATTTAGATTTTTGTTCATTTTTTCCATTTGTTGACATTCCTCCCCACATCATCACACTTCCACCGCCCCACCGGTTGGCTTAAACAACGCAACAGTCAGTATAATGCTCACCACGACGTCTCCACACAAGTTGTCTTCCGTCAGATCTGTCAAGGGCAAAACAACATTCACCTCAGATGTTCTCTGGCCCACAGAAGATGGTGATTTCATCTCTCAGCTGTCAATATGTTATCCCTGAACGGCCTCCAAGCATTAAAATAATTTTCATGCAGACGGCGAGCTACAGTCATTCTGCTGATGCGTGTGCTATTTCTTCCTGGAATTTCTTGTGCTGTAGCCACTGCAGTCTGAAAACGGTTCCGTAGATGAATCAGTCAGATGTGACAGTCCTGGGCAACTGGTAAACGGCTTAGCCAACTAAAAAACATAAAGTGCACCACAATGCTTGTTATTAGAGGTGCAAACCAATATAAGGCAATTTATATATTAAACAAAGTCTCAATAAAGATCCAAATGTTGGCAAAGGCTTGTAGCTTGATGGTAGACCTTGTAGAGACATCTTGGTTGCACACTCATCATGTAATTTATAAGAACATGATCACTACAAATTACTGTGTGGTGTACAGCCATCTGTTTATATGCTGCTTTTGTTTTTAACAATAAAATGAAATAAGTTTTAATGAGTAATTTGTAGTAGTCATGTTCTTATAAATTACACTATGTAACACAATTTTTGTTCCTGGGTAGTAAGTGTTATTTCCTAATTGCTTATGCCTCAAAAGTATAGAAAATGGCTATTATTCCCCACAAACTTTGCTTTTGTGACCAGGACAGTGATATTTTGAAATTGACCTATTTCCAATGAGAAAACGGGCGAATTTGTGTCTTTTCGTTCACATAAAGTCAGAAAAAAACAACATATGAATCCAAATTAACATGTATTTATACTAAAGTAATACAAAAATGACTACAAAAGATTTAGAAGTGAGTAGTTTTTCGAGATTTATGATTATACTGTAAATCACTTTCACGAATCAGCCCCCAAATGTAGTCTCCCATCATGTTCTCATTATACTGTCCTTCATTGACAGCTCATCCAGGAGCCTCAAAGCCGTGCTGCTCCATAATGGTAACAAGTACCCGTCTCTTCCCCTGGCTCACTCGGTGCACCTCAAAGAGGATTACAACAGCATCAAAACCTTGCTGGACGCCTTGAAGTATGATGAGTACGGTTGGGAGGTCATAGGAGACTTCAAAATGGTGGCATTCCTGGTGGGTCTCCAAGGCGGTTTTACCAAGTTTCCCTGCTATCTTTGCCTTTGGGACAGCAGGGACACCAAGGCGCACTACCACAGGCGGGACTGGCCACAGCGGACCGAGTTCTCTGTGGGGAGGAACAACGTCAAGTGGGAGCCACTGGTGGACCCCCGGAAGGTGCTGATGCCACCACTGCACATCAAATTGGGCCTTATGAAACAATTTGTCAGAGCTCTAGATAAGGAGTCGGCAGCCTTCAAGTACCTTCAAGACTTCTTCCCTAAGCTGTCTGAGGCAAAGGTCAAAGCCGGTGTCTTCGTCGGACCACAGATAAAGAAGATCCTGGAGTGCAATGAATTCCCCAAGAAGCTCACTAGTAAGGAGAAAGCGGCTTAGAACAGCTTTGTCGCAGTGGTTCGGGGCTTCCTGGGCAATCACAAGGCCGAAAACTATGTGGAGCTGGTTGAGACTCTGGTGAAGAACTACGGCACAATGGGCTGTAGGATGTCCCTCAAAGTCCATATCCTTGATGCTCATCTTGATAAATTCAAGGAGAACATGGGAGCGTACTCGGAGGAGCAAGGCGAGCGCTTCCACCAGGATATACTGGACTTCGAACGTCGCTACCAAGGACAGTATAACGAGAACATGATGGGAGACTACATTTGGGGGCTGATTCGTGAAAGTGATTTACAGTATAATCGTAAATCTCGAAAAACTACTCACTTCTAAATCTTTTGTAGTCATTTTTGTATTACTTTAGTATAAATACATGTTAATTTGGATTCATATGTTGTTTTTTTCTGACTTTATGTGAACGAAAAGACACAAATTCGCCTGTTTTCTCATTGGAATAGGTCAATTTCAAAATATCACTGTCCTGGTCACAAAAGCAAAGTTTGTGGGGAATAATAGCCATTTTCTATACTTTTGAGGCATAAGCAATTAGGAAATAACACTTACTACCCAGGAACAAAAAAAAAAAAAAAAAATTGTTACACGGTGTTATATGATGAGTATGTTTTGCAGTTTTTATTCACTATGTTTATATATGATATGAAGACATTTGAATGACTTACCATTTTTAGTTAAAAAAATATTTACAGTTGTATTTAAACTAGAATTTCATATTTTCTGTCTGATGAAAGTAAGCTTATTTCCCAGTTGTTGTTATTGACATGATACAAAGCGTCAGTTTTCCTTTATCATCCTCTTTGCTATTTTAATAATGTATTGAATGTGTTAATATTGTGACAAAGCGCAACTCACTCGGGTTCGTGCCCCTTTAAAAATACGACCCAGAACAATGAAATGGAGTTTTTTCCGCGCTGAGCGCTAATTTTTAATGCACACAAAAATAAAACAAAATAGAAAACAAACACCTAGCTCTGTACGAGCACTAACTAAACCACAGGAACACCCTGACTACCAGTGGGACAGCTAGGCTGTTTCCCCACTACACAATAAACAACACCACACAGGTTTAATACAACACACTTTTACCTTACGACTGCTGGGAAGCAGAGTACCTCTTCCTGCCTCCTACTCAGCAGCCTAGAGCAGACTGACTGTTCTCCTTATAAACCCTGCACCTGGCGCTAATTTACAATCATAGCCAGGTGCAGGTGATAATTAACAATAAAACAATTAACAGAAAACAATTAACCCAGACAAATGTGCATTCCGCACATGTTTTTACTGCAGAGAGGTTTTAACCCCCTCCCTGCTGTCTCACAATATATATAGAAGGCTTCCTAACTTTGCAAAAGGATGCACTTGAGTGATTCTTAGTGAGCAATTGCAAAATGCCACCTGTCCCCTCGAGTTTTAAACTTTAAGTTCAGGAATCCTCCAGGTTAATAGACCCTGCAAAAGATTGGTCAATTTTGTGAGTCTGCCAACAAAACACTGATACTAAATACATGGAGAAACCACAACATTTAAACATTTTGTATTTTTGTGTCCTCTGTCATATTGACTCTTGCCTCATTTATGAAGACCAATGTAGGCCTAACCTACATACATTGTATTTGTTTTAACCTTATGTTGTTGTTGGTTGTTTTTCTAGTTTAGTGGGCCTTGTTTGCAACAGCTGTTAGTCAGAATCATGTGGCAAACCAAATCTTAATTTAGTAAAATCAGATCATATGGAATATTGTCAGGGGTGTTTTTAGAAAAAAAGAAGTTAACTTGTACAGTAAGTATGGCCCTTACGGTTGTACACAACACTCCAGATAAGATTTTGTGTCATTGAGTAATTTACTCTCCAATTTAGGCGCTATGGCCCATCTGCATAAAATATGGTGGTAATTTGCATGTTTAAATTATAATCAGTGTGTAGTTTAATTGTGTTTCCAAAATAAACACCAAGACGTGTTTTATAAATTTCTTGTAGGTTTTCATGTTTAATTCTTAAACATTTGTTTTTACAGTGATACAGTACACCTTACCATACAAAAAGCTTCTTTTAAATTAAAATAAATACAGTTAGATTGAAAAAATCTTGCCTGTCACACAATACTATCAAAGCGAAGTCGGATTAGAAAACGCTACATATTTTTTAACATAAATTAAAATACTTCTTGAACTAATCCTGTTTGACATGAATATGTATTTTTCAGCAGCTATGACCAAATGATTTGCACAACATAGAATTTTAGGATTGAGACATAAGTAAAAATAAATAAGAAATATGGACATATTTAGGTCTTTTATTTAACATTATGTAATCAAAGAAATTACAAAGTGATATAGCAAAAGTCTATTGGAAGCCATAGTACAGTATTTCATCATAGATTTCAAAATGTCACATTTTTCAATTGTTGTCAGTTTTTCTTTAAGTATCATTGGAAATACAAAGTGGTATGTAATACAATGTTAACGTAACATTATTCAGCAAGTTTCATTCGACTTTATGAAGCAAAATTAGTTAATTCTACAAAACTTGTGGCCATAGCTGTAAATAGTAAACACACGTACGTGCTGGGGGACTTCTACGATGACTTGCTGCCTCTATCGGAAGATATAATGTGCAAGAACAGTGATCAATATAGGAATGAAAAATAGTGTTTTTTTTTTTCTTTTACAAAAACTTGCAAATATCAAATACCAAATCATGCAGTGAGTTTGTAACTTTGATTATACGGGAACAGCCTTGTTTCTAGCAGCTCAGCTCTTCAGTTGATGTTCTTGTTCTCCCGAAAGGTGAGTAATTGTGCTCCTGTTAAGCTGATACCTGCTCACAAGCACACTGAAGCCTGACATTTTCTCCACTTAGACAATGAATAGACAGATTTTTATGTTTTCTGACCAGTAAGTAGCCTATCCTGTTCAGACGAGTTAACAATGCAATTTAATGTATGTGTTACAAATAATAAATACTTAAATGACCTAATTATTGGATTATTAAACATAACTTTGTTTTATTTATTATTGCTATAGGCTTACATACATGTTCCTAAACACAGAAATTATGACAGGAAATTCAATTGTTAAGACACAACTAATTATCCGCCTAGTCAGAGGCACGTGTTAATTATGATGCCAGTAAGGGTCAATTAATGGTACAATACAGATTTATGAATCAGACGAATAATATGTGTGACAGAGAGCGAGTGTACCCAAATCATAAATTTCCCTCCCGACCTGTGAGGGCGCTGTATAACAGGAACAGTGTGCCCCAGACTGGATGGTTTGGAAGTTCATTCCAGGGAAAGGTGGAAGTCGGCCATCCAGAAAGGGAGCGCAGTTACAATACCAGAAGTCATCGCCTTAATGTGGTAGGCGATGTGGCAATCGTGGATTGGGGGAAAAGCGATTGCACTAGCCGAAGGGGGCATGACTGAGGATATATCAGGGGATGTGGCGAAGCAATCTGTTCCTTTCTTATGGTTGCGAAAGGACCTGTAAAAGAGTACAAGTGAAAACTAACCGTGAGTGTTTTGTCTGTCTATTAACTATTGTGTTTGTCATTGTTAGATGGCTAAACTATCCGGGAGCTGTCGCAACAAACCCAGCACCAACCCCGGACTACACTGCACTACTGTTGTCACCGTTATTGTGTTAATTCACCACTTGCACTAGGAGCACTCACTATTGGAATTGTGATAGTGTATATGTTTAAAGTGAGTGTTATTATTATAAGTATTATTTCATGACTAAACCCTGTGGGTTTTGACTAGGCTTTACACATTGCTGTGTATAGCCAGTCTTATTATTTAAGCAACAATAAAGCTTCACCGTTAAACTGTGCTGGGTCATTATTCTATCATCACTGCAAACCACTTTGCCACATATGTTAATGAGAAAATTGGTCTGTAAGGGCATGTTGTTCTTTTTTTTTTTAAATTTAGTAGTCGCCAATTAATTTTACCCCGTTTTTCTCCCTGTTTGGAATGTCCAATTGTATTTAAGCTCACCTCACCGCTACCACCCCTGCGCTGACTTGGGAGCGGCGAACACACGCTTTCCTCCGAAACATGTGCCGTCAGCCCACTGCTTTTTTTCGCTCTGCAGGCCCGCCATGCAGCCAACCCAGAGCTATAGCGTTGGAGGACACTGCAGCTTACAGGCAAGTCCACAGGCGCCTGGCCAGTTTACAGGGGTCGCTGGTGCGCAGTGAGCCAAGGACACCCTGGCCGACCTAAGCCCTTCCGGGTGGCGCTTTGCCAATTGTATTTATTACATAGATTAAACTTCCAAATATTCGGTTGACAGATAGGTAAATTGGTAAGTTAGGTTCAGGGGGACTAAGACGGTGCCAAGAGTCCAAATACGAATCCAGTCGTTTATTCACCAGTCACAAACACACATGCAAGTGAGTGGATTCAACCATACAGAATTATTGGACACATGTTTCTGGAAATTACCAGGCAAGCTACAAGCTGTCCCGTAATTTCTCTAGCTATCGCATGCAGCATATTCACAATTGGCCATTGAGAAGCGGGAACCAATGAAGTACAAGAAGCTTGATATCATGCAAACTCACGTCATGCAGCAAAATTGTGATGCATATTTTTTACGCATTAAGTAAGGGACAAACAAGAATAAGTGTTGAATTGATAACAAATAATTGGCTGTTTCGAGTGCCATTAGGGGGATGGGGGGCCATCTCAAATAGCTGCTGCAGGCTGAGGACATTGATGTAAAATAAAATTAAATCATTTTCATAGCAGAGAAGACATCATTTGAAACATCCCTCCTGAGAACATGGAATTGTCAGCTATACATTGTGTGTGTTTGAAAGCAGCATTATACTGCAAAATCCCCGGATATTCTCCAAACACAGTAACACTCCATGATCTCCGAGGAGAATTCACTGCCTGCCTGCTTGACATACGCACCCCAAACACTATGTAATCAGATTTGTTTTGGAATCATAAAATAAAATAAGAATTTGTTTTTGACCCCCTGTCCCTTAAGGGATATCGTTTATTGAGACTTATGGCTTGCCTTGTTTATACATTTGGCTCCCATTTAAAGGTTTGAAACCAATTGGTATGAACAGGCTGTTATACATGTACAGGGTTGCACTGGGAAGAAAAGACAAAATGATTTATGTGGATTTCATAGGCTTAGTGTCCCTAAGTGCAAACCTGGGTACTTTAGCTCTGATACAACATTTATCATGTCAGAATTCATAGAAGATTTTCTGATATCTTCATGGTATTTAGAGTGCTTGCTGCTAAATAATGTAAGGTTTGAGTGTTTAACATTAAGTCGTTTATATGTAACTGTTATGCAGCTGTTGTAGTTAACGCTGTAGGTTGCAGAGGAAATAGAAATGTTATCGTGGAAATAGAAAACCATGTTATTTGAATACATTGTTATCTGAACCATGTTATTTGAATACATTACATTAAATAAACAGAAGATTATAAAGATAATGAAGCATAATGATTATGCTTCATTACAATAAGTTCAGTTTCTAGCTCTAGCAGGCTTCTGTCAGTAGGTAGATGCCCACTGAATCAAATTTAAAATGAATCTGCACAAGTACCAACTTTTTTCATTTTGACTTGCCGTAATTAAAGCTCTGTTCAAATTTATTAGACTGTAAATATTAAACAAAGACACAGTTGGTCCAAATTGATTTTAATGTACTATAGTGTACCTTAAAAATGTGATAATTGACTGTATCAGTTATGGAAAGTTTTGGAATTAAATGCATGTGTCATTTTGGTGCTTGGAAAAATAAGTCAGTTTTCATTTCATAAAAGCTTGACTAGCTTGTCCCTATGCTTCTGTGTCAAGCACAGGAACTCCTTGGCATTATCAACACATGTGGACTACACTTGGGAAAACAGCCCAAGAGGTATTGCTGCTAAAGCTGTCAGGATTTCTTTTTTTCTTTTTATATCACAATAAGCCACACATTTTTGTCCCTTTGTTTGTCAGTGTACTATGTGCCAAAACTCTGTTTTTCATACACATGCAGTCTGAATCTGTAAACACCATAAACCTGGAATATAAAAAGTGGTAAATATATTTTTCACTAAAGGGATATATACAGTAAGTGCTTTGCCTTTAGGGTGAAAGAAACCAATGGGGTTTGGATCAACGTCTTTCATTCCAGGATAAGCCACATCTGGGTGTTTAGAGCATTGTAAGGCACTGCAGAATCAACCAGGATTGTATCAGCCAACTATCCTTGGATGCCCCGGGATTGCTCCTATAAATAAGTGGTTAATTCAATCCAAGGGAATTGCCTTTTAATATCAAATCCCTCTTTAGTGAGTAAGCATTCACTCATGAAGAAAAAAACCTGCATAATTTAGTTCCTGGTAATTCTGCACAGGAAAACTCAGCAACAGCCTGTAAGTTCACAGCATACACATATACATATATATATATATATATATATATATATATATATATATATATATATATATATATATATATATATAAACAAAGTCAAGTGTCTCCAACCCCCGAGAAGTCTGTATATTCGATGTATACGGACACCCAAAAGGGCCTTATTGCATTTATCTCCATTCCTCTGGAATCTACCGCACTCCCTACCTCTTCCTCAGCTAAGAACCTCGGAGTCACCCTGGACCCCTGCCTCTCCCTCCTGGCTGGCCTCCCTGCGTCCGCCACCCGTCCGCTCCAGCTCATCCAGAACTCCGCTGCTCACCTGGTGTTCTCTCTGCCTTGCTTCTCCCACGCAACTCCACTGCCCCGCTCACTCCACTGGCTCCCGATCACTGCTCGCATCCAGTTCAAGACTCTTGTACTCACCTAGAGATGCCTTGACCAGACTGCACCCAGCTACCTCTAGACCCTCATCTCTCCCTACACCCCCACTCGACCTCTCTGCTCCTCCTGCACTAGAAGACTGGCTGTACCTCCTCTACGCTCCCCTGCCTCCACAGCCCGCTCCGCCTCCACTCTCACCCCGCATTGGTAGAATGACCTTCCCACAGATGTCAGGGCTGCCCAGTCCCTGACCACCTTCCGGTGCATCCTCAAGACTCACCTCTTCAGACAGCACCTGTCTCACCTGTCTTCAGACAGAACCTTTTCCCTCTGGACACTTATCACTCTTCCTTAAATGCGCTTTACTTGCTCTTATCTCCTCCCTATTTTACTGCATTTAATCCTGTACTTTAGAGTACTGTAATCTGTCACAAGTGTTATTTAATCTGTAGTATTTTGTATTTAATTATATCCTGATGTAACTATCAGTGACACTGTTATCTGCTCCGTTATTGAATCGTATGTTATCATATACTTGTACTTGCTAGATCCGAAGTAATTGTATTTTATCTTGCTCTTAATTGTATTAATACTTGTACTGTGATTCTTGATTTCCATTACACGAGAGTAGATGTTAAAACTTCATGCTGATTTGAACTCGACTCTCGCCAAGATAAGCACCAACTAAGACGTAGCTTTACAGTAAACTAATGTGATCCATCTGTGCCTCCATCCATTTACGTTTCCTTCCATATGATGATATAGATATCCTTCTGTCTGGTGTTGATGGCTGAAGTGTAATGCTGGCTCCAGGGATCATCTTATTTTGCCTCCCTGGCGCATCAGCACACACAACGGCTGCAATGCTGGCTCCGGGGATCAACCACACTGCGGCCTCCCCAGCGCATCAGCATGACAACTGTCTGGACTGAGCTAAGTAGGGTACATCTGTGGGGTCTTCAAGTGGGCACCTTCCATCCTCAGTGTTTCATCGACTAGCCCACGACACCTCAAGAGGGCTCGACGGTGATTCTGGCGTCCCAGCATCACCCCTCTCCGTCCCCCACTCAACTCAGCCCAGCTTACTTACATCAGCGCTTCTTTCTTTCTATTGTGCTTGAGATCCCCAGCCAAAATCTTTCCGTCTCAACCACAGCCAGTTGCTACTCCTCTCTGCTACAGCATCCTCCCATGGCACTGTTAACTCTACCAGGTGAACAAGGCGTGCTGATCCAGACCACAAGACAATATCTGGTCGAAGGTTAGCGGTGGCAATCTCAGGTGGAAAAATAAGCCGTTGACCAACATCTGCCAGCATTTTCCAGTCTCTAGCAACTTCCAGGATGTCCTGGGCAAGGATTGAAATGTATTTTTGTTCATGACTGTAAGTCGCCCTGGATATGGGCGTCTGCTAAGAAAGAAAGAAAGAAATAAATAAATAAATAAATAAATAAATAATACAGGTAAAACAGTGGATTTGAAGAAAAAAAGCATAAATCATGTTTAGAGTAAAAAATGATTTTTTTTTTATTAAATATCCTTACACCAATAAAGTAGTGCCATTTATAACTAAGTTAAACTGAGTAAATTAATTAAAACATGTAAAGAAAGTACATCTTTTTTATATATATATTGTGCACTACACCAGGGGGCGGATTTGAGACAGCACTGAGGAGAACATAAGTGAAGAATAAAAATAAATTCAATGACGTCTCGGATTTCAGTAATTTGTTCAAGGTCTGTGTAAGAGAGGGGTGGATAGTGTGCAGAAGTGTCTTTTTATATTTTTCTTTAGCGTTTACAAACCGCTAAAAATACATTATTTGAAGTGACAAAGTCAGGATGAGTGAGTATATAAAAAGCAATATTTTCTTTTTGTATTTTTTTCTGTTTTGCTATCTTCCAGTTCATTTAATTGTTCTTCATCCAAATCGTCATGTCTACTTACTACTTTTGCGATTTATTTGCTGGTAATTGGTCACTCGGTTTTATAGCTTTACTGTACATCTGTAACAAGATGTAAACAAGATGGCTACAGTTACTATAAATTCATTGAGGCAGCGCATTGATTTCTAATGATGAACTGTCCATATCCATCGAATATATGGACAACTGGAACCTTTCTCAACCAATCACATTGCTTGTTTCTCATTCCATTGCCAGCCCTGGAATATATATATATAATTTGAGTTAATAAACATGTGCAGCAGCACTTCACTGCCGCTTCTGTCTCTGCCAGTAACACCTTGGGTCTTGACACTATCCTGCCACACAGAAGTGGGAGAGCACCCCCTAGAGACTTGAGACAGAAACTGCAGTGAAGCGCTGTTGCACACATTTCTTAACACAAATAAAACTAACAATGCAGTGTGGAGTAGTGGTTAGGGCACTGGACTCTTGACCGGAGGGTCGTGGGTTCAATCCCCAGTGGGGGACACTGCTGCTGTACCCTTGAGCAAGGTACTTTACCTAGATTGCTCCAGTAAAAACCCAACTGTATAAATGGACAATTATATGTAAAAATAATGTGATAACTGTATAATGTGAAATAATGTATAATGTGATATCTTGTAACAATTGTAAGTCGCCCTGGATAAGGGCGTCTGCTAAGAAATGAAGAATAATAATAATAACAAATAAATAGAGCACGAGGGCCAAAATAAAGATTCACACAAAACAATAATTTGTATGCTGGGCATTACAAACAAACAACACAGGTGTACACACCTAACTCCCTCCACCACACAAAGTATTTTGTCTTCATTATATACAGGTTACCATTCCCCAGTTAGCACTCAATTACCTAAATCGGGGAATGGCCACATCTGTGATTGTTGACAGGGACAGAATGATCCCCATCCCTGCCAACCTTAGCCCTGTTTACTTTGGCAGGGCCTGAGCAAAACATTTTCAGGAAGGTCAACGCTTGAAAGGTCACCTAATTAGCATAGTGCAGGTGAGGCAGGGATGTCACAGCCAAGGATACCAGACAGAGTGCTCAGTACCTTTATCCAAGTCTTTGGGGACAACTTAATTATCCTGTAGGTGGAGAAAAGCATTGTGGGTAAATTGAATGAAAAGGAAATAAAGAGCAATATTTATTTTGATTTAAATAAAACATTATCAACCATGACTAAAAAATTAGTTGGATCCAAATTTGCTTTATTACATGGATTTGCCTTTTCATAAAACACCTTTTCCTATCTAAAAAGGCTCCATTGAATTGAGCCCTTTAGCTTTAAGAATTTTTTTCTTTGAATGTTTTAAGCTACAAGTTATTTTTAACCAAAGTTTCCTTGCAGGCAGGGGCGTGGTTTCCCAACACGCAAACCACACAATTGGGTGGGGCCCCACGGGGCTAGGGGCCCCCCTGTTGCCTAGTAGCAGTGTTACATTACAGCCTGAATTGCAAGTTTCAACAAAATCCTTATTTTCTCAGATAAAGTAAAATAATATACACATTTGATTTCACAGACCACACACACCCTGTCTGCACGTCTACCTATTTGCAAAAGGTAATTTCATTCAGCGCACGTCATGACACATTTAAGCTACCGTAACTAGGCCAGCTTCAGTCAGTGAAAGCTAGCAAAATGAAGTGCACGTATCTTAGCGGAGCTCAAAAACAAAAGAAGATAAAAGAATTGAAACCTCAATAGGAAAGTTTGCAGAAGCTCACTAGTTTAAGAGTAACACTGCAAAGGAATCATCCGATGAGGAGCAGGTGGAACATGTTTGTCCTCCTTGTGATATTGCCATCACCTCAGCTTGTTGCAGCAGCACTGTTAACACAGACCTACCGGATAACGTTACAGCGACAAGCTCAGAAGAAGCAGCTCCACCTGCCGTGGAACTTGCCGATGTCTCACCCGAATCCTCTCAACAACATTCGAATGATGACCCGGTGGTGAGTGAAACTGTCATTCTCTTGGACGACCCAGCACTTTGGCTAGACAAGCTTACTGACCAAGTGTGGTGGGTTATGGGAGGAAGTGACGGGACACAGAAGTGATGGAGACAGGAAGCACGTAGTTGGAGGTTGGATTTTATTTACAACACCCACAAAAGTACAAAGTTCCGAGCAGAGGGTTTCAACACAATTGCAGCAAACAAAAGAAACTGCCTCTGTTACCAGCTATGGTAAGCAGAGGCTTGAAATGAAAACAAATAGTCCAAACAGAAGAGAAACACTGCCACTGGGTTTTTCAGTGATCCACACAGCACAGCAGGTGGCTCGGGCTCCCTCTTCAAAAACAGGATAAGTAATTCCTGCAGCTGCCAAGGATCTCAGGGAAAAGTCCGGACTCGAAGGCAGTCGGTCTGGGAATCCTCAGTCTGAATATAAGCAAAGCAAACAAAAGAACAAAACTCACAGAGCTCACGCAGCACAACTGTCTCAGTCCAGGATAGGGAGACCAAATGGCAGAACCCCACAGCCTAAATAGTGCCGAGCCCTGCCCCTACAATCAGTGCACTGCCCCACCTCAGCCAATCGTCGAGCGCAGCACAGCTGATTGCAATAATGGGGCTCAACCATGAGGTCCTGCCCCAAGTTAAGATTGCCGCCACCACTGTGGCTTCTGCCCCAACCATGACTCAGCCTTTCTCCTCTGTCTCGGTCCTTCCTGCACAGCACTGCCAGTAGTAGGGAGGGCAAATTACAAGAGGGACTCCTTTCACTCCTGTCACACCAACATAAATGTCAGCTGATCAAAAGGGGGCCTGTTCAAATTAAGGATTTTGACCTCCCACAAAACGATGATAAAGTCCCACGTCGTTTTACTAAAGAGAATTACCAAAAGAAAATGAAAAATGGAGAGAAAATACATCGTAAGTGGTTAGCTTCTGCTGCAAGCTGTTTGAAAGAGGGGCCAGATATGCTCTTAGCAGCAGTGGATTTCGTTTGTGGATAAATCTTCATAGCCACTTGAAAGAGCATGAAAAGGGCAAATCGCACCATGCCAATATGCAGAGCTGGCGTGAATGAGATGAAAGGCTGAAATCTGGCAAAACCATTGATAGTGCCAGTCAGGAATTACAGGCTCTGGAAGTACAGCACTGGAGGGCAGTGTTAAGCAGAATAATTGCCATTGTTTGCCATTTAGCAGAACGCAACCAGGCGTTAAGAGGACACTCAGAGAAACTTTTTGAGCCCAATAATGGCAACTTTCTTGGACAGATAGAGCTGATGGCACAGTTTGATCCCATAATGAACGGACAACTTAGAAGGACTGACAAAAAGGAAATCAAGGATCATTACTTGAGTAATACCATCCAAAATGAGCTAATGGCATTAGTTATACAAAAAACATGTGATGCAATTGTGCCAAATACGAGGCCAAATACTTTTCAGTCATAATGTACTGCACCCCGGACATCGACATCAGCCACACAGAACAGTTGTCCCTGGTGCTATGCATTGTGAACTGTGAGTCATCTGTGGGGGCCTCCATCTCAGAGCACTTTGTTGGGTTTATCAGTGTTGATGACACCACAGGAAAAGGCTTGTGCAATACCCTCCTTGAGCAGCTGAACCACTTGAAATTGAACATTGCAGACTGTCGTGGGCAATCCTATGATAAGGAAGTAATATGATGAGACACAAGCAGGGGGTCCAGAAAAGAGTGCTGGAACTGAACAATAAGGCAATGTGTGTTCCTTGCAGCAGTCACACACTAAACCTTGTTGTGGCTGATGCAGCCAAGTCATCTGTGAGTTTTTTCGGCATTCTTCAGGGCCTTTACAACCTCTTCAGCTCCTCAGTGCAGCGCTGGTCAATACTACAAAATCATGTGACGCTCACTGTGAAGTGTCTGTGAACAACAAGATGGGAGTGCCGCATTGACAGTGTGAAAGCACTTCGCTACCAAATGCCTGAAGTGGTGGAGGCTTTAACTGCACTCAGTGAACACGCAACAGAGGAAGAAGGATGGGGAGACATTGTCTTCATCACAGAGCCTGTGTAAGGAGCTGTCTACATGGCGGTTCATTCTCTGTGTTGTATCAGGTAAACCGCGTCAGCAAACTCCTGCAAAGCCTCAGTGTGTCGACTGAGACAGTGAAGAGGGAGACTGATGGTGTTAAACAGTTTCTCCAGGAATACAGGGATGGTGGACTTGCCTCAGGCCAGATGTAAGAGATGCAAGAGAAATAGCTGAGAAAATGCAGATAGACATGACATTCCCAGTGGAGAGACAGAGAAGAACAACTCACCAGTTCCTCAGAACAGTGCTTTAAGCAAGATTTTTTCCTTCCCCTGGTTGATATAGCACTGAATAGTGTCAGTGAGAGGTTCACACAGGTGGACCCATTTTTTTCTTTGTTTGGATTTTTATATTCAGCAGATAACATGAAGAAAGTCTTTCAAAAAGACACACTGGAGGAGTCAAGCAGGAACCTGGAGCAGACACTAGGGGACATTGACAGCCAGGACACGGTGGTCCTTGAAGTTAAGGCAGCTGTCATTGTTTTTCCAGGTCACATTTCTTCTCCAGCAGAAATGCTGGATTACATATACAAAGAGAATCTGTTGGAGCTGTATGGCAATTTGAGCATACCCTTGCATTTACTCTTGACTTTGCCCGTCACTGTCGCCTCAGGTGAGAGGAGTTTCTCCTCCTTGAAGCTGATTGAAACGTACTTGCGGTCAACCCTGTCCCAGGAAAAACTGAATGGTTTAGCAATGATCCCTATTGAGCAGAGAGTCCAGAATGACTCATAGAGTGGCAATGATAATAAACCATGCATCTCTCAGGGCAGTAATGACGTCTCTTGTGATGGACCCAGGTCAGCCTCGTCCTTGGGGGTTTATATTTTATTTTGGTCTGCCACTACACAAAAACATGGCCATCTCACTGTTCTGCAGCTCGCCACCGTGTTCCCATAGTATGCATCTTAGATCACCAGACATGTAAACATTCATTGTGTTTGCAATGAGAGGCGTCTGTATTGCTGCCCTGACGTTGAAATCTATGATTACTGTTCTCTTCAAATTTGTTTTGTGACAATTTTAACCACTTCTGTTCTTAGCTTTTGATTGTTTGCCACACTGTCCAAGGGTGTCAGGGTTATCACTGACAATGCCTTTACCTAATTCATAAAGAAGGGTTATTGGCATTTTACTTTCAGCCTCTTGGCAGCAGCCCAAATATTCTTGATGCACTGAACAATTTGATGACAGTAATGATCTTCTAAGGCTTCAGTTGATGGTAAGCTGACAGAGTTGATGGTACACAAGCTCTCTGTGGGGCATTCTATTTTAGCTTGATTTATTTGATCATTTATATGGGTAGCATTCATTCTTAAATCTGTTGTTCTTAACTAGCTTCTGAGGCAGACAATCCATTTACTTAATAAACCTATACCCAACATGTAATATACATGATAACAACAGTCACATTAACTATACTATCATATTAAATGATAAAACACTATAATCAATTCATGCATATATGCTTTTGCAGTATGCATGCAGCAGCTTGTAAAGCACAGTCACAAATGCAATGCAACTCATTTGGATCATAAAACAATGGGTTGTCCCGCCCCTATTTATTATTATTTGTATTTTTGTTTGCGGCGCGGGTAAAAGCGCTGCGTCTTTTATTATTATATTTAAAAACCCAGTGAGGATGCATGGCTGATCAGCTACTGATTATTTAACTAGCTGACAGTCATGCATCCTTACCAAACGCGTGCAGACTCTGGCCGAGGGATAATAAGATAATTAACAACTAGTTAATCCCTCGGCCAGAGTATATAAACCTGCAGCTCTCTGCACTCGAGGTTGGGTGTTCAGAGGAGAGTACGGGGAGCGGAGAGAGCGAGTCACATTTAAAAAAACAATTGCTAAAACGTGCTGGATTCTCCAGCACGACACTTACTTGTTTGTTTGTTGATTCGTTTGGCCCTCGTGCCCTTTTGTTTTGTGTTTTGTTGTTTTGTTTAAATCTTTTGTTTGTTTATTAATAAATATGCTGAGTGCCATTGCACTCAGTTTCAACCGCCCATCCATTGTTTTGGTTTCTACTTCCTGGTCCGTGACGTCACCACTGCGAGCCAGACTGTCACAGTGCCCTTTCTGTTTATTATTACAGCTCTGTTGCCATTTTATTCTAAATGCAGTACATTGTGTCAGAGTTGACCCAGCCCCACAATTAGTTATTTAGTACAGTAACAGGAATTTTGCTCAACTTTTATTATAGTATTTCTTTTGCATTATCAATGACCTCTGCTGTAAGAACATTCATTTGTTAAGTCAAGGGTTTGGGCATTCAATGTATCTGTAAACTGCTTGGTATTTATAATCCATACTGGGTCTGAATATCTCTACAGTCAGCTCTGCTAATATTTTAAAAAGGGGGAAGTTAATTTAATTCCACAATTTCACTGCCCATTGTATGCATAATCTCCCCAGCTTTGCAAAAGTTAAGGAAAACTATGTTTAAGTAAAATACACATTTTATTTTTCTAGCTTGTGCTTGAGTATATTACAGTTCAGTATGAATGCTAGTACTTCCACTTAAGGAGACGACACATTGAGAGTACCTGTATGGGACAGCTGCTTGGTAAAATAGACAGTATGAAGTCCTCCTCTGTGGAAAGTCAAGTAAGATTGATGGAGCACTTGGGGTTTGGTGCACTCAATCAAAATAAGATTTCAGGTTTAAGGAAACAAGTTCTGTAAGTATTGCATCTGTTTTATCATACTTGAACATTTAACAAAAATCGTTATTGACATATCTTCAACAATTACTCTGTTCATTTTAGCACATCAGATCATAGTCCTTTACAATCTCTTAAAAGTCTTTCAGTTTACTTTTTTGCAGCCATTTTAGTGTTGGAATGTATTGAAAGCGTTCACGTTCCTGACACCGGGCCGGAGCCCGTTTATGTCGGGCACCAGCATAAAGGAGGCTGTGTGGTCCAGTGGTTAAAGAAAAGGGTTTGTAACCTGGAGGTCCCCGGTTCAAATCCCACCTCAGCCACTGACTCATTGTGTGACCCTGAGCAAGTCACTTCACCTCCTTGTGCTCCGTCTTTCGGGTGAGATGTAGTTGTAAGTGACTCTGCAGCTGATGCATAGTTCACACACCCTAGTCTCTGTAAGTCGCCTTGGATAAAGAAGTCTACTAAATAAACAAAATAATAATAATGTCAGTTCACAACGCACAAGCTCAGTTAACACTAGAATGATCGCGTTTATAGGCATACCTAGAAAAACCATGACTGGTCAATTTGACCAGCATATTAAAAACAACATAAATATTCTAATGAAAGGACAAACAATTGTAGTTTTATTCAGGAACTTCATATAAAGCATCTATAAATCCAAAACATTGTAAATAAACAGACATTTGAACAGAAATGTGTTTATATACAGACAAATTACATAATGCGCTTTCCTCAAAAAACAGTAAAAAAATGAAATAAACAAATATTTGAGAATAAATTCCTGTATATACAGGTATATCCTAGACATACAAAACTGTAAAACTGAAATGATGTAAATAAGTATACTTTTTTTAATAAATGGATATGACAGTATTTTATCTTGCTAATTTTTGCAGCTACACAATTCTTTCTTTGTCAGGGTAATTAGTACATAGAAAAGGAAAGCACAGCTCCGTATCTTAAACACATGCACCGCAATTGAAATCTAAATTCCAAAAAAGGTCAAAATGACCGCCTTGGTCATTCTAGTGTTAACAATATATCACTGCTATCACTGGGTTAAATTTAACGATGGAGCATTGGTAATGGTTTTGGATTTTGGAATTTAATACATGAAGGTGGGATATACACTTAAACAATATATACACTTAAGTGGGGTAGACTGTATTATGTATTTTTATATATATATATACATAATACATTGACCTTTTTGTTTTTAAGCCACTCCAGTGTGGCTTTGGCTGTATGTTTGTGGTCATGAATCTTCTCCCAAGTCCCAGGTCTCTTGCAGACTTCAGCAGGTTTTCCTCCAGGATTTCTCTGTACTTTGCTGCATCCATTTTGCCCTCTATCTTCACAAGCTTTCCAGAGAAGCATCCCCATAGCATGATGCTGCCACCACCATGCTTCACGATGTTCTCAGGATGATGTGCGGTGTTAGGCTTGCACCAAACATAACGCTTAGCGTTGAGGCCAAAAGGCTCTATTTTGGTCTCATCAGACCATAGAATCTTCTTCCACTTGGTCTCAGAGTCTCCCACGTGCCTTCTGGCAAACTCTAGCCAAGATTTGATGTGAGTTTTTTTCAAATGGCTTTCTTTTTGCCACTCTCCCATAAAGGCCAGTTTTGTGAAGCACCCAGGCTATTGTTGCCGTATGCACAGTGTCTCCCAGCTCAGCCATGGAAGACTGTAACTCCTTTAGAGTTGCCATAGGCCTCTTGGTGGCCTCCCTGACTAGTGCCCTTCTCGCACAGATACTCAGTTTTTGAGGATGGTCTGTTCTAGACAGATTCACAGTTGTGCCATATTCTCTCCATTTCTTAATAATGGACTTTACTGTGCTCTGGGGGATAGTCAATGCCTTGGAAATGTTCTTATATCCTACCCCTGATTGGTTATTTTGAAGAACCTTATTCCGGATTTGCTTTGAATGTTCCTTCGTCTTCATGATGTAGTTTTTGTTAGGAAATGTTCTAACCAACTGCGGGACCTCCCAGAGACAGGTGTATTTAACCTGAAATCATGTGAAACACCTTAATCGCACACAGGTGGACTCCATTCAACTAATTATGTGACTTCTAAAGACAATTGGTTGCACCAGAGCTTATTTAGGAGTGTCATAGCAAAGGGGGTGAATACTTATGCAATCAATTATTTTCTGTTTTATATTTGTAATTAATTTAGAACAATTTGTAGATTTTATTTTTCACTTTGACATTCTGGACTTTTTTTGTATTGATCAGTGGCAAAACCTCCTTATTCAATCCATTTTGATTCCATGTTGTAACACAATAAAATGTGGAAAAGTCCAAGGGGAGTGAATACTTTTGAGAGGCACTGTATATATATATATATATATATATATATATATATATATATATATATATATATATATATATATATACAGTACTGTGCAAAAGTTTTAGGCAGGTGTGAAAAAATGCTGTAAAGTAAGAATGCTTTCAAAAATAGACATGTTAATAGATTATATTTATCAATTAACTAAATGCAAAGTGAGTGAACAGAAGAAAAATCTAAATCAAATCCATATTTGGTGTGACCACCCTTTGCCTTCAAAACAGCATCAATTCTTCTAGGTACACTTGCACAAAGTCAGGGATTTTGTAGGCATCTAGTCAGGTGTATGATTAAACAATTATACCAAACAGGTGCTAATGATCATCAATTCAATATGTAGGTTGAAACACAATCATTAACTGAAACAGAAACAGCTGTGTAGGAGGAATAAAACTGGGTGAGGAGCAGCCAAGCTCAGCTAACAAGGTGAGGTTGCTGAAGACAGTTTACTGTCAAAAGTCATACACTATGGCAAGACTGAGCACAGCAACAAGACACAAGGTAGTTATACTGCATCAGCAAGGTCTCTCCCAGGCAGAAATTTCAAGGCAGACAGGGGTTTCCAGATGTGCTGTCCAAGCTCTTTTGAAGAAGCACAAAGAAACGGGCAACGTTGAGGACCGTAGACGCAGTGGTCGGCCAAGGAAACTTACTGCAGCAGATGAAAGACACATCATGCTTACTTCCCTTCGCAATCGGAAGATGTCTAGCAGTGCCAGCAGCTCAGAATTGGCAGAAAACAGTGGGACCCTGGTACACCCATCAACTGTCCGTAGAAGTCTGGTCAGAAGTGGCCTTCATGGAAGACTTGCGGCCAAAAAGCCATACCTCCGACGTGGAAACAAGGCCAAGCGACTCAACTATGCACGAAAACACAGGAACTGGGGTGCAGAAAAATGGCAGCAGGTGCTCTGGACTGATGAGTCAAAATTTGAAATATTTGGCTGTAACAGAAGGAAGTTTGTTCGCCGAAGGGATGGAGAGCGGTACACGAATGAGTGTCTGCAGGCAACAGTGAAAAATGATGGAGGTTCCTTGCAAGTTTGGGGCTGCATTTCTGCAAATGGAGTTGGGGATTTGGTCAGAATTAATGGTCTCCTCAATGCTGAGAAGTACAGGCAGATACTTATCCATCATGCAATACCATCAGGGAGACATCTGATTGGCCCCAAATTTATTCTGCAGCATGACAACGACCCCAAACATACAGCGAAAGTCATTAAGAACTATCTTCAGCGTAACGAAGAACAAGGAGTCCTGGAAGTGATGGTATGGCCCCCACAGAGCCCTGATCTCAACATCATCGAGTCTGTCTGGGATTACATGAAGAGAGCGAAGCAACTGAGGCTGCCTAAATCCACAGAAGAACTGTGGTTAGTTCTCCAAGATGTTTGGGCCAACCTACCTGCCGAGTTCCTTCAAAAACTGTGTGGAAGTGTACCTAGAAGAATTGATGCTGTTTTGAAGGCAAAGGGTGGTCACACCAAATATTGATTTGATGTAGATTTTTCTTCTGTTCACTCACTTTGCATTTTGTTAATTGATAAATATAAATTATTAACATGTCTATTTTTGAAAGCATTCTTACTTTACAGCATTTTTTCACAGCTGCCTAAAACTTTTGCACAGTACTGTATATATATATATATATATATATTGTAGCAACTTCATAGGCTGTGTAGAATATGCATACAGTACTTTGGACAGTATTTAAACTGAGACGAAATACTGTGAAGTTAATTCCAAACAGGGTGGTACCTATTAGTGCTTTATTTAGATGTCCATCTAGCATAGAATAGTCGGTGAAACAGGCAAAGGTTCATACACAATCCAGGGTTTTCAAAACAGTCCAGGTATCAAGCACAAAGAAGGCAGACAAACAATCCAAGGTCAATAACAAGTAATCCAACAATCCCAATACTCACTTCCTGTAGCATACCGCTTTCCCCACTCTCACCACTGGTACTTGCCTGGACCTCCCTTTTTTTCCCCCTGGGAACGCCCTTTTTGATGATGTGGCATTAAAACCGGTCACTTCCGGTTTGGCGGCCATCTTGTTTCCGGTATGACCGAAGCCAATCGTCACTTCCTGTTTGGCTGCCATCTTGCTTCCGGTATGACTGAAGCAAGAATTTGCCATCAAGACTGCCCTAATGTATCTCCCATTTTGCACCAATCCCCTTGTTCTATCATATATCTCCCCCCCTAGCTCAAGCATCTGGGGTCGAGCTACTGTAGAAAAGAAGGAATAAATTCTAGAAAGTCCATCAGCATTCCTCATTAGTTTCCCCGCTCGGTGTCTTATGCTGTATTTATACTGTTGGAATGACGGGAACCAACGCATTACCCTAGCATTTTTCTCTTTTGCTTGGTTCATCCACGGTAGGGGAGCGTGGTCAGTAATTAAGGTGAACTGTCGTTCCAGCAGATACCTCAGGCTTTCTAAAGCCCATTTTATTGCCAGGCATTCCTTCTCGATCACTGCATAATTGTGCTCAAGGTCTTCCAGTTTTTGGCTGAGAAACATAATGGGGTGTTCTACCCCATTGACCTCCTGTGACAGTACAGCTCCTAGCCCTACTTCGGAAGCATCTGTTTGGACCAGGAATTCTTTAGAAAAGTCTGGTACCACCAATACCGGGCTGCTACAAAGAGCTTCTTTTAGAGTGGTGAACGCTTCAGTTTCGGGGCTCCATTTCACCATGAGGGGGCATCTATTTCGGTTTAATTCAGTGAGGGGAAAGGCAATGGTGGCAAAATCTGGAACAAACCGGCGGTAATATCCCGCTATACCTAAAAACGCCCAGACCTGTTTTTTGTTTTTCGGACATGGCCAATTTTTAATGGCCTCAACTTTGCTTTCCTGTGGCCTAATCATAGCCCTTCCCACAACGTACCCCAGATATTTTGCTTCCTCCATGCCCAGAGTACACTTTTCAGGATTTGCGGTCAGGCTAGCTTTGTGAATCGAATTTAAAACTGCCTGTACACGGCGCAAATGACCTTCCCAGTCTTCACTTTGTATGACGACGTCATCCAAATATGCCACCGCGTATTTTCTATGTGGCCTTAAAATCTTATCCATTAACCTTTGGAACGTGACCGGTGCTCCATATAGCCCAAATGGCATGACAGTATATTGATACAACCCGTCTAGGGTGGAAAAAGCCGTTTTCTCCTTGGATCCAGGGGATAAAGGGATTTGCCAGTATCCCTTGGCCAAGTCTAAAGTGGAAATGTATCGGGCTTTCCCTATACTTTCCAGTAATCCGTCTATTCGGGGCATGGGATAGGCATCAAACTTTGAAACGTCATTAACTTTGCAGAAGTCATTACTTGGGCACCATAACTATAGGGCTTGACCATTCACTTGTTGATTCCTCTATCACTCCTGCAGCTAACTTTTCCTTCACTTCTTTTATGGCACTGCGGCGTGCCTCAGGTACCCGATACGGTCGCATACAAACTTTTACACCAGGTTGCAAAATGATTTTATGACTAACCAAGTGAGTTTTCCCAGGGACCCCTGAAAACACCTCTCTGTTCTTGTGCACAAAAGTCTTGACCTCATGTTTTTGAGCTGGGGAAAGTGTCTGTTATACATTTACTTTCGGAGTAATTGGTGAAACTCGTGGTATTGTAGCTGTGAACACCTCCCTCTCCTTCCAGTGTTTAAGTAAATTCACGTGGTAAATTTGCATTTCCGGGCATCGGCCTGGCTGTCCCACCCTGTAATTCACCTCCCCTATTTTCTCTACTACCTCATAAGGTCCCCTTCACTTAGCCAAGACCTTACACTCCACTTTGGGAACTAAAACCACCACCTTATCTCCTGGTGCAAAAACCCTCACTGCAGCCCCCCGATTATAATTAAATCTCTGTCCACTCTTGTGCTTGTCTTAGGTGTTCTCTCACTATGGGAATTACTGTGGCTATTCTCTCCTGCATGTTATTTATGTGCTCAATCACCGTTTTGTAGGGAGTGTTCTCCTGCTCCCAAGTTTCCCATGCAATGTCTAGGATTCCCTTAGGGTGCCTCCCATAAACCAGTTCGAAGGGGGAAAAACCCATTGATTCCTGTAGGACTTCCCTAATGACAAACATTAAGTATGGCAACATGTGATCCCAATTCTTCCTGTCTTTATCAATCACTTTCCGCAACATGGATTTCAAAGTCCAATTGAAACGCTCTACGAGTCCATCGGTTTGGGGGTGATACACAGAAGTTCTAAGCTGTTTGATGTTTAACAAACCACACAAGTCTTTCAAAATTCGTGACATAAATGAGGTACCATGATCGATCAGGATCTCTTTGGGGATCCATCACAACGAGGATATACTGATGACCTCTAGTCGATTTTGGCAATGGGCCCATCAGATCCATGGCAATCCTCTCAAAAGGGGTTTCTATTATGGGCAACGGTATCAAGGGGCTTCTAAAGGCTGGTTTCGGGGCAGTCAACTGGCAGTCGGGGCACTCACCACAGTGTTTTGTAACTGCAGCATGTACCCCAGGCCAATAAAATCGTCTCAGAAGACGCTCCTTTGTTTTTTTTTCTCCTAGATGCCCCCCTAAAATATGCCCATGTGCTAAATTTAACACGGTGAGGCGGTACCTATTGGGCACCAATAACTGCTCCACCTCATCCACCCCTAACTTATCCACCCGATACAACAATCCCTTTTTAATTGAAAAATAAGGGTAAACCAAGTCGTACGGTATAACGCCAATTTTATTGCCATCAACCTGTTTCACATTTTTCCTGGCATGTTGTAGCTTAAGGTCTTGTAACTGGGCTGTCCCAAAGTTCCCAGGGTTCCCCTCTACATCCTCCAATTCTAGGGGTTCCCCAAGTTCTAATTCTGGCCTTTCACCCCCCTGTACACCACTGGTACTTGGCCGTTCCCCATCAGGCTCTACTCCAACCTCCACTTCAGTATCATCAGGTTCAGAGCCTGAGTCATCCTCCTCCCCCACAAATACCGAAAAAGACAGCACTAATTCCCCGTCCGGTTCAGGGAATGAGGTCATGTCCTGCTGGAGCTCCACACTTTTTGGAGTAACTTTAGAATTACTTGGGCCTAACTTTCCAAAGTTAGGAAAGTATCGTCCTAATATCACATCATACGGCAGGTTTGGCACCACTGCGACCTCATACTCTAGCTCCCCTTCTGTTGTCTCCAGAGACACTAAAGCTGTGGGGTATGTACGTGTCTCGCCGTGCACACAGGTGATATTAAAATTTTGATCTATTTCCAATGTATTTGAGGGCACTAAATTAGCCGTTACTAAAGTTGCCATACTTCCTGAATCTAGCAGAGCTTTGACCTCTTTCCCTCCCACCTTCACGACACACATATGATCATGGTTCTTTCTTTCCTCTTTCACCACAGTTACAACTACAGGACATGCATAGTATACAGTCTCGTCTTGGTCCCCCAAGTTACACTCCATGGGCGCGTCCTTCTCATGGCAGTATGCCGCTATGTGTCGTCTTGTGACAGTTATAACAGGTCACACGAGACAGGGTACTAGGGTTCCATATCCCTCTTCCCCTTGCTTCACCTCCTGATTGTCCCCCTACACTTTCTTTGCCTTCGGTAGCCACATGGTCTTTTCCCCCCCCAGATGTTAGAACAGGCTTACCGGGCTTGTAGGGACAGTTGTTTCGGGAGGCCTGGGTTTCTGGTTCCAGCTGCTTCTCCACTGCTGCTGCTGTTGCATAACGTTCCACCAATGCCACCAGGTGGTCTGCATTTGTGGCGTTGTTCTGGCCCACCCAGCGCCGAAGATCCTTGGGTAATCCTTGCTGGAACTGGTCTAGAACGATTAGTTCTACAATCTCTGCCATTGTTCGTTTGTCCAGTCGAAGCCATTTCTTTGCAAGGTTGATTAAATCAAACATTTGGGAGCGGGGGGTGGGGGGTTTCCCTACGTTGTACCCCCATTTACCGAACCGGTGCACCCGCACCACATCGGTAACTCCCAGACGATGTATTATCTCTGCCTTCAGTTTACTGTAATCCTGGGACTCTGCGAAGTCCAGGTCATAATAGGCCTTCTGTGGATCTCCTGAGAGGTAGGGTGCCATTAAGCCAGCCCATTCAGTCTTTGGCCACTTTTCTCTTTCTGCTGTCCTTTCAAACGTCATGAGAAAGGCCTCCACATCATCTTGTGGGGTCATCTTCTGTAAGAAATGGCTGGTATTTCTCCTATTTGGGTTTGTAGGAAGAGCCTTCATTTTGGCTGCTAGTGAGTCAATACTGTTTTTTACAAGTGTTTGCTCTCCTTGCATTACCTGGTTTGTTTGCTGCTGCACTATCAATGCCTCCTGATGCATCCTCATAGGATCCTGGTGTGCCACCTGCTGTGCTCGTATAGCCTCTTGTTGGCTAGCTACACTCTGTAGTTAAGCTTGGAGGATCGCGTCCATCTTTGTTTCCGACATTATATTTTCACTGTATTCTTTGTCTCAAAACTGTACCCGCGTTCTCCACCATATGTAGCAATTTCATAGGCTGTGTAGAATATGCATACAGTACTTTGTAGCGGGACAGTATTGAAACTGAGACGAAATACTGTGAAGTTAATTCCAAACAGGGCGGTACCTGTAAGTGCTTTATTTACATGTCCATCTAGCATAGAATAGTCGGTGAAACAGGCAAAGGTTCATACACAATCCAGGGTTTTCAAAACAGTCCAGGTATCAAGCACAAAGAAGGCAGACAAACAATCCAAGGTCAATAACAAGTAATCCAACAATCCCAATACTCACTTCCTGTAGCATACCGCTTTCCCCACTCTCACCACTGGTACTTGCCTGGACCTCCCTTTTTATCCCCCTGGGAACGCCCTTTTTGATGATATGGCATTAAAACCGGCCACTTCCGGTTTGGCGGCCATCTTGTTTCCGGTATGACTGAAGCAAGAATTTGCCATCAAGACTGCCCTAATGTATCTCCCATTTCAAACCAATCCCCTCGTTCTATGACTATATATATATATATATATATATATATATATATATATATATATATATATATATATATATATATATAATTAGATTCAGTAGCGTCAGGTCCCTGTGAAGGTCTTCCTAAAATGAGAAGACCTTCTAACCTAGTACACAAGCTTACTTATATATGTTTAGAACTGAAGATCACCAGTACACAGGAAAACTGTAGCAGTGTGTGCAGGAGAAGGTATGACTGGTATCATTATTTTTTTATTCTGAAAAAAGGCTTTCATTTGGTTCACTTCAAAATAAAAAAAAGCATTTCAAAAAGTTTTTTTGACCGTTTCCAGGCAGTTTTATCTGGTAAATAACATCTGGTTATTTAGACAGCTTTATAAGTAAAAAAAATAACATAAAATAACAAGTGTTTCCTTTCTGGATGCATGAATGGCAAGTAAAGTGATGAAAGCCTAGACAATAAAGGTGGATAATAGCTGAGGCAGTCATGCAGGTAGGATAAGAGCTAATTCAGTGTATGGACGGGGAAAATTAATTTTGGAACATGATTGCTTGCATGGAAATGCTTTTTTGAAGATTAACATTACATACACGGGGGAAATTAATACATTCAAATATATTTTACAACATGATTGCTTGTATGGAAATGCTTTTTTGAAGATTAACATTACATACACAAATACAGTCAGCTAAATGGATTGGAAAGGAAGGAAATAAGGAAGAACAAACATATACTCTCGATAAAGTAACATTACAATCTTTCGCTGCTGCAGTGTTTGTCTATCCGACACAGATAACTGTTCACAAATGTCTTCTTTTTCACATTTAAGTACACACAATTAGTCTGAAATTAATATTAAGTTAAACACAGTCAAAAGAAAGGTAAATACTGCAAAAAGTTAGTGGAAGACTTTATTGAAGATGAAAGTGTTTTTCAAGCCTCTGAACACCTGGACTAAGTCAACAAATAAATTTGTTTTCTGGGGTTGGATAATGAAAGCAAAAACAAAATGGTACTGTAAAAGGGTACACCCTTCACACGGCCAGAACTCGAACCTGCGTTTCCCTGACTGTATGACTCACACCACGCAGCCCTGCCTGTACCAGGTGAACCGCTCAGGGACCCAGGTTCCAGCTTAAGTCACATTGCAATGCATTCTGGTATATGTAGTCCTGCCTCTCATCAAAAAGAGTGAGAGGTCTCAAAATGTAGGTAAAAGGTACCAGAATGTATTGCGATTTAAATTACAGTTTTTCTCAATTTGCTACAGCAAAAGTCCTAAAACTATTTGCACAATTCTGAAAACAGTTAACACAAACACCGAACCTGACTCCTCATTTGCAAAACTACTAACACATTTCTCTGGTTAGCACACAAAATGCTAAATTCTAAACCATCTGTATGGTTCACTATGAGAATGAGGGAAGCAGGGCTGGCAGTGCAACCAAATCTGTGGCAATTAACAGTTGCATCTATAATCCGTACATCTTCAACTGAGAATTGGTATGTGTGGATAGCAGTACTTTATATAACCTATTGTATCTATAGTGTGCAACTTGCATGCTGACACAGCTCCCTACTTTGTTTTATACAGTAAATATGCGTATGTATTGTACATTAGCATATCAATATTCAAATTGATTTTACATTTTTGTCTTTTGACACCAGAACAAGAACCAGCCATTGTAGATCTGATCTGTGCCAACAATGACATTTGCCTTTATGAGATACAAAGCTACATAGTTGCACATGAGCATGTTTTTCATAGTGTGAACAACATAAGTGTGTCAAACACTGACCGCGTTCTCAAGAGGCATAATGTCAGCATGAAGGCAATCTACAGAGTTCCATTTGAAAGGAATAGTGAAAGGGTGAAGGGAGAACATCCACTGCGACGTAGATGAAATTATGAGGCCAGACAGAGCTGGGCGACTTAGTGATGCAGAATGAAGTTTATAATTTCTTAATTATAAATGAATGACTAAATATAGTCTCCATGAAATGACAAAAACATTAAAAGTTTTGTGTATACTGGTTTTCTGTTTGATAATGTAAGCCTTTGAATTGCATGATCTATTTACAATGGAAAGTTTTTATTTTATTTTGGTTTATAAGAGTTATACAATATAAACCTAAATGTTTCAAGAATTAATGTAAATATTAGGTTTTGCAAGATGTATGAATACATTTGACATGTTTGCTTCATTTTCCGATTGTATTTGATGTTTTGCCTGTGTTAACTGAGAAAAACTGTAAAAAAACTAAACTGTCCCAGTATACATGGAGGGCTTTGGATATTCACAACACACAGGCAAGTACAAATTCATCTAAAAAGCTTGTGGATCACTTATTCTTATAGTTAACTTAATTATTTTTAAAAAATGCAATCTTGAGGCATAATGATTATATTCTGCACTCTCTCCGAGGGACCAAATCACCATCACTGCTGAAACTGAGTGAATCAATAAAAACTGGTGATTAGTAAAAAAAACAAAACAATTACAATAACCATTCCTAGACATAACATCAAAATGCAAAGATGTTTTAAAAATAGTTTTTCTACATCACCAAATTGTCTGGTAGTTCTGAATATATATATATATATATATATATATATATATATATATATATATATATATATATATATATTTCTACTAAAAGCCAGTTTCCAATTATTATTTAAATATAAGTATTTTTTTTATACAAATGAATTATAATAATTTCAGAGCTGATTATGCGCATCAAAAAAGGACTCACCACCTGATAAACATCACAATTAAATTACTTATTTCCTTTGCCTCGGAGGGCTTCAAAATCTTTTTTTTTTTTTTTTAAATTATATTCATTTGTATAATTTTCTTACATGTCTTTTTCTTGCCAAGTTACAAATCTTGTTTCCATGGTTTGACAACTTAATGAGAGCCTACTTTATTGAGATTGCTAAATTAACCCATTTCACTCGCTACATCAAGCTCTTGATATAGGAAAGACTACAGTATGTCAGGGAGTTTTATTTTAACACTTTGCATTGATGCAACAATGATTGAGTTTGAGCAGTTGTTTTAATACATGGCTATGTCAATGTTATTGTGGCGGAGTGTCCCACCCCTATATACATATATATATATATAAATATATATATAGCGAAAAACAATTGCTATATTTAAATATACTTGTTTCGTTATTGTATGTTTGGCCAACGTGCCCTTTTGTTTGTAGTGTTTTGTTTGGTTTAAACCTTTTGTTGTTTTATTGTTTAATAAAATAGCTGAGCGCCGTAGCGCTCACTTTCATACCCGCCCATTAATTGTTTATGTGTTGCTCCTTCCTGGTCCATGACGTCATCACTGCAACCACTCTGCCACAGTTATATATTAACAGAGGGAAAATAAAAGAGATAAAGGAGACGGTACCTTGCAAAAGAACAAACTGCTTTATTCCGAGGACTTCACATTGATACAAGCAGGAGTGTAGCATGTCTTGTTCACAGCTTCCATTTTACTACACTGGCTTTCCAGAAAGTTCTATAGTTTTTATAACATGAGGGTTCTAAGTTGCATCATCTGAGTACATCAGTAGCCAATAGAATTAAAGATAAGCATCAACCCATTAAGAAGAACACCGAATAGGAGATTCTCTTCTTAACAATGCATCTTATAAAGGAACATAGCTTTTACTTTTAATCCTTTAAACACTACAGTCAATGGCTTTCTAAACACATGCTGTAACTCAGCAAACATAGGCAAGAAATGCACATTGCATTTTTACTGTGAGTATATTACGCCTGTTAACTTCTCTTGCTGCAGCTGCAATGGCAGTTTGCACAGCGATTGACCTTTATAGCGATTGTTCATGTAGTAACACCATGTTTTTTTTTAAAAGGTTCTGGTATTAAGATTTAAACACTACCATATTTATTTGTTTTCTTAATTTGTATGGTATCTTCATATAGCTCCTGTGACACAAGTAAATACATTTTGTGAAGTTTGATTACACTAATGGACTCATGTATTTCCAACCTTATCTGATGGCTGACTGCTTATAATTTAAAGTATGATTTTCACAACCAAATCATGCACAAGTGAAGTTCATTAAATCCATGCTCAGATTATAAATCGTCAATAGAAATGAGGCAACACAAAGCCAACACATCTTGAACTATTTTGATAATAAGCTTTAGTGTTTTTCATTCGAGTGCCTCAAAAAATAGTTATAATTTTTAACTGTCAAATTAGCAAACTCTATTGGTTCTTTGTCACTTATGAAGAGCTGGCTAATGAGTGATACACATATTCATGTAAGCTAGTAATTACTGATCCCGAATGGGACAAAATCTTACTGCCTTGGTGCAGATGTTAAATGTGGAGACTGCAGCATATTGATGGCTGTGTTTTTTGAGGCAACACATGCAACATACACTAAATTGACCTACAACAGTTGCACTCTCTTAAAAAAAGGCTTCTTTGTATATTATTGGTACAGATCAATAACCTCTAGTATATCGTACTAAATGTATATCTGCAATAAATAAGCAAAATAATGCAACATCTTAAACTAAAAAACAGTTTCCGCATTCAGTACTGCGTTATTACTGGAGTAAACTAAACAAAAGAGCCACCAAAGGAGACTATTGGATGATGACTCATAAATACATTGTAGTCGTTCCAGTCATGTTGCTGACTCCAGCAGCTTTATAAACAAAGAAACAAGGTCATAGCGGGCAGGGGGTGGGGGCGGGAAGGAAACAATGTGCATGACTATTCTACTAAAGCAAAGATTAGAAACATGTTTTACTTTGATGGCAAAGAAAAATGTGAAATCACATTCATATAATAGGCATTGGCTATGATTCAGGGGAGGGGTCTAAGTCTGTTCACAATCAATACAGATAAAGCGCTTCTCCACGCCGCCTTTCTGCACAGGGCACAGCTGCACGAAATTTTATTTTTATTGCTCTTGCCAACCTGGCATTGGCGTCTCTTGCGGCTCTCAGCGGGGTTGCCATCTTCAGCTGTGGGTACACAATTGGCAGTCTCCCTCTGTTCCAAATGCTTCTTGCGAAGTTCCTGTGCTAACTGTAAAATATATTCTCTCCTTGGTAAATTCTTATCCGTGCATTCTTTGTGAAGTACCCAGGAGTTCATGGCTGCTAGGACCAATACATTGTAAAACACCTGAAAAGGCCACCGTCGGGAGCCAGCTTTCATTGAATACTTCCGTGCCATCTGATCCAAAACATCAACTCCATATTTTCTTGCGTTGTGAAACTCCACGGTCTCTGGTATTTATTTTCACTAGTCCTGATGCTAATTGACTGACCAAAGCAGCGTAGCTGGCAAGCAGGCATCAGCCTTTCAAAAGGCTGATTGAAAAACAATAGACTGTCAGACATTCACTCAGGCAGAGAGTAGAGACTAATCTAATTACAGCTAAACACATTGCAGACTGGTAAATAAAAAATAATAAAGTACAATACCGTTCTGTACAGTCACAATACAGTTATTTTCCCGGGGGCTTTAGGTATAATGTAATGTATCTCCTTTATTTCTGCACTCCCGCGTTTCATGCTTTGTGAGAATATTTAATACATACGGACAGAAAGGTACACGAACGCACAGCCCCATACGTGTTACACGACTGGAGAAAATTACATTTTAAAACCAAAAACCGCCAAAATGACTGCCGCAGGGCTTCTAGTGTTAAATTGGTATTCTTTTAGATTCTTTGTTGTTTTTATTTTCTTGATTTTTAATGTTGTTAGTAATTTGTATCCAATTCTGTATAGGTCATGAGTTTCGTTTTATTGCTATTTTACTTGTCTTTGTTAAGCGCTTTGTGATAATCCTATATGAAATAAGCTAAATAAAATAAAGATCATTATTATGTTATTATTATATTTATTCACACTGGTGACTCGTGGCTTGAAAAACTGGTGGGGCACAGCCCCCCCTTCCCCCCCTCCCAAAAAAAACATGCAAATAAAATGAAACTGTGCTCAAACCCGATGCCCGATTTTAACCATTTTTATGTAAACATTAAGCTAGCTTTCTAACATCTTTCATCACAAACAGTTCTACGCCAGATTGTCACAATCAAGAGAGCTGCAAACAACACTTTACAGGCAAGGGTCTCTTATCGACAAACAGCTGCACCTGGGGGCCGTTTCCCAAAAGCAACTTAAGCCATACGAACATCGTAACACCATCGTAAGAGCAACGTGTCAAATCTGATGCGTTTCCCAAACACTGTCGTTAGTTAAGTAGTTTGTGAACAACATCGTAGGTCTACATCTGGGGTAATCGTAAGGAGATAAGTGCGTCGTGAAAGTACATAAATGCATTGCAGGGATTGCTACTCGGCGTCGTCTCACATGCAACATCTTTGACCATTGAAACAAGGACACAGAATTCCAGTTATACCATAACCTTTTATTTGTTTATGTCACATTCATAAATTATTTTAAATTAACTCAAATGTCAATAAACAAGAACATATGATTTGTTACAGATTATATTATATGACATAATAAAAAGGCACAAATGTGAACGTAGGTGTCTAAGCAATTGTCAAACATAATATAAATACATGTGTAAGGAATTGATCTTATTGGCTTGTGTCATGGGGATGAGTGTGGAGGTAGTGGGTTGTGACTCTGAATCTGCAATGAAACAACAAAAAGTGAGTGAACTGCATGAAGTCAGTCCATCTCAATAACCCCCCACCTCCCCACCTAAACAGATCATACATTAACAGACACACACATGTCATATAGTCTGCATAAAATAAATAGTAAATTAGTATTGTTTAACTAACCCGCCTTCTACCCCCACAAGTGCACACATGTACCTTCTCTCTCTGGCAGGATAATTGGCACCGAGATTGTGAGTCGATGATACTGTGCTTTGGTGAAGACTAGTTGTTTTTGCAGTATTTCTAATTTGGCTTGAAGTGCAACTATTTCTTGGTGGTGCTGTTCCTGCTGCTCAATACTCCTCCCTATGTTTTCATTGATGTTCTTAAGGATGCTTAGCTTGTTTTTCTCAAGCTCAATTAATTCTGAGCTGCATCCACTGTTTTCTCTGTTCTTCTTCTTGTTGCCTCTCCCCGGTCCCCCTCTCCCTGGTCGCTGGTTCCTCACTGACAGGTGTTTCCCTTCCTAGAGGAATAACTTGTCGAGGAACGTCATCTTGCAGGGAAGGCTCTTGCTGGGAAAGGTATTCTTCCTGCACAGAAAGGTCTTGCTGAGGACTGGCTTGGCCACTAGTAGAGGCAGACACCTCACATGTGAGAAGTTCTCCAGCAAATACATCTATTCCCCCAGGGACACCATGCAAGGCAGTTGGTCCCAGGATGTCGACTGCTTTCTGTTCCTCTGGGGTTAGTTCCAATGACATCTGTCCGCCCCCCGTTGCTTTTTTCTGTGCGTTTATTTGAGCGGCCTTATGTTTTGCCACACTCGAAAAGTCTTGCCACTTCTTCCTGACATCCTTTGTGTCTCTTGTCTCTTGAGGCACTGACCTTTGCCGCTATTTCCTGCCATTTCTTTATTTTCATTTGATTTGTTATTGTTGTTTTCAGCTTGTTAAACAACCAACTTTTGTTGGCCTCCACTGCATTTACAAGAATTTCCACCTCTGCTTTACTGAATACGTGTTTATGTTTTCTGGCGTCCTTCTCCATCCTTACATGTAACTTTTAGTTCATATTCCCTTATCCTTTGTCGGAACAACAGAGTAGCATTTACTGGGGATAGTTATAGGTGTGTCCAATTTCTACATAATTGGCATGAGAATAAATCAATCATGCAGACACAGTTGGTTGTCACAAGCACACATTTATAAGATGATTACATTAAATTTCAATCTATTCCTTTAATCAATCGTACAATATAATCTGCACAGGTTTTAATTGTAGGTCACTTATTACAATAACAGAGAACATATTTGACAAATCGATTAAGTTGTGATTGACTCCTCATCCTTTTCAGCACCTTTGCTGGGACAGCACCTTCTACGATGCACTTTAGGGTAATTTTTAAGATGCAGTTTAACAATGTGTTTCGGGAAACACACGTAAAGATTGATCGAACTCAGCTGCAATCCATTGTGAGCATGATCTTGAAACCTCAAGTTCTATCATTATCGGGAAATGGCCCCCTGAGCGTTTGAAATGGAAGTATCGTCACACTTTCGTGCTGTTAATAACATTCTGAACTACAGAAGTCAGGTTTGGTTTCTGTTGATGTCTCTGGCGTTGGTGGTTTAGCTTTTTTGTTGTAGAAAAACTCCAAACGCAGCTGTCTTTTTGCCATTTTAACAGGGCTCAAATTCACTCCGTTTTTAGCACATATGTTCGCTGACTGAAAAAGTGAAAGTCTCACACGAGAAACAAATATAACGGTGAAGGGTCTTAGACACTCTTTGGTTATGTTATTAAGTTTTGAAAGTTTGAAATAAACTGCGCACTTACATATTTTTAAATAATAAACCCTGGCAACAGTGGCGTAGCCAGGATTTTTTTTCGGGAGAGGATGGAAATGGTAACTTTAAGGTTAGTAGTCACACTGGTGCAATTGGCAACCTGATTTCTTATTAGTGCATTGACGTTTTATTTTCGAAAAATAAAGAACAATCTTTTTTCCTTTTTTTTTTAACAGAACAGCCAATAACCAAATACACTGTTGTGCAAAAAAAAAGATTCAGTTTAGAACACTTCCGATTAAAAACAAAAAAGGAAATAAACCAAAGGACTTGAACTTTTAACATGCGCATCAGAGTTCAATTTCACATTATGATAATAAATAAAAATAACTATATATAATTTAATTTGTACTTATGGTTGTTCATTTTTGTTAACTAACATTTGGTGTTCAAAGCAAAGCAAACCATTTTATTTAATTTCACAAATCCTGACTAATTTAATTACCATTTCACTGACGCTGGACTGCCGGTGGTATCTAATCTTCTGGAGGTTCGGGGGAGGAGGGACTTGTGCACACAGTTGTATTAACTACATTGTATAACTACAGCAGCTTAAAAAAAAAAAAAAAAGTACGAACAGCTAATCCAACAAAAAACTTTGGTTGATTGACAGCAAATCTAGCCACTCATTTTTATGGTATCACACTGCACTGACATTTGCTAGCCTATCAGGCTTTGTTGAGCTGACATACTCGCTGTAGCCTAAACAAATAATCAGAATGAAAACTAATAGGTAACCAAACTCAGGAATTGAAACAGTTTTGCCGTTCCTCTCTCAGCAGCATCCAGAACTGTTTTCATTCTGATTTTTTTCTTTACATATTCAATTAATAAGAGCTTGTACATTTACCGCTCCATCTCCAAGACCTGGATGGACTTGGTTACCGTCCCTTGATGAAGCTGGCTGCACAATCTGTAAAAAATGATAATTTTATTAGTAGGCTGGCCGCTGGAGAGGTCAGCTGGCAGTAAGATATGTCGAGAGGCAAGTGCATTCTACGTAAATACATAGGTTACTATTACATAGTAGATGTCCTCTACCCCATCTATGTGTGCAGTAGCTAGGCTACATAGCATATACAGTAATCATAGCCTATATGTTACATGCATCTGTGTGTGGCGTTGAGCGAGTGCAGCTTGCTTATGTATTCTCATTGGTAAAAAGTTCGCTCTGTGAGTGAAAAGAAAAATCAGCGCCCCACGTCCTGTGTGAACACACAGGTAGACTATAATGGGAAGCGAAAAATATAACAATATTGCAATTTCTTACACATGTTTCAGTGTGAACGATCCTAACGCAGTGGCTAAGCCACTGTCTGGCAGAAATCTGGGGGGGGGGCACATGACCAGGTGTGCCCCACCTACGCGTCGCCACTGTTTATACAGGTTTATTTAGTAAGCAAGCAGTCTGACTTGGATCAAATGAGCTACACATTTCCCACCCTTCGTTATTCTGCAGCTGTTTATCTGTCTCAAAATGTGTGAAGGTTACAGTATATATTTCCAAAATCAAATTTTAATAAATGGCAACTGAGAATTCATCCTTAAAGCCCAAACACTGACAAACACTGTGCCATGTACATAGGCAAGACTGAAAGTAGAAAATTAGACTAATTAATCTTGTTTGTAATTATCCAGCACTCAAAAAGGTCAGCCATCATCTGTTGAAGCAGATAACATTTACCTTTTAGACTGTGTCTGTCATGACAGTTTGCACATTCCTTTATCTCAGTGGTTATGCATATTGCAGTGACAGTGATTTATTAAACTGCAGCAGTAGCATGAGCTTGAATAATCCAGCTGTATGGAGAAACACTTTGCAACCTAACCTGGAACAAAGCTTGAATTTAAATGTGTGATATATATATATATGGTGGAACTCTGTTTATCCGCACGCTTGGGGGGACATAGGTCCACAGATATGTGAAATCCGCAGATAAATGAGGTGTCATTGTGTGTGACTAGAATGCATGAATAAAATGCAGAAACTAGGACATGTTAACCAAATTAGCATTTACTGAAGATGTATGCAATACAATATATTACAACGACAGAAGAATGTTTTAAAATGTGTTTACTTTGACATTGATACTCCTAGCAAAATCTTTTCAAAATGTGATACAACTCCAACCCCGTTTCCCTAGCTTTTTCTGTTACCAAAAATAAAAAATAGTAATATAGTAATATTTTTCTGTTACCAAGAAAAAAAAAAAATACTAGAAAGCTACATGATCATAAGACATTTTATGATGGGAATAAGCTATGCAGCCCATCAGAGCTCACAATTTTCCTGTAAACTAAGTGTGGCTAGCAGCTAGAAATATCACAAGATATTATCGCTAATTTATTCCACACATTAATATTAAGTAATGGGAGCGAAGAGTTGCTAGTTTTCTGGGACTACAAACAAAAAATACAATTTTATTATTCCCGATGCAACTGATGTATGAAGGGAACTGAGAATAATTACATTCTTTCTTGGCTTGCACTTGTAAACAGTTAGCGTAGCACAGTCATTGTGTTTCAAAATTGTACTGGAGTACAGCTGTGGTTGCAAGTTTTGCGCAGATGGTGGGAGCTCTCTTCTTGGTTTGTTGGCTGTTCCAACCAGGCTTTTTTTTTTCTTAAGCTCTTTTGCCAGTCATCACTTTGTAACCTATGTGCCTCTGCTACAGTACAGCATTGAATGTGGTGTAGCATTTGCATATCGATCAATAAATGAAAAGAACTGAGATATTGATGTTGCGTTTTGCGTACACCGTGAGACCTGAGGTTTCAGTCAAAACATTTTGTGCAGCCCGTTCGTGCTGGCGATGCAGCTGGAGTCGCTGTCCTTGTTACTGCTGCGGGTGAAGCGGTTGGCATGGCTGGCACACCTGCAGCTGCTGCAGGAGACGATACAGGTAAAGCAGCACTGCAGAGGTAAGCTCAGTGGGGGTAGAGATAGCAACAGGCTATATAAAAAAATAGAATATTGTAGGTTATTCAAAATAAAAAACACTTAGAATTACTGTTCATGTCATTTCGTACTGCACATCACAAACACAAATATACAAAACAATTAAAAACAAAGCATTAATATCGTACTGTTATCACATACACACATCTTGCACAATAACACAAAACAAGTTAAATATCTACTTGCTGAAGCGGTTTTTATTTTAGCCAACGAGATGTTTACGTGTGGCAGCAATGCACTAGCAAAAGTTACAAGGCAATGACTAAATCTGACCTCCTTTTCTTTCCCTCCTCCTCCCCCTCCTCTGATCTCTCTATCTCTGTTCCTCTGGAATCTACCACACTCTCTCCATCTTCCTCCGCTAAGAACCTTGGAGTCACCCTGGACCCCTGCCTCTCTTATTCCCAGCACATCTCCACTCTGGCACGCACTTGCCGATTCTTCCTGAGCAACATCCGAAGAATCCGACCCTTCCTCACCAACTATGCTACCCAGCTCCTGGTCCAGGCCCTGGTACTCTCCTACCTAGACTACTGCAATTCCCTCCTGGCTGGCCTCCCTGCGTCCGCCACCCGCCCGCTCCAGCTCATCCAGAACTCTGCTGCCCGCCTGGTGTTCTCTCTGCCTCGCTTTGCCCACGCTACTCCACTACTCCGCTCGCTCCACTGACCAATGCACAGCACATCACAGCACTGCACAGCACAAGCCAGCACCACCGTTCTTGGAGCACTTTTCCCATGCACAAAGGTGGACGATTGTGATGCAGTATTATTATTATTTGGGACAGAAACCTGCTGTGTGTATTTCCCCCATGTCATTGCTGGTATAGGGGTGGATTATTATTATTTAATATTCAATAAACACTGTCACTTTGAACTGCACTTGAACTGTTTGAACATTGCCTTATTCCCCACCCCACTCACATCCTGACATGTGGTGTCTTCGTGGGATCTACGTGGACTGGAGGATGGACCCCAGAATTTAATGTGGCAGCTATGCTGAATGCCCAGGACCAATGGAGGAACTAGGAGGAAAGGAGGAGGGAAGGCATGGAGGCCCAACGAAAGGACTTCACCAGCATGGTGGTGAGGATGAGTGGCATGTACATGTCCAGCCCCTGGAGGGACCAGACGCTGGAACCAGCAGGGGTACTCCCGAAACCCAGACCCCCAAAAATGACGCTGGAGGATGATCCCAAGGCGTATCTGGTTGCCTTTGAGAACCAGGCAACAGCAACAAGATAGCCTCGGAAGTGGTGGTCCACTCAACTGGGGCCCTGCTTGATTGGAGGAGCCCAGGCGGTCTATAGAGTGATGACACACGAGGTAGCCATGGATTATGACCTGGTAAAGTAGGCCATTCTCCAGCAACATCACAGAGGAGACCTACTGTCACCAGTTCCAGGAATACCAGCGGCTCCTCTGAGTCAGGCTGACCTGGTGGCTCTGCCCCGACACCCAGATGCTCGCACGGGTGGTTGGACTGATCGCAATAGATCAGTTCAGCCACGTGTTGGGGCCAGAAACACAAGTGTAGGTCAGCTGACACCAGCCCACCATGATGGAGAAAGCAGTCCACCTGGCCAAAGTGTTTGAAGACTCCCTGCTGGCATACCAGCTCATCCCTCCTTGCACCCGACCCAGGAAGTGCCTCCAGTCCAACATTTATAGACTCTCATATTAAACCATATGTTGTTTCTCTACCTGCATATCTTAGAGACACAACTGATGTGGTAAAGAACTTAGAACTTTTTGGGAATATTCAACAGGATGATATATTGGTAACATTAGATGTTACTAGTCTTTATATGAATATCCCACATGAAAAAGGATTACAAGCATTGGAGTATTTGTTGAGTAAAATAACTATTACTACACAACCCCCTACTGATTTTCTGTTGGAAATGGCTATTCTAGTTTTACAGAACAATTATTTTTTATTTGAGAATAAATACTACTTACAAATACAAGGTACTGATATGGGTTCCACTATGGCACCGAATTATGCAAATCTATTCATGGGTAAATTTAAAAAAAAATAGTATATAGACTAATAACCCTATTGTTGATAAAATTAAATATTGGGGCAGATATATTGATGATATTGGGGCAGATATATTGATGATAATGAATTGGATAGGTACAGAAGACGAACTTGGCTGTTTTTTTCAATTATATTAATAACCAGATTGATTCTTTGAAATTCACAATAACTAAAAGTAAACAGAATGTTCATTTTTTGGATTTAACTATTTTCAAAAGGGGTACAAAGTTATCAACTATGGCATTTGTGAAAACAACAGATATGAATAATATACTAAGAGCAGACAGCTTTCATCCTGTACATTGTAAAAAGGGTCTTCCTTTGAGTCAATTATACAGAATGAAGAGAATATGTGGATCTGATAATGACTATAAAAGCAATGCAGATGATATGGTAAACAAATTCAGGGTCTGAGGTTATCCAGAAAATTGGCTTTCAAAAGCTAGGGTCAGAGCGGATAATTTGGATAGAAAATTGTTATTAAAATCTAAACAAAAAGGTAAAAAAGATTTCTCTTCAGTTTCTGTTTCCACTTATACAGTACATAGTGAAAATATTAAGACAATCATTATAAAACATTGGAATATTTTGTCATTGGATTCCAGATTGGGTCCATTATGCGACAGTCTGCTGTTATTTTCGTACAAAAGGTGCCAGAATTTAAAAGATAAATTGGTCAGATCAGAGTCATACATTCCCCCGAAACCATTTTTTCAACCGAAACCAAGATTTTATAGATGCAGGCAATGAGCAGGGTGTAGTAATATGATGCAGGCTAATACATTTTCACACCCTAGAACGGGTAATGTATTTTCGATAAAAAGTAGGATTACATGTACATCAACACATGTATATATCTTTTAAAATGTCCTTGTTGTTGGGGCTATGCAGGTAAAACAAGTAGACAACTAAAAACGAGAATTAGTGAGCACAAAAGTGCAATTAGGCGCAAAGATGTAACAACTTCCGTTTCAAGACACTTTCAAACACACCTTCACCCGATTTCGAGTTTGCGATGCATGGGGATTGAAAATGTGTCACCCGGACATAGAGAAGGTGATTTGGATAACAAACTTTTGAAAAGAAAAACGTTTTGGATAGATAAATTTGATACTTTATCCCCTTTGGGTCTCAATGATGAGACTGACTGGGCGATGTTTTTGAAATAATTAAATAATTATGTATCGTCAAAGGGGAAAGAGATACATCTGAGAATATATCTGATGTAACATCTAACTTTTTATAATTTATTAAATACATAATGTCAGTTTCATATATAATTATGAATTGTATAATCTGTTGTTTATATTTAAATCACCTATATAATGTAGGTAGGGTTAAACACGCTAAACACGCTGATGACGGGTGGTAGGACCGAAACATGTTTGTGTTTTTTTAATATGTTTGTTTTAAATTAAATAAAAATAAAGACATTTTGAGTGCAGACTTTGCGCTGTTTTGTTTGGTGAGGTCAGACTCAGGATACAGGATCTTTGATTGAGGATGCTCTCTTGGTGGGGGTGTCTTGATGGCCACTGAACTTCAGTGGCCAGCTGCATGGGGAAACCAGGACATATCCCACCACTACAATATATGTGACTGTTGGGAGTCAGAAATGCCGCATAGTCGCGGCTGTAATAAGTTAACATATCATGTAATTTTAGGTTGAGACTGGCCACATTTTAAAACCATACTGCATAAAAAGGTGGGGTCAGTCTCCAGTAGCACCATTGGGGCAGCGGTAGAGTCGATTTGCCAAATTTCCCCGCTGCAAGCTGATCTGTTCCAATCTTGGTTCTGCCCAAAGAAAACAAAAAGAGAGCAAAGGGCGGAAAAATGGGTTGACAAGGTTGAGGTTTGGTGGGAGAATCCTTGAGGTCTACTAAATGCCATGGGAGGGGGATTGGGATCCAGTGTGACCTGCGGGGGCAGGTTACCGAGACCTCCAGTGCAGAAGCTACTATAGCCCCGCTCGATATACCGAAGTTCTGGGACCGGGATATTGACCTAGAGTGAGAAAAAAAAAAATTACCCCACTCTGGCCAACCTCTGGGGGCAGGTTCAGTCTATCGAGGGGAAGGAGGTTGAAGGCAACCGACCACTCACATATCCTCACCACACCAAATATGGTATCCTAAGCCTCAGGCACAGAACAGCTTGTAAAACAATTACTCGTTCCCAAGCCTTTTCAGAGTGAGATCATGTGGCTGGCTTCCTTGTTTGGGACATCTAGGTAGTGAAAACAGGAATGAATATTGGCTCGATTTTATTGGATGGGAGTTTATAGAGAAGTGACGAGATATGTTCGCCCCTGATTTGAACCCCTTTTGAGAGAAGGAATCTATGAAAAAGACCTAGGAGTTTATGTTGACTCAGAAATGTCTTCATCTAGACAATGTGGGGAAGCTATGAAAAAAGGCCAAAAGCCAACAAGATGCTTGGATATATTTTGAAAAGTGTTGAATTTAAATCAAGGGAAGTAATGTTAAAACTTTACAATGCATCAGTAAGACCTCATCTAGAATATTGTGTTCAGTTCTGGTCACCTCATTACAAAAAGGATATTGCTGATCTAGAAAGATTGCAAAGAGCGACCAGAATTATCCCGGGTTTAAAAGGCATGTCACATGCAGGCAGGCTAAAAGAATTGAATCTATTCAGTCTTGAACAAAGAAGACTACGCGGTGATCTGATTCAAGCATTCAAAATTCTAAAAGGTATTGACAATGTCGACCCAGGGGACTTTTTCAACCTGAAAAAAGAAACAAGGACCAGGGGTCACAAATGGATATTAGATAAAGGGGCATTCAGAACAGAAAATAGGAGGCACTTTTTACACAGCGAATTGTGAGGGTCTGGAACCAACTCCCCAGTAATGATGTTGAAGCTGACACCCTGGGATCCTTCAAGAAGCAGCTTGATGAGATTCTGTGATCAATAAGTTACGAACAACCAAACGAGCAAGATGGGCCGAATGACTTCTTCTCGTTTTTAAACTTCTTATGTTCTTATTTTCAAACTGTGATGGATATAGTGGGTCCATTGAGCTTGTCTGACTCTGGATATATGCATATTTTAGTAGTGGTGGACTACACGACCAGATATCCAGAGGCAGTACCACTGAGATCCACTAGTGCACAGCAATTGTTAAAGAGTTAGTTCACATAATATTGAGAGTAGGGTTCCCCAAAGAAATTCTGATTGATCAAGGAATTAACTTTAAGTCGAAATGTTTAAATGAATTGTATGAATTGTTAAAAATTCAGTCCATTAGGACCTCCATTTATCATCCACAGATGGGCGCTGGTGGAATGCTTAATCAGACCTTGAAACAGAGAGAGACAACCCCCAAGGTATCACTGGTCTTGTGAAAGAGGGGTGGGAAGACCAAACTAATAGTTCCAAAAACATAGTCAAATATGTAATACTTTTGAGAGAATTGGTTGGTTGTTTGGAACAAAAGAATCTAAAACTGACTGAGCAGCAATATAACAAAAGAACAAGAATTCAGACCTTTGGACCGGGAGGTAAGGTACTGTTGCTACTTCTCACTTTTAAATTTAAATTGAATGCTAAGTGGTTTGGACCATATGAGGTGATACAGGGAATTGGTAAAGTAAATTATGAAATTAGACAATCCGATCACCAAAATGAACTGTGGGACACGGTATTATTATTATTTGGGACTGGAACCTGCTGTGTGTATTTCCCCCATGCCATTGCTGGTATAGGGGTGGATTATTATTATTTAATATTCAATAAACACTGAAGTTTTGAACTGCACTTGAACTGTTTGGACATTGCCTTATTCCCCACCCCACTCACATCCTGACAAAACCAATCGTTACATTTCATAATAATTGGTCAAAAAGCAACACCCCAAAGCAATTTTCAGTAATGTTATGTAAATAATAGTTAACATTACAGTATTTTTTAAATATAGATTTTTACTGAATACATATATGAGATGTAACTTAATGCTTATGGACAGCTAAATACGTTTTTATTACATATGCTATCACTGATTTATTTTCTTTCATTTCATTCAGAGTGTTTCAATTCTTCATCTTTATGTTTTTTTTATTTATTTTTTATTTTAAATCCAGAACCCAGAGGGCAGGAATAGAGAGTGGCACTAGTTTCTCATACTTGGAAGAAAATTATATTATACTGATATCCACTCCAAGCTATACCTTACTTATTTGGTCAGATATGGCATTGGCAGTTCTGAGTGTGTCAGATAGGTACTTCAGCCAACTGGGTCTGGAACCATCAATCACTGCTAAAAACAAACAGAATAGAGAATAACAAGAGCAAGATAGATGTGGTCCTAATAAATACCCCCTGAAGATTTGTATACAGCGGCAATACTGGAGAAAGATGAAAACCCTATTCCAAGTAGCTAAATAAAAAATCTAGAGGTTGTGGCCAAACTTTCATTCCCCCAGGGAGAAATTCAATTGGTAAAAACAAGAAGGCCAAATTAAGATTAGGACATTGATCTCACTATGCAAAGACTTGGAGACCAAAGTGAATGTTTTGTTGTAGTTGAAATACTTAAAACAGAGCCAGTTGACAATACAACAAACAGTTGTCAACGAAAACTGGCCTAAAGAAACCTGTCTATTTTTTATTTGCAGTCCAGTAGCATTCGCAGACAGTTTGTGCTCTCACAGAGCTCTAAAACAGAAAGATGGACTGTCAGGTGATCCGAATAATTTTTTATAAACTATAACACATAATAAAGTTGATTGCTTAATCTCTAATAATATTTTCCACATATAACAGATTTAAACAAAATCTTTGGAAACTATCAGTAATCTCAACAGGAATAAAGGGAGCTCATCTTTAATTCTGAAAGTATAAAAGTAATCAAATTCTATGAAGTTGTTTCTTTCATTTGCTGTACATTGTTTGGAGTTATGGGTGTTTGTATTAACTGTTACAGCTGACACAGCTTTCCCAGAATTATTTTGTCATTTTCATTTTTTTAACTTTTTATTGTTCTTGTTTCATTTTTTCTAAAACTTATTTTTTATTATGAGCTTCAGTGTTGTTGTTTACAATACATTACAGTTTTTTTGTTAAAATGTCAGAAGAAATGGTTGCTTTGCAGCAGTAAAAAAAAAAAAAACTTGGGACTTTCTTTAAAGTTACATCAATTTCTGACTAACTCCTGCAACTTTTTTTTTTTTTTAATCAGTATGGTAGACATGTGCTTTATTATTCACAACTGCACAAATGACTGTTTCATGAGCTAGCAATGGTGGCCTTACACCGTATCTATCTCATCACATGGGCGGCTTTGCCATTCATTTGCATCAAACACATTTTATTAGTTTTTGCTGGGAGGAGCAGGTCACCACTTGGTACATGTATTATACAAATGGCAACAAAACATTCACACAGTGTCCAAGAGCTTCAGTTTTTCAGAAAGGAGACATCCACAAAAGATGTAAAATGATCAATTCTTTATTGCATTTGACAAAAGACCATGCCCATAATGAAACATAATATAATTTGGCCCATGGCCTTGTCATTTGGAGCTTGCCCATTATATGCTGGCTGAACTATGATGTAATCTATATTGACTGATGATAACTTATGCCAGCGGGCAGGACAAGTGGCACTCTGGGCCACCTTCCCCCTGGACAAGGTGCTCTGCAAGGTGGAGGCGGGGGAGGGAGGACCAAACAAAGAAACGACAAGGAGGCGTAGACGAGAGGGCTATTTAAAGAACAGTTTGGTTACGTATGTGATTAGTGAGTGGATTCCCCTTTCAGAAACACAACATTGTTTCCAATTTAGCAAGGAGACAGCCACAAAAGATTTAAAATGAACAATTCTTTATTGCATTTGACAAACTACCATGCCCATAATGAAACATAATTTGGCCCTGGGCCTTGTCCATTGGAGCTCGATAGCCACCCCTATATGCTGGTTAAACGATGATGTAATCTGTATTGATTGAATAAAAACTAATGCCAGCTGGCAGAACAAGTGGCACTCTGGGCCACCTTCCCTCAAAAGGACAAGGCTGCCTCTAATGCTGGCTGAACTACCTAATGGAGAAAAAAAAAACTTGTAAATAAAAATGAAAACTCTTACCAGTGGGCGGGACAAGTGGCACGATGGGACAAGTCCGCCTAGCCTAACTTGTAATACAAAATAAAAGCAACCCACTCAATCAGTACGCAACCAGATTAACGGGAATAAGATTCTACACAGTCAGATCAGGCAATCAAAGTAAAGCCTGTATATGGCAAATTTATTGTGCTCTCTGTTTACGTGAAGGTTCCTGTAATTGGATTTTGGAGAGAGAAAAGAGGCTACATTGGTTTAACCCCTCATCAACGGCCATAACAGGGCTCACTCTGAGGCAGGCAAATGCACCCCACATACATCAAATTGAAAGCAAAATAAACTATACAAAACTTTGTTTATAGCATTTAAACAGTTCTTTATTAAATAAACATGTTCATGTTGTGAAGTGCTAAACATTTTTCTTAGTACAGCAAATGTCTTTAAAATGCCACAAACACAAACATAAACTCCACAAATAAATCTTATAATGTAGTTTTAAACTCAACTCGTAGATCTACAAGCTAGTAAAAAAAAAAAGTCTACATATGCCTGTGCTTCAATATACATTGCTCTAAAAAGGCAGATTTGAGGGTAGATGTACTAAAGTGTTGCGTCTGTCGCAATCGTTGCAAACCACAAGCAAACCAATAGGAAGTGTAGCGTGAAATGTACTAAACAAACGCAACGCTGTTAGCATCATTTTAATGAATGCTTTGCAGCTGCAGTTCTTATTTGCGCTTTAGTCTTAAATGAATATGTAATTCTGGGCGTTCCTGCAGAAATTCACAAAAACAGGGTGGAGAGAGTGCAAATGAGGGATCAAAAATATTATAATGGGATGTACTAAAGCTGCGGGCAATTGCGACACTTACAATTGCATCAATTTGTTAAGAACTTTATAAAGCATGTTTTAAACAGTCGCAATTGTTGCTGGCATTTCCCAGTCCGCTTTTTCTCGTGTGTTGCCAGTTGTGCTCAATGCATTTTTGAGACGAACACCCAAGTACCTAATTTTCACTAAAGTCAGGGTGTACTTACAAGCTGTGAAAACACATTTCTATGCCATTTCTGGTTTCCCCAATGTGTTGGGAGCAATAGACTGCACACATGTGCCACTAACCCTTCCAGCTCATTCTGAGCATCTATATAGGATTATTAAAAATTAATACTAATTAAAATAAAATAAAAAAAACCCTAAAATCATTAAGTTTCAATTTAAAATAATCTCTTATTCGCATTGTACACCAATTTCAGCAGCATGGTTTATTTTGTGTTACCAGTAGACTAAAGTACCAAAAAGTGCACTAGGTATTCATTTGATTTTACTACTGTACTGTATACTTAGTGTTCTGCATTTTCGGTTTTTATCTTTAAAAAAAAAATTCTGGGAATTTTTCGGAGTTTGTTTTACATATATTAAAATAGGGATAAAATCGGTAATAAATAGTTTTTAATTGAAACATTGGTAAAAATCAGGGGGAAAAAATTCAGTATACACACTTTACATGTGGAATATGATGTGTAGCAGTTCTGGTTTCTGATTAAGTTTAATGTCCCTGGCATGTATGTTGAAGCAGAATCCGTGCAAGTCAAAGCCACATCCCAAGTTAGCTGGTACTTTGCGAACGTTTGAGCAATAGCTGTGCTGACGGAAATAGGATCTACAGAAGGTATGAACATCACATCAGCACAAAACAAGCCAGGTTTAATCGCCTTGTCAAAAATAACACTGGACATTTCCATCAATGCGTTCCATAAGTTTTCCAACTAAAGCATCACCATTTCTGTCATATATTTACGATTAAGATTGTCGGCATTAGGCAGTGTTTTAGCTGATGGACAGTACTGTCACACAAAGTCACCAATACATACTTCTCTGCAATAAACAGAGGCTGTCCAGCAAAGCACAGTGCACCCCTTTCCATCTTAGGAGGTTTGCAAAAAATATAAATGTCCACATGCCACAATTACAACTTACTGGAAGAATAGTTGAGAGATGTGGGAGAGCTGTGGAAAATGTGGATAGGGTACATCATTTTTTAAATTATTGATTTATCCTACTGTGGCAAAGTGGTTGATTGTGTACAGGTGCAGGAGTGATGCAGTGTGCAGTGAACAGACAGAGAGTTGTAATCCAGTTGGAAAGGGGGTTTATTAATTATAATCCTGGTCTGGTGACAAAACAATAACTCGAGGCAATACACAACAATGTGTAATGCACTGGAAGTAAATAAATGGGTTGCAGTCCCAAATAATAAACACACTTATCTTTGCCACAATAAACACGGTCACCAGTCCTGGGTGCATGCTGTAGTGCTCGTGGTGGGTGATACAAGTTTATTCGTGAAAAAAGTGAAGTGCTGTTCCGAGTTTGTACTGGCCCTTGGCGACAGCTCCAGAACGTGTTAGCCGTCTAATAATAACAAACCAACAAAACACCCACGGTACTTTTATCACTGGGTCTCTCACTGGTCCTTTCAGGTTCAATAACAAAAACCAAAGCGAAGGAACAGATTGCGTCTCTCCGTCCCCTTTTATGCCATCACACATGATCGCTTGGTAAACGAGTGCAGCCGCCCCTACAATCTGCGGCTACCACGTTGTTTCCCTTCTGTGTCAATGCATTAATGCAACGGAGTTCAGCCCCCTTTCTAGCTGGCCGACTTCCCTTGAACCCTGGGAAAGAACTGTCAGGCCAGCCCGTCCAGGGAACCCTGTTCTCGCTGCTTAGTGCCCTCACAGGAGATTTACTACCAAGAATCATTGTATTTCTATCACACCTACATAATGAAAAAGACCTAGGAGTTTATGTTGACTCAGAAATGTCTTTATCTAGACAATGTGGGGAAGCTATAAAAAAGGCCAACAAGATGCTCGGTTATGCTGTGAAAAGTGTTGAATTTATTGTTAAGGGAAGTAATGTTAAAACTTTACAATGCATTAGTAAGACCTCACCTAGAATACTGTGTTCAGTTCTGGTCAACACGTTACAAAAAGGATATTGCTGCTCTAGAAAGAGTGCAAAGAAGAGCGACCAGAATTATCCCAGGTTTAAAAGGCATGTTGTATGCAGACAGGCTAAAATAATTGAATCTATTCAGTCTTGAACAAAGAAGACTACGCGGTGATCTGATTCAAGCATTCAAAATTCTAAAAGGTATTGACAATGTCGACCCAGGGGACTTTTTCAACCTGAAAAAAGAAACAAGGACCAGGGGTCACAAATGGTTATTAGATAAAGGGGCATTCAGAACAGAAAATAGGAGGCACTTTTTTACACAGCGAATTGTGAGGGTCTGGAACCAACTCCCCAGTAATGATGTTGAAGCTGACACCCTGGGATCCTTCAAGAAGCAGCTTGATGAGATTCTGTGATCAATAAGTTACGAACAACCAAACGAGCAAGATGGGCCGAATGACTTCTTCTCGTTTTTAAACTTCTTATGTTCTTATGTTCTTCTTATTATTTTTAGCCAAGTCATGTTTTTTAATCTGCGTGTCTTTCTATGGATAATAGATTAGTTTCCAGCATCATATTTGATAACTGTGCTCTTTACAGTATCCTGCTTATTACCTGAAATACAGTATTGAAAAAATATGATTTGATTTGAAAAAAAGGCATGTCTTTCATACATTGTAGGGTATTATGTGTACCTCTTGTTTATTTGCAGACTAGAGAGATGGGAGTTGCAGGGAAGCTAGGATAGATGTAGAAAAGGCATACCACATCTAAAATTATTTCCAATCTTGAGTATCCTGAGCACTGTATTTGATAACTGCATTGTTTACAGTACCCTGCTTATTAGCACCTACTGTAATATATATATATATATATATATATATATATATATATATATATATAGAGAGAGAGAGAGAGAGAGAGAGAGAGAGAGAGTATTTTATTTTGCAAGTTGCCAAAAAAAAAAGTACTAGGCCACTATTATTGCGCAGCCTCTTTGACTTGTAGAATTGATGCCTGAGGGAATTGGCATGTAATCTGGTGTAAATCTACATCTCTAGGACTTTGATAATGGCACTATTTGGATTGGCATTCTTTTTTATTATTTGTATCTGTCTTTCTTTCTTTGGTATGTGTGCAAGTTCTCTTTGTGAAATATGTTTTCTTTTACCAAGGGGTAGATGTACTAAGATGGGCCAGTTGTAGCGCAAACATAACGCAATTTGCATTTTGCTTACGACAATTCACAAAGTGCACATTTTGTCATATGTACTAAGAAAAAATATGTTAATGAAGGAGCCGCAATATACTAATTTAAATATTATTTGCATCCTCTTAGCGAGAGTTGTGCAACATTTTTTCAAATAAATAGCGGGAGTTGAGTTGTGGTTTGCTGCAGCAGAGGGTGCCCGAAGGATAACGTCTACACATGCAAGAGTGCAAGAATGAAAATAACTTTGAATAAAACATCATCTGTACAATGTATTCTGTTCTGTCTTCATTTTACCTATTTTAATAATGTTTTATATATATATATATATATATATATATATATATATATATATATATATATATACTGTGTGTGTGTGTGTGTGTGTATATATATATATATATATATATATATATATATATATAAATGAAAGGCAGTTTAATCCCATCAGATTCTATAGTGTGGCCCCAACCTTCACCCCCAAAAAGCTTTTCATAATCATACAGATCATAAGATTCAAACGTGGTTCTCTGTCACTTTACAAACACATTATCACCTGATTATGTTGGCCAATCAAAGTTTTATTATTGTGACAATTACTGGGCATAGTAACTATTGGCTTGATCAAAAACTAAATTGAAATACTTACATAAAAATCTAACATTTTGAGTGGAAGAGGAATGGGGAGGAAACGTAAATCAGTTTATGAATATTCAAAAGAAAACAAATGTTTCGAAGTTTACAAAAGGCAAAAATAGCAGAAGCGGGTCAGATGAGGCAGAGGATGCATAGCGCTGCAAATACTGCTGCATTGAGGTACATGTTCACACTGACAATAAAAGAACATACTGAAAAATAAGCGACACACAACCTGCTCCCTGTGCTTTCCCGCAACTAACTCAGGGCGCTGTCTCCCAGCTCCTTTTTTATACAGGTGGCCATATCCAAATTGGCAATCAGTTAATCAATTTGGCAATGGCCACATCCCACACTTATTTCTGCAGGAATGGGATTTTAGCCCCCTTCCTGGCAAAGTTAAATTCAAAATATATAATATTACAGGGTTTGAGATTAACCATGGCCCGGCGGCCCGGGGCCGGTACAGATCGCAGTTTGGCTGGTAGTTATGAAGCAGCACAGGCCCAACTGGGCCGGTAACCTTTTTTTAACTGTATAATGTATTTAGTATAGTGCACATGGCTTCTGTTTCATGAACACAGGAAAATGGGTCAGTGTGCCAAAAAGCTGAAAAAAACTAATTTACAAACCCTTAAAAACATCCAACTGCACCAATAAGCCAATAGTAAAGCGTTTAAATCAATAATGATAAAGAAAGAAATTAAGACGAAAGTGTGGAAGAAAGATTTAATATGGCTTCATGATGACAGTAGGGCTGTGTCCGAAGGTTCGTTCGCTAGCTAGGGATTCGAAGATTGTTTTAAACCTTCAAAGGTTCGTTAGACGGGTTCAGGCACTGTGTTGTTTTTTTTTTTTTTTTTTTTGACAATGTGTGAATACTATATATCACACATTAAATGTCACTCACGTGTATAATGCATATTACGTAAACAAATGTTATTAAAATCCGCTACCAAATCGTTATACGTAGCAACATTAGCGCCGCTGCCATGTAAGGAGCAGGGTATAAGCAGTACCTCGTACCTCTAGTGGCTGTATTGCTTGAGTAAAATATGTACTGAATGCCTAGTGTATGGTAGAATATGTTTGAAACATACAAAATATACGCTAACACCTATAATTGTCATTTAAAAAACTGAGCACCGTCCGCCCCTTCGCGCTCCAGCTCGTGTTATCCAGAGGCAAACCTTTAATTTCTAATAATCATGGAGGCATAACCAACCTCTGGGGTCACTTGACAAGCGTAAGTTCATATTATTATTAGTATTATTAATATTTTTAGTAGTAGAAAAATGTGACTGACAACCAACTTGGAACGGTGACTATTAAATAAAGCTTTGTTTTGCCTCAGTCCGCTGCAGTTGGTGCTGCTGCAATGCAAGCTTACTGTATATATCACAAGCAGCATCAATTATGTGTAAATAAACAATGTGTATTTTTATTTTTATTTAAATTATATTAAAAAAAAACATGATTACTGTTATATATAACGTATTTTTATTCCATTTATATGGATTACCTGTAAAATAATAGGATTTTCAATCAAATATAAACAAGTAGCTAATGTGTTCCGAACCTTCAAAGGGCAACATGTACCCTTCGTTGTAGCCCTAGATGACAGTGAAACAAATGTCAGTTCCCCAGACTTGCAGATAAAACAGCAGCTTTTTGTTTGGAATTCAACATTTAGTTGCCCTCATATCCAGTCTCACAGTAATAGTTTGCAAGATAGGTGGTGTTTGTCTGCTGCTGTGTTACTGCAGCGAAAAAGATGCACCGATGAATACCCAGATACACGCATGGAAGCTGAACAATAGGATCGAATTGTCTAACGTTTTGATTTGGGATACAATGTGTTCAATGTGATTTGGGATACAATGTGTTCAATGTGGTCAGAAATGCCATTCACAACCTTTACAGGACTCGTTCGTATCAGCAGTAAGATTGGTGCTGACTTGGGAGGAGGCTACAAGTGACAACGATCTGAGAACGATTATTTTTATTATGATTATTGTTTGAATAGTGTTTATTATTAGTCCTCTTAAATCGCGTTAAATTTACATATCTTTCACGGGTGTGTTGCGGAATAAAATTAGGATTTTGCGGACCTGTTTAAATATTAAATAAACCTAAATAGACAGTATTTCAGAACACTATAAAGCCTATGCTGAAAACTAGATTTTAGCAACCTAAATCAAAACAATGCAGCACCAACTTTGTCCCACCCCCTACTGCACAGTACAGGTCACATAAAAGCGGTAAAGACGCACTGATAGGCTGATTAAAACTTTGTCATTTGAATAGTAGACAAGAACGTTAACTGCTTTTGAGAATTTATTTTGTAAATGTTACTTGTGGACATTTTTTGTTTGTTTGTTTTTTGCTTAAGCGCAATGCACACAGGACAGCGAAGGAATACAAAAGGGCTATCTGCAGAAGGAAGATACGTAGTTTGCGTCGCTTGGAGGTATGACACAGGCCCGGTTTTTGGGATGGAACCGCATAACAGTCTCGCGTTTTGATTGGTCCATGTCTGTCACATGAATATGTCGTCACACGAGTGGAAAAGCGTGCAGGCATTTTTAACATTGTGATCAGACAGAGAGAGTGATCTGCTTTCCACAACCTTACCATTAAAATATGATGCGGTATTACACTGTACTGATATAACAAACTATGAGGAATTACTTTATATAAATTATCATGTTATGCACGAATGTAAGAATTGGCTTTCTGTGGTGGTGTACTTTTTTCTTTCAAGTAGCATATATCTATAATCGTTTTTGCGATATATTTTAATATAAAACATATACGCTATTGCAGTTTTGTTACAGGATACATTAGTTTATCTCTAATGTAATCACAGTTTTACATATAGACTGCCCCTGTTTTCATTTACGTCCCAAATTCTGGGCCGCTTTGCTTTTCAGATAATGTCCCAAATTCTGGGCCGCTTTGGTTTTTAGATAACGTCCCAAATTCTGGGCTGCTTTGGTTTTTAGATAACGTCCCAAATTCTGGGCCGCTTTGGTTTTTAGATAACGTCCCAAATTCTGGGCCGCTTTGGTTTTTAGATAACGTCCCAAATTCTGGGCCGCTTTGGTTTTTAGATAACGTCCCAAATTCTGGGCCGCTTTGGTTTTTAGATAACGTCCCAAATTCTGGGCAGCCTTGGTTTTTAGATAACATCCGAAATTCTGGCCCGCTTTGCATTTCCGAATTCAGCCCAGTTTTGGGGAATCAGCTGACAGCCGAGTTTCTAAGTCATGCATGCACAGTTTACCATAAACTGGATCGTGAATTCATTTGAGAGTAACCATTAGTACATTAATCAAAGTTCATGTATTTTTTACTCTCCCCAGAAATCTTTTTTTTTTTTTTTTAATGAAAAAAACAAAAATGTAAATGTTAAAAAACGTATTTCTTATTACATGAAGAAACTACATTGCACTGAAATAGATACATGAAAATTAATTTAAGCAGTCGTTTTCCTTTATTAAAGGCTAATATTAAAACACATTTTTGGGAAGGAACATGGTATTCCGAAAAAAGGACATCTCGTTTTCTTATGTAACGTCCATCAATATATTGTAGTGTTTCAGGTTCTTTTTGGACAGGATTTCCATTACACGAGAGTAGATGTTAAAACTTCATGCTGATTTGAACTCGGCTCTCGCCAAGATAAGCACCAACTAAGACGTAGCTTTACAGTAAACTAATGTGATCCATATGCGTCTCCATCCATTTACGTTTCCTTCCATATGATGATGTAGATATCCTTCTGTCTGGTGTTAATGGCTGAAGTGTAATGCTGGCTCCAGGGATCAGCTTATTTTGCCTCCCTGGCGCATCAGCACACACAACGGCTGCGATGCTGGCTCCGGGGATCAACCAAAGTGCGGCCTCCCCAGCGCATCAGCATGACAACCGTCTGGATTGAGCTAAGTAGGGTACATCTCTGGGGTTTTCAAGTGGGCACCTTCCATCCTCAGTGTTTCGTCGACTAGCCCACGACACCTCAAGAGGGCTCGACGGTGATTCTGGCGTCCCAGCATCACCCCCCTCCGTCCCCCACTCAACTCAGCCCAGCTTACTTACCTGTCCCCAGCCAGAATCTTTCCGTCTCAACCACAGCCAGTTGCTGCTCCTCTCTGCTGCTTCAGATAAGTTCTTCACTGTGCGACGCAACTCTTGGCCACTGAATCCGACGTCTCTGAGAAACCGGGTTGTAGAGTGTGCCACAAATCCTCGACAACCCACTTCCACTGGGTAAACCCGAACTCTCCATCCTCGCTGTTCCGCTTCAGTGGCTAGTTGAGCATACCGCAGTTTCTTCCTCTCATACGCCTCATCTACAGCATCCTCCCATGGCACTGTTAACTCTACCAGGTGAACAAGGCGTGCTGATCCAGACCACAAGACAATATCTGGTCGAAGGTTAGTGGTGGCAATCTCAGGTGGAAAAATAAGCCGTTGACCAACATCTGCCAGCATATTCCAGTCTCTAGCAGCTTCCAGTTGTCCTGGGCGAGGATTGGTTTTAACACCTTTTCTTGGTGGTTGCTCTCCTGGGCGGAGGAATGTTGTCTTTTGTGTGTAATGTTTTGATGGAACAGGTGGCAACTTATTGGTCATGTTACGCTTGTCTTCCAATGCTAAGGCCAAACATCGCAGCACCTGGTCATGGCGCCAAGTAAACCGTCCTTGGCTAAGAGCCACCTTACATCCTGTCAAAATGTGCCTTAATGTTGCAGGTGATGAACACAAAGGACATGAGGGATCCTCTCCTACCCAGAGGTTTAGGTTCTGTGGTGATGGGAGAACATCATATGTTGACCTGATGAGGAAACTGATCCTGCTCTGTTCCATTGACCATAGGTCTTGCCAGCCAATCTTGCGTTGTTCCACACTCTCCCATCTCATCCATTCTCCCTGTTTGGCCTGGGAAATGGCCTTTATACACCTCATCCTCTCCTCCTGCTTTTGCACCTCGTTGACTACCAGCTTCCTTCTTTGAGCTGGGGCCGCCTTGTGCCATGTAGGAGGAGTTGAACTGAAACCAAGACCCCCTCTTCCATGCTGAACTTGCCCCATGATATCACCAATTCGAAGGGCAGCCTTTGCATCTTCCACAGCTTTCTTTGCCGCCCACTTTCTTCCAGTTTTCAACACAGGTGCTGCCTCCCTTACGCATTTATCGCGTGACTCTACTAATGTCATTTCCAGTCTGACCTTGGCGCACTTAAACTCCTCGGTTAGAGCAGAGACTGGTAGCTGCAGTATTCCTTTACCATAAAGTCCCACTCTGCTGAGGCAGCGTGGAACTCCCAACCATTTCCTGATGTATGAACTGATTAAAGCTTCCAGCTTCTCTACTGTTGTCAAAGAAACCTCGTACACAGTCAGTGGCCACAGCAACCTCGGCAGTAGACCAAACTGAAAGCACCAGAGTTTTAGTTTACCTGGTAGTGCGCAGCTGTCTATGCTCTTCAACCCTTCCACTGCTTGTTGTCTAACTTCTCCCACACGAACTGTGTCCTTTAGATCCCCGTCGTACCATCTCCCAAGACTCTTCACTGGCTTCTCAGACACTGTTGGTATTGCCTCACCATTAATGAAGAATGTTTTATCTACTACTTTGCCTTTAATTATAGAGATGCTCCTTGATTTAGTGGGCTTGAATTGCATTCGTGCCCATTCAATGTTATTGGTTAATTTGCCCAATAATCGATTAGTGCAGGCTACTGTTGTAGTCATGGTTGTCATGTCATCCATGTATGCTCGAATTGGTGGTAGTCGCATTCCAGAAGCCAAGCGCTCTCCTCCTACTACCCATTTTGATGCCCTAATGATTACTTCCATTGCCATGGTAAAAGCCAGTGGAGAAATGGTGCATCCTGCCATTATTCCAACCTCTAGGCATTGCCATGTAGTGCTGAATTCTGAAGTTGAAAAACTGAATTGCAAATCTCCAAAATAGGCTTTCACTAAATTTGTTATTGTCATCGGTACACTGAAAAAATCAAATGCTGCCCAAAGTAGTTCATGTGGCACTGAACCATATGCATTAGCCAAATCCAGGAATGTCACATGGAGCTCCTTCCTCTCCTTTTTAGCTGATTGAATTTGTTGCCAGATCACATTGATGTGTTCTAAGCAACCTGGGAAACCTGGAATGCCCGCTTTTTGTATTGAAGTGTCAATGAAGCAGTTCTTTAATAGGTAAGCTGACAATCTCTGAGCAATAATGCTGAAGAAAATCTTGCCTTCTACGTTTAATAGGGAAATGGGACGAAACTGACTGATGCTTGTAGAATCTTTTTCTTTAGGTATAAAGACTCCACCTGCTCGGCGCCATGCTCTTGGTACAACCTGTTTTTCCCATGCCACTTTCATCAATTTCCACAGAATTCGTAGAACTCCTGAAGCACTCTTGTACACTCTGTACGGAACTCCATTAGGCCCTGGAGATGATGAAGCCCTTGCTTTTTTCACAGCTTGCTCTATTTCTTTCCACTTAGGTGCACAGTCCTCCATTTGGTATTCTGGTGGATTGATAGGTGGGATGTCTGACGGAATTGACATAGGCTCCTGCCTTTTTGAATCTGTATGTGTTTCCTCCAAATATCTCTCCAGCTCAACCTTAGATGCTTTTAGTGTGCCATTCTTCTCACTGGTGAATAACTTCTTTACAAATTTGAATGGGTCTTTATAAAAGTTAGCTCTCGCACGCTCCTTCTTTTGTAGCGTTTCCGTAGGCGCTCAGCTCTGCGCAATGTTGCAAGCTTATCTTTTATGACCCTTTGTAAGAGATTGAGTCCCTCCTTCTGACTTTGTTCTGCTCTTCTCCATTGGTTCCTCAGCTGTCTCCTTTCTCTAACTAAGCGTTCAATCTCCTGCTGCCGTCTAGACTTTCCAGGAATAGTTTGTACTTTTTCCTTCCTTTTTTCAACTCCAAACCTCTCACTTCCATATGCGTAGATGATGTCCCCAAATTTATCCAGCTTCTTTTCAACTGTTCCACTTAATCTTTCCAATGCAACGCAGAGATCTGTGTTTACTGTGTCCCATGCAAGTCACAAGCTCTTGGCCATTTAACTCCAGGCTTGTGCCCGTTGAGGTTCTTTTCTCTCTTATGCTGGTTTGTCTGACCGGGTTCACAAGGATCATTAGGTTCATCACTAACTGTGTCCATGCAAGTCCTCCTCACATCTATGACAGGGGTGCTGATATCCTGCGAACTGTGGTTTGCTTCCTGTCGCTGGATTTCATTCGACTGACTTGACTGACTTCTTAAGAAGTACTGATCAATGCGAGGCCCTTGTCCCTTCTTCCTCAAGCATTTCATTCTCCCTTGATGAGTCTTCAAACCCCTGACCGTTGTCGCCTTGCTCCAGCCGCAGACACAAACCTGGAGTTCTATGTCTTTGTTAACTGCAGATCTTGAACTAGAGACTGAAATGAGACTGCAACTGTGAGTAGATGAAGGCCGTTTATTTTGACAATAATTAAATAATCACAAAATAAAATCATAAAGTGAGGGAAAGGAGACTGGGAGTCGAAAGTGAAAATAAATGATTGTAGTAATTTTTCTTTTACCCTACCCTTCCCAGTCTTTTCCCCGCCCCTCTTGTGCGCAAAACCTGAACTCCAATTCCCCTCCACACACGTGTACCACCATGCAATCCTGGCACGCACACACCACCATGCAACCCCTGCACGCATACACCCACCATGCAACCCCTGCACGCACACACCACCATGCAACCCCTGCACGCACACACCACCATGCAACCCCTGCACGCATATACCCACCTTAGCAATTCTTTGCAAAATATATTTTCGGGTATTCAGCCCCATTCATGTCTATGGCAGTGTTATAAAACACATTTTCAGGCATATCTCTCGAACCCGAGCACGTAGAACCACCATTCAAAGTGATATAGACTCAGGGGAGCACCCCAAACCACGCCCTAAAAAGGTGTGGTGGTTCACCCAAAAACTCATGTCATGATGAAAAAATTCACTTTGCCAAGCCGTCCTGGCATTTGAACCATGAAAATGGTGACTCCTTGTGCGGGGCCCCATGGGGCCCCAACACACAAAAAAAATCAAGTTCCTAACCCCCACAGAACCCGAGATACGCCCTGTCAAAAATGTCCAAAAACTACCCTTTTCGGGGTCATATCTCCATGACCCCAGGGCCTAGAAACCGGGTTGAACTTCCTAGGGTCATGTCTGGGGGCCCTGTTTCACAGGGAGCAACCCGTTTTCAAACGCTACATTTTCAACAAATTTTCACATTTTCAGCATGATGGCATGTCAAGGTTGCATTTCCAATAGCTTTTGAGCTCCAGGTTGGCAAAAAAAGTCTAAACTGGTGTCCTTTCTAGCTGGGGACACGTCACTTGGAGGGATCGACAGGGGCCCCGAGGTGGACCTCCATACCAATTTTCAAGTCTTAGGGACCCCCGGAACCCGAGATACAGCACCCTGAAAAATGTCTATGGGAAATCCCATTATAAAACCCCTTTGGGGCAACGCCCACCATCTGGCGGTGGGGTGGCGTTTGAACCCGTGGCTGATGTCTTTCTTTAGCTAAGACTCTTGTGCACGCAAAGAATGTCCTTCTGAGTTTGTTGGCCCAGGGGTCGTGGAGATACGGGTACGATAAGAGACCACCCCCTTCCCTATGGCAAATCCCATTATAAAAACACCATCGGGGTAAGGCTCAGCTAATTGCGGTCGTGGGTCTTACGAACTCGAAGGAACCCATTTTCTTAGCTAAGATTGTTGTGCATCTAAAAAGAGTACAGAAGCACCAATTTAAGTCCATTCCAAGTGTTTTGTGATCACAGTATCAGCCTGAGTGTATTGGAGCACAGTTTTGCACCAAAAGCGAGGGGAGGCGAAAAAAAGCACTATATACCCTATTCTTTAAGATATCACTTTGCACTGCAAATTTGAGGAACGCAACCACTTAGCAACTTGCAAATTGGTACTGCAATTTAAAGGCCTGTAGTGTCAGGCTGGTAGTGCCTAACTGATTCAAGTGTTTTTGGAATGATTCTTGCAAAGACTGATTTATAAGAAAAAAGAGAGATTGACAAACAGCATTTTGCTTTATATGCAGAAATTGGCAACTACAAGAGGGTGTCAAACAAGCTGTGAATGTCCCAGGAGGCTACAGAGTACCTCTGAGTATGAATCCAGATGCTCGCAGTACCTGTTCTTAGATGTCCGAAACCACTGTATCGCTGTATAACTGTATACCCTATAAATATCACTTTTTATTGTGTATTTGAGGAACACAACCAATTACAAACTTCATTTGAATTGCTGTGCTATCAGAATATCAGTGTATAACTTTGCTGGGTATTGCAGTGTATGCTGGGTATCAAAAGGCCTTCAAACTTTTACAAAAGGCCGTCAAAGTTACAAAAAAATAGGTGTGCTCCTAACCCAATACTTGTCTTTAATTCTGTGCATCCAAATACTTGTAGTTAAAAGTTTTAAGAATTAAGCTTACTGTTTGTTGTTCTGTCCTAAACCAGCAGTTTTTCACCCAGATTTATTAAATAAACGGGGGGGGGTCATCAGATTATTCTCCATTTTATTGTTACTGAGGTACCGTTCAGTTGAGCGAAAATTGTAAAGGGGTACTCGAGCTGAAACCTCCAGATAGAAGGGCTACAGTTTCAAAAAAAGGTTGAAAACCCCTGACCTACAGTATTAATGATCAGGAATAGATAAGGGAAATGCTGACTAATACAATACAATAGGATTTATTTGAAGTTGTTGAAGGGCACTGGTCTCTGGAGAGTAAAAATACATTAACTTTGATTCATGTACTCTTAAATGAATTAACGGTCCAGTTTATGGTAAACTGTGCATGCATGACTTAGAAACTCGGCTGTCAGCTAAGCAGAATATCTCAAAAACTGGCCTGAATTCGAAAATGCAGAATTTGTAACGTTATCTGAAAACCAGAGCAGCCCAGAAATTGGGATGTTATCAAAGCGGCCCAGAATTTGGGACGTTATCTAAAAACCAAAGCGGCCCAGAATTTGGGACGTTATCTAAAAACCAAAGCGGCCCAGAATTTGGGACGTTATCTAAAAACCAAAGCGGCCCAGAATTTGGGACGTTATCTAAAAACCAAAGCGGCCCAGAATTTGGGACGTTATCTAAAAACCAAAGCGGCCCAGAATTTGGGATGTTATCTGCAAACCATATCGGCCCAGAATTTGGGACATTATCTGAAAAGTAAAGCGGCCCAGAATTTGCGACGTAAATGAAAACAGGGGCAGTCTAATGTAAAACTGTGATTACATTAGAGATAAACTAATGTATCCTGTAACAAAACTGCAATAGCGTATATGTTTTATATTAAAATATATCGCAAAAACGATTATAGATATATGCTACTTGAAAGAAAAAAGTACACCACCACAGAAAGCCAATTCTTACATTCATGCATAACATGATAATTTATATAAAGTAATTCCTCATAGTTTGTAATATCAGTACAGTGTAATACCACATCATATTTTAATGGTAAGGTTGTGGAAAGCAGATCACTCTCTCTATCTGATCACAATGTTAAAAATGCCTGCACGCTTTTCCACTCGTGTGACGACATAGTCATGTGACAGACATGGACCAATCAAAACGCGAGACTGTTATGCGGTTCCATCCCAAAAACCGGGCCTGTGTCATACCTCGTTGCTTGCGTTGTGCAGTAGTTCATTTAAACGAGGTTTCTTTTTTTTTTTCATCTTCTTGGTGACCCCTCAATTTCAAGATTTCCGAGAAATCGCGATTTAGGTAGATCCCTAATTATTAGGAGTAGTATAAATCTGTTCACCTTTTAGTGTTGCTGTTACCATGGTAACAACTCGGTTGCGGGTTTACTTGTTTAAAAAAGAGTATGATTTGTAGACATACATTTTCAAATCTTGAATACAGTGCTTTCATTTTCTGACAAGCACGCCAATGTGTGCACATTAAATAGCTGAAATAATACAAGAGCATATATTGAAAGGATTTGTTTAGCTACTTTTTTTATTTGATACCTGGGCTCTCTTTGGTTACCATACACATTACTAAACATATGGAAAAGAAAAACCATCATGAAATAACATGCATGCAAGCTAATTTATTTATTGTTCTTCCCCCTTTCGGTTTTTTTCAGGACCAAGTCCATTTGTGTTCACAATGCAGTTTGCAAGTGCACTCGGCTCGTTTATGTGGTGTGTGAACCGGAAGTTTACAATATCCTGCAAGGCATAGATGGCAGCTATTGATTTCCATTTCACGAGAGTAAATGTTAAAACTTCATGCTGATTTGAACTCGGCTCTCTCCAAGATAAGCACCAACTAAGACGTAGCTTTACAGTAAACTAATGTGATCCATATGTGTCTCCATCCATTTGCGCTTCCTTCCATATGATGATGTAGATATCCTTCTGTCTGGTGTTGATGGCTGAAGTGTAATGCTGGCTCCAGGGATCAGCTTATTGCCTCCCTAGCGCATCAGCACATACAACGGCTGCGATGCTGGCTCCGGGGATCAACCACAGTGAGTCAGTGCAGACAACAGTATTTGACAAAAGTTCAAACAGGGCGGTGCCTGTACTTTTATTGACACCAGTGTCTTCTGACAAAAGGTACGCTGTGTGAAACAATAAACAAAACAAACAATATCCTAACTCCCCTTTGGAGTCCTAACTAAACCCTTTTTTTCATTCTAACTAACTATCGGATGGCTAAGCTGTTTACCGATACTTAAACCAGTAGTCACAAAATATAATACTTTTTTTTTTTACAGTTTCCAGCTCCCAGCTCCACCTTTTCCCAGCCAACAAACAGCTGTTTAAATACCTTGCTTAATTAGCAGCAGGTGTGCCGCATTAATTAATTAATTAATTAGCAGCATTAATTAATTAACAGCAGATGTGCTGTATTAACCAACCCTGAATTTACTTTTTATTGGCCATGTTCAAAACCCGCTGGAGTTTCTGGGCCATGTAGTCCTCCCCATGACCTTTTTTAACTTCAAGGACTATATTTTTTCTTTGTTCTGTTATAGAGGATATAAACTGCACTATTTGGGGACCAACATATCGCCCCTCTATAACTTTTCCCCACACTCTACCACTATAAAGACTGAGGTACCTTTGGACAAAATGTGATGTTATCTTTTAACTCTTGGGGAAAGTTATTGCTACTTTGGGAAATATGTTGTGAATTAAAGATATTTACTTTTCCATAGCTCCATTTAGCATATTGCATCAAGAAACGTTTATATCCACATCATTGTAAATATAATTGGATTTTATATCTCAAAGGAGACACTATATTAATTCCGGCAGAGTATTTCTCAAATTAAATATCCTGTCGAACTTTCACTGCAGTTTCATCTTTTCAAAGAGAGCGTCACATAATAAAGTAAAACATGAGTAACTGGTTTATATGCTCATATGGGCACTCATCCTTGAAGGTGGATTTTGATCCAGTCTCCGCTCAGCTTAACTTGCTGACTCCCATTTGGGAGCAAACCATGAGGTTCTTGACCATCTTACAATATGTATTTAGATAGAACAGAGGGCTGATCAAGATTGATACTATCAAGGAAATTTTGTAGGTTGGTGAATATATTTAGAAATGTCAATTATACTAAAACACGTTACTTCTTTGTAACATCTGGTAGGAGTTGGATAGCAGACTGCAAATGGAACTGGTAGCAATCCCTAGTTTGATGTAGCTTACTCTATTTGTCTTTGTAAAAAAAAAAAACAGATACACAACACAGTATCTATTTTCAAGTTTCAATAATATTTTTATCTGAGTGAAATCAGAAGTGTTTGACTATGCCATCTGCCTCTAATTAGACTACAGGATATGCATTAATTCACAGTGGAGAGTTAGTTGAGTGGTGGCTGTTAGGAGAGAGAGAGAGAAGCATTGAATGAATAAAACAGCCTGTATGGATTTTTTTTCTTTATCTTTTCAAACTTCTTCACTGTAAAAGCCAGATCCTGCAACCCTGTGTACAACCATTTACGTATGACATGTTTTCTGTACATACAAAGTAAAATACATGAGCCTGGTGCTGCATGTATGTCACATTTTGCAGTGAACAATACCCCAATCATAAAATGTCATAACTTCGTGGAAGTCCTGTTTTCTTCAAACAAATTCAAAGATAACACAAATTCTTCTGGGTTGTCTTTCCGCTCATATTAATGGCTAACTATAACCCCCCTTCTGATCCCCAATTCCTTAGCTCCCAAAAACACCATTCCCAGCATTCCCTCCTACCACCGCATTCACATATTAGTCGACCACCATTCTCTCCAATTTTATATTGACTAGAATGGGCCAAACAACATTAATTGCATTTCAGGTTAGTCTTGGCACCCCTTACTTGCATACCATACTTTTCTGGATTTTGTTTTCATTCTTTAAAAAACATCAAGGCAAAACCGTGCATGATATTTTTGAAGTAAGGATGTGTAATCAAAAGGGTCACAATGCAGATTCCAGACATCCTTTGTTATGAGTGAAATCTGTGCAGTGAATAAGAATCCACCTGAGCCTGTAATTCCATATTTATTTATATTTACTGAAGCATCTCCTCAGTAATGAGCTTACTAATATTCACTAATTATACCTATTCACCAGATGGCCTTTTCCATGCATAGTTGCATGCAAGAAGCAGGATGGAGGTTACAGGAACTAATAAATGTGCTATTGTAAGTTACAGTGCTGCCAACAGCATACACCTGTGAGCAATGTGATGCAGCCTTGACAGGTTGGTAATTGTCATTTGATGTCAATCTGTTTATTTTAAAGGTATGGTTCACTAAAAACAGTTTTTGCTTAATGCACATACTGCTTCCCTAATATTGAACCCTCATTACACTGTTTGAATTTAAACTTTGTTGCCTTGGAGTATAATTTCCATTCTGTACACAACTGATAAAAGAAATATTGTCTCACCAGGTTAAAGTGGTGATTGCTGTTATTGTGGTCTTTGGCTTTAGCAGCAAGGTCAAAAGACACATGCGCTGTTTTGCTATTAATTAAATATACCAAAACCAATGCCAATTGAAATGACAGTTAAATGGATTTTAAATAATATTTAATAACATGCATCAGAAGAAATATACTCAAGAGTTTACCAAAAGGTAATCTTTTGTGAATTGTCAACTGTGAGGGGGTTGGATTGTTGTGCACAAAATGACAAGTACTGACACAAATACTGTTGAAGCTTTTATTTTAAAGCTGAAATAACCCCACTGTGAAGTTAATTAGAAAGGACCATATTCAATACATCTTATCTTTCTACAGTACTAGTTATCTTTGCATTGTTAATTCATGTTGTACAGTTATTATGGCATGTTGTTTTGTAAGGTATACCTGGCAAATGCCTTATCTTTTTCACATGGTGTTATTTTTGCCATATTTAATGTGTGCTCTTTTATCTATTTATTTTATTTTGAAGCAATGTATATGTTGGTAGATTCAGCTGTAGCTAGGGATAAATATATGGTTTCTCAATCCAAAGACTTGCATGGTAAGTACATTTTAGTCACAAGATCTTACTGCACCAGTTTTCATGATAATAGTGTTTAGCTCAGTATTATCAGACAATTTCCACATAATGCTAAATGTTAAAAGGGTAATAACCAAGGCTTCATTAGCATACCATTCTCCTGGGTCCCTAAATAAATCAGAAAACTGCAAAGGAGGAAAGAAACATTTTATTTGTATCCATCTGTAAAGCTACTATAGCACACAAAGTAAATATTTAATATGTAGAAAAAAAAAAATCTAATTTTGTTTACTGATGCATAAGTTCTACCTGTGGTGAAGAGGAATAACAGGTTGTTTTATGAAGATACTGATTTTTATGTTTTTTATTTATCCAAATAGGAAGAGTATGATAAGGCACTGAAGGCCTGTTTGGCGCGAAGGTGAAGTTACTGTCAGGGTTTCCTCTATTATATACACTTCATTCCAGGTCAGTAAGTTTTTATAATTATCTTTATAACCCTTTGTCCACAGGTTGTTTTGGATTTCAAATGGACCTCTTAAATGAGTGTAGAGGAACCACACAAGCAGGCAAGTAAAATAATGATTTATTTATTTATTACAGGAAATGCAGACAATCAAACACAACATTTTATCAGACAATCTGCAAACACCCCCATTTCAACCACCTTGCACATTATCTCCATATAAACCTATTCTAAAAACACCTAGCTGTTCACCAGCGTAAAACCACTAAAACCTTGTTAGTAAGCTACTTTTGACTTCAGGGGGGCTATTTTTACAATTATTCAACTCCACACAATATTACTACAACAGTCCCAAACAATATAAGCAGCAGTTTGGTGAAACTATAGTTCCAGTATAATTCACCTGGGCCTCAAAAACTGTTTGTAGCTCCTGTACTTAATCCAAGTCTCTTAACAGTGTCCCGGTAGAAACACCAACAAGGAAAGGTAAAGTTGACGGTGACTGATCCAAGAACCTCCTAATCCATTGGTTTGTCCCAGTGTAAGGCTTGTATTTAGCTCCCTTTAGGCTCCGTCCCTCCCTCTCCAGCACCACGACACAGGATCCTGTAATGGAAAAAATAAACAGCACTTGATCTCCACACTTCCTCCCTGGTCATTCACCACGTACACCCCGATCTCTGCCCCCCCTACTCTGGTTTGGTATTCCGGCCCAGCCACTGGTACTTCACTTAGGTAGGGTAGGACCTTGTGTCTCAGGTGGGGGGGTTTCCTTGAAAAGAAGCGATACAGCACCTTATCATGAATCACAATTAATACTTATAATCTCAATATTTCTGCCTAGTGTCTTTACTTCTGAAGCATTTGTCAAACACCACACGTTCCTCGGCGTAATATTAACAGTCTGCTGTTAATCCAAAAAGCGCCGCTTCAGCAGTCCTTCCTTCCATCGGGCTGCCATGACTTTATTTTTCTGTGTTCCCTTTAATGTTCCAAACGATCCTTGCTGTTTACCATCCAGGTCTGTCTTGTCAAAATGACCAACTTCCTGTGTCCTCCTTTCAGTTCCCCCAGGAACCACATGCTCCCGTTCCTGTACTTTTGGTTCCTTTTTTATAATGGACTGTAAATGGTAGTTAATTGGTTCAAATGGAAAATACCTGGCTGCATTTGGAATTGGGGAATGGGACTAGTTTCTCCTTCTATCACCTATGCAATATTACAAATAATAACACACGCATAACAAATAAACACATAACACAAAAATACAAAATAGCAACAAAAGTATCTCCTTTTGGGTAATGAACAAAATATAATGTGAAACATAACAAGTGCAAATGAAACCAAATTAATATAATAAGTACAAAAGCAAAACATAATGTCACAACCCCAACTAATTAGTCACTCGTGACATTACCACATCGACTTCCATTTTCTTTTTCAAGCTGTGCAATAAATCTGTGTTTATAAAAAAAAAAAAAAAAAGGTCTTGTGATTTGTTCTTGGGTCCCTTGGTGAATGATTTCTCCACAAGAAACATGGGGTGGTCATTACTGTAAACATGGACAAATACTAAAAGGGCTAGCAAACTTTTTTTTTTTTTTTTAATTACAGCTATAATAAAAACAAACATGATCAAGATTTAATGTAATTGTTGGTATCCTTCACAAATCAAAGAAACTACTTAATTAACAACAGTAGAGAAGTTACCATACAGGGTGCAATATATCAAACATGGTGCTGCATCAACTAGTACTCCATGATACAGAAATACACCAGGTACGTCCAAATTAAATCACAAATTAATTTGCAAGCTGCACTTACTTTACACAGGGTGATAATATAAATTTCAGTGGTCTGAAAGCAGCAGTTGATCATCACAAGCCGCTGAATAAGCAAATTATTGCACATTGAACCCGTCTGTCATTGCTCAGATAGATAACGTTGTTTAGAGGGCACTGCAATTGTTATTGGCCATTGGGATCCATTATCAGCATCAGTGAAGTGGCAAATGCGAATCAGCCCCTGGGGGGGTCAATAGCAACCACAATGTCAGCGCCAAATGGTGCTGTAAGTATAATTGATTGTTGCAGTATTGCATCTTTTGAATGATACTTATTTATGTATCAGTATTTGCATCACCACGGGTAATTGCAAGTAAAAGCAACAGTAGCAGGGATCTGGAAAACTGATTTGCATAACTGTGTGCTCATCAAGTTTCCAATTGTACATGCCTTCATTTTGAAAGGGACAGAATAATGAATGGATTTGCTACAAATGGTGTATTGCAATGAGTTTGGCCATTGTCTTTGTCCCAGAGAAGACAGCGAAAATTGCATAAATTGTGGATTTCACAGAATTATTCCTTGAAGGTTGAATGGATTACTGTATCTATACTGAAGTCACATATTTCTTAATTAGAATGCTTAAGGAACATGTCTCTAAGCCAGCCTCCCTGAAGGAGCTTAATGTAATATATTCTCTGTTTTACTAATTCTGAAGTATGGAAATTTGTGTTTTTTTGTTTTGTTTTGGGTGTTTTTTGGTACTACCCAGGCTTTGCTCACATCCTAAACCACATGATGGGAACATCTGCATTAGCCTCTTTTATTATGGAATATTGTAATGTTATGTAGTGGACTAAGCTTAACATATCATCCCATTGAATTCAATGGAAAGCCAAGGACTGGACTGCAAACCTCACAGTTCAAAGAATATTGTTTTCATTTTAGTTATTCCTGGCTCTGTTGCATTTAATTGTATCTTATGTAGCTTATGTGTTAAACATTTTGCGTTAAACATTTTGCTAGAATTCTAGTAAATCAAATCAAATTGCTAGTAAATCAAAAAATTCTACTTTGCAAATTGAATCAGTAAAAGTTCACCAAAGTTCTCATAAATGCATAGTTCAACCCAACTACTAATTCTGTGTAACGTGTACTATGAATAGTTTAGAAACCCTGTATAAATCATTAGCATCCATGTTGTTGGTAACCCTGTTAGCAATGACATGTGGAAAATGAAGGGTTAACATGTTATGGAAACAACATAGTGGTAGTCATATAAAAGTTCAAATGTAAATGTAATTCTGTGTGACACAAACTAGGCCCCTGCTGAGCACTGAATCAAAAGGAATATTTGTAACGATGGCCATTTTTCTGAGTATGAGTCATTCTGTTATTGGGGGGAATCTTATCTTGGCTTCAACAGGGCTGTGATGACTGTCAATCTCGCACCATTACAAAAGAAAGGATTGCTTTATAACAGCACTACAAAGAAAAACTGATGAATGAGAACCAGAAGTTCACAGTGGCGAACACGGTTAGTTTGAGGGTGTTTACTGACTGCATCAAATCGAACTTGCAGTCCTATACACAACATGCACAGATAATAATAATAATAATAATAATAATAATAATAATAATAATAATAATAATAATAATAAAACAAACAAAATAAACCTAGCTCTCAGCTTGTGCACTAACTAACAGTACTTCGTGTGGAACAAACACTAGCCCTTTGCGGTCCGATGTCGAACCCTGTCCGACATCATCAAAAAGACGTCAAGCACAGGTCTCTAGTCGTTTTTTCCCCGGAAAAAGCCAAGAAAATCTTTCAATGGCAGAGAGAGGCCCATAGAAGCCGGAAAAAGGGGGCGGGGGCGGATCTGAGCAATACACATAGCCCCGGCAGCACAGAGATAACGTGGACATAAACAAACAAGATAGCTGCTTCCGCATCCAGCGCTCAAAGAATATCACAGACAGCAGAGCTTTTTGAGATGTTATAGTATTAAAATAATGACTTGGATTGCATTATTGAGGAGTTTGGTGATAAAATGAGTGATCAGGAGATGATTTATCAGTATGCACGACTATGAAGAGGTATGTGAAAAATACAGCGAACAAGGGGTGGGGTGGGTCTGTAGATGCAGTACTGAGTGTCCTGTTGATATGCAGTGCCTTTTAAACCTGTTTTACTGTGAAAAAATACTTTTAAACAGCGCGTGTAAAATAAACAGTGTGTGTGAAAATAAATTGGACCTGACGCGCCTGAGACGCGCTGAATAAATGGACCGCTAAGGGCTAGATCTCTTACTCAAGTTTTGGTTTATTTTTGTTACTTCTGCTTCCTTACGCCTCTATCCCCTTCACAAAGCTATCGGCTAAGCCATTTCTATCGAGGTGCCATTAACTTTAACAAGCAGCTTTAACAATTATCCATAATTCGTTAAGGAAAGCAGCTGTGTATTTTTCGAGGGTGTGCATACATGCGGGAACTCATGACATCTAGTGGTCAACCCATTACAGTGCAATAAGTTTGATACTGCACCACAGTCATCATATTATTATTATTTATTTCTTAGCAGACATATCAGTCCACTTTTAAGAATCATCCACTTATAAGAATCAAAACACCCGGGACGGATGTGATTCTTATAGATGGACTGCACAGACTTCACTTCCTTGATGGTGTCCCTTGCTTTTCAATATTGCCACAGGGTGGCATTCACACATTCTTAATTAAAAAACAGGAAATAAAATTCACAAACTCAGAGTATCACTGAAAAGTAATGCTAACTTAGGTTAGCTACTTCCTGAGTCAGCAGTGACAATCTAATGTCATTGAATCCCGTCTGAATCACGTTATTTTATAAACAGTACTTATTTATTCATTTTTATGTAACACAATTTTTGTTCCTGGGTAGTAAGTGATATTTCCTAATTGCTTATGCCTCAAAAGTATAGAAAATGGCTATTATTCCCCACAAACTTTGCTTTTGTGACCAGGACAGTGATATTTTGAAATTTACCTATTTCCAATGAGAAAACGGGCGAATTTGTGTCTTTTCGTTCACATAAAGTCAGAAAAAAACAACATATGAAAAATTATGAAAAAGCTTTTCATAATCATACAGTAGCCCCTCGCTAAACCGGACATGTTTGTCCGACATAAGGAGGTGTCGGGTTTAAAAACAATACAATAAAATCGCACACACATACATTTGTCAGACCTCAAATAATGCAAAGAAAATAAGTTCATATTCATTTTTAAACAACACAATACTAATGTTTTAACTTAGGAAGAGTCCAGGACAACCTTGTACTTGGCTTGATTCATGCGTCCTTCACAAAGACAAATCTGCCCGATTCCAGCCTTGCTGAAGCACCCCCAGATGAGTCCAATTTTCAGCTTTGCCCAACACCTGGTCGTCTAATCGTTAGACGGAGACCTGGAGAGGCCTACAAGCCACAGTGTCTCGCACCCACTGTGAAATGTGGTGGAGGATCGGTGATGATCTGGGAGTGCTTCAGCAAGGCTGGAATCGGGCAGCTTTGGCATGAATCAAGCCAAGTACAAGGTTGTCCTAGAAGAAAACTTGCTTCCTTCTGCTCTGACAATGTTCCCCAACTCTGAGGATTGGTTTTTCCAGCAGGACAATGCTCCATGCCACACAGCCAGGTCAATCAAGGTGTGGATGGAGGACCACCAGATCAAGACCCTGTCATGGCCAGCCCAATATCCAGAAGTGAACCCCATTGAAGACCTCTGGAATGTGATCAAGAGGAAGATGGATGGTCACAAGCCATCAAACAAAGCCGAGCTGCTTGAATTTTTGCGCCAGGAGTGGCAAAAGGCACCCAACATCAATGTGAAAGACTGGTGGAGAGCCAGAATCAGGGTTATTCCACCAAATATTGATTTCTGTTGTGTTGTTTAAAAATGAATATGAACTTATTTTCTTTGCATTATTCGAGGTCTGACAACACTGCATCTTTTTTGTTATTTTGACCAGTTGTCATTTTCTGCAAATAAATGCTCTAAATGACAATATTTTTATTTGGAATTTGGGAGAAATGTTGTCAGTAGTTTATAGAATAAAACAAAAATGTTAATTTTACCCAAACACATACCTATAAATAGTAAAACCAGAGAAACTGAGAATTTTGCAGTGGTCTCTTAATTTTTTCCAGAGCTGTATATATATATATATATATATATATATATATATATATATATATATACAACATCTCAGTGGGGTTTAGGTCTGGACTTTGACTAGGCCATTCCTAAACTTTAAATTTCTTGTTCTTCAACCATTCTGATGTAGACTTGCTTGTGTGTTTTGGATCATTGTCTTGCTGCATGACCCAGCTGCGCGTCAGCTTCAGCTCACGGACGGGTGGCCTGACATTCTCCTGTAGAATTCTCTGATACAGAACAGAATTCATGGTTCCTTCAATGGTAGGAAGGGGTCCAGGTCCTGATGCAGCAAAGCATCCCCAAACCATGACATTACCACCACCATGCTTGACCGTTGGTATGAGGTTCTTACTGTGGAATGCAGTGTTTGGTTTTCGCCAGATATAACAGGGCCCATGTCGGCCAAAAAGTTCCACTTTTGACTCATCTGTCCATGGAACATTGTTCCAGAACCCTTGAGGATCATCTAGGTGCTTTTTGGCAAACTTGAGACGAGCATTCATGTTCTTCTTAGTGAGCAATGGTTTCCGCCTTGCTACTCTGCCATGAATCCCATTTTTGCCCAGTGTCTTTCTGATGGTGGAGTCATGAACACTGACCTTAGCTGAGGCGAGAGAGGCCTGCAGATGCCTGGGTGTTGTTCTAGGGTTCTTTGTGACTTCCTGGACGCCTTGCTCTTGGAGAGATTTTGGCAGGACGGCCACTCCTGGGAAGATTCACTACTGTCCCAAACTTTCTCCATTTGGACAATATGGCTCTGACTGTGGTTCGGTGGAACCCCAGAGCCTTAGAAATGGCTTTGTAACCCTTTCCAGACTGATAGGCATCAACAACCTTTTTCCGGAGGTCTTCAGGAATTTCTTTTGTTTGTGTGTGCTGACAACTTCACTCTGATGGTAAGGGCCAAAGTTAGTCAGATTTATTATACTACTACAACCCACAAAAAAATCTGACCAAATACAATGTGAAAAATGTGCAAAAATGCTGAAAATCAGACGGGGCAAATACTTTTCATGGCACTGTATATACAGTGCCTTGCATAAGTATTCACCCCCTTGGACTTTTCCACATTTTGTAGTGTTACAACCTGGAATTAAAATTGATTTAATTAGGATTTTTTGTCACTGATCTACACAAAATAGTCCATAATGTCGAAGTGGGGAAAAAAATCTACATATTTTTCAAAATTATTTACAAATAAAAAACTGAAAAGTCTTGATTGCATAAGTATTCACCCCCTTTGCTGTGACATCCCTAAATAAGCTCTGGTGCAACCAATTGCCTTCAGAAGTCACATAATTAGTTGAATGGAGTCCACCTGTGTGCAAATAAAGTGTCACATGATCTCAGATTAAATACACCTGTTTCTGGAAGGCCCCAGAGTTTGTTAGAGAGCATATCTATACAAACAGCATCATGAAGACCAAGGAGCTATCAAAACAAGTCTGGGATAAAGTTCTGGAGAAGCACCAATCAGGGTTGGGTTATAAAAAAATATCCCAAACTTTGAACATCCCCCGGAGCACTGTTAAATCCATTATTAAAAAATGGAAAGAATATGGCACAACCGCGACTCTGCCTAGAGAAGGCTGTCCACCAAAATTCAGTGACCAGGTAAGGAGGGCATTAGTCAGAGAAGCAACCAAGAGGCCAATGGTAACTCTGAAGGAGCTGGAGAGATCTACAGCTGAGATGGGAGAAACCATCCATGGGACAACTATAACCCGGACGCTCCACAAAGCTGGGCTTTATGGAAGAGTGTCGAGACAAAGCCATTGCTGAAAAAAACCCATATCAAATCCTGTTTGTATTTTGCCAAAAGGCATGTGGGAGACTGTGGCAATGTGCCCCACCCCTGTGTGTATATTATGTGTTGTATGTTGCGTGCGTGTGTTAATGTTGGTGTATAGTCATTGGTACACGGGATATAAACGGGTCTGTGTTTCACGTGTATTTAAAAATGTAGATTTATATTTAGGCACGAGGGGGGCACAAATCACTTCACGTGCTGGTTAAATGTAATATGTGAGCACGGGGTTGCACAGAATTAATTCACGTGCTGGGATTCAAGTGAATAATTAATTTAGTAATTGAATCCCAGCACAACAGTATATATAGACACATTTTCATTCACTCAGGGTTGGGTGTTCGGTGAGTGGAGAACGGGAGAGAGAGAGAAGGAGAAAAGTAATTGTTAAAATAATCGTTAAAAGAAGCTCACCGTGTTTTGTCTGTTTGGTCCGTTTTTGTTTGTCTTTTTATTTTGGCGTATAGTGCCGTGTCCTGTTTTGTGTTCCAACCTTTTATTTTCTGTTCTGTTTATTAAATGCTGAGCGAAAGCATTCGCTCAGCTTCACCTAACCACACATCTCTGTCTGTTTATTTCCTGCTTCTGGTCTGACGCCACCCACTCCGGCCGTCTTTGTGACAGAGACACAGCAAACATGTGGAAAAAGGTTCTCTGGTCTGATGAGACCAAAATTTAACTTTTTGGCCTAGCACAAAACGCTATGTGTGGCGCAAAGCCAACACTGCTCATCACCCTGAGAACACCATCCCCACGGTGAAGCATGGTGGTGGCAGCATCATGTAATGGGGATGCTTTTCATCGGCAGGGACTGGGAAACTGGTGAGGATTGAGGGCAAGATGGATGGAGCCAAATACAGGGAAACTCTAGAGGAAAACCTGTTTCAGTCTGCAAGAGACCTGGGACTGGGGCAGAGGTTCACCTTTCAGCAGGACAATGACCCTAAACACACAGCCAAAGCTACACTGGAGTGGTTTAAAAACAAGAACCTGAATGTCTTAGAATGGCCCAGTCAAAGCCCAGACCTGCATCCGATTGAGAATCTGTGGCAAGACTTGAAAATTGCTGTTCACCAACGGTCCCCATCCAACTTGACAGAGCTAGAGCAATTTTGCCAAGAAGAGTGGGCAAAAATTGCAAGATCCAGATGTGCAAAGCTGGTAGAGACTTACCCAAAAAGACTCACAGCTGTAATTGCTGCCAAAGGTGCTTCTACCAAGTATTGACTCGGGGGTGAATACTTATGCAACCAACAAATGTCTTTTTTTTTAATTGACTTTTTTGTCACAATAAAAAATATTTTGCACCTTCAAAGTGTTAAGTATGTTGTGTAAATCAAATGGTAAAAATACCAATTAAATCCATTTTAATTCCAGGTTGTAACACTACAAAATGTGGAAAAGTCCAAGGGGGGTGAATACTTATGCAAGGCACTGTATATATATATATATATATATATATACAGACATGCTCAAATTTGTTGGTACCCCTCCACAAAAAACGAAGAATGCACAATTTTCTCTGAAATAACTTGACACTGACAAAAGTAATTGGCATCCACCATCGTTTATTCCATATTTAATAGAAATCAGACTTTGCTTTTGATTTTTTATTCAACATAATATTGTAAATAATAAAACAAATGAAAATGTCATGGACAAAAATTATGGGACCGCTAACCTAATATTTTGTTGCACAACCTTTAGAGGCAATCACTGCAATCAAATGTTTTCTGTAGCTCTCAATGAGACTTCTGCAACTGTTAACAGGTAGTTTGGCCCACTCTTCCTGAGCAAACTGCTCCAGCTGTCTCAGGTTTGATGGGTGCCTTCTCCGGACTGCAAGTTTCAGCTCTTTCCATAGATGTTCGATAGGATTCAGATCAGGACTCATAGAAGGCCACTTCAGAATAGTCCAATGTTTTGTTCTTATCCATTCTTGGGTGCTTTTAGCTGTGTGTTTTGGGTCATTATCCTGTTGGAGGACCCATGACCTGCGACTGAGACAGAGCTTTCTGAACCTGGGCAGTACGTTTCACTCCAGAATACCTTGATAGTCTTGAGATTTCATTGTGCCCTGCACAGATTCAAGGCACCCTGTGCCAGGCGCAGCAAAGCAGCCCCAAAACATAACCGAGCCTCCTCCATGTTTCACTGTAGGTATGGTGTTCTTTTCTTTGAAAGCTTCATTTTTTCGTCTGTGAACATAGAGCTGATGTGACTTGCCAAAAAGCTCCAGTTTTGACTCTTCTGTCCAAAGGACATTCTCCCAGAAGGATTGTGGCTTGTCAATATGCATTTTAGCAAATTTCAGTCTGGCTTTTTTATGTTTTTCTTTCAAAAGTGGAGTCCTCCTGGGTCTTCTTCCATGGAGCCCACTTTCGCTCAAAAAACGACGGATGGTGCGATCAGAAACTGACGTACCCTCACCTTGGAATTCAGCTTGTATCTCTTTGGCAGTTATCCTTGGTTCTTTTTCTACCATTCGCACTATCCTTCTGTTCACTCTGGGGTCGATTTTCCTCTTGCGGTCGTGCCCAGGGAGATTGGCTACAGTTCCATGGACCTTAAACTTCTTAATAATATTTGCAACTGTTGTCACAGGAACATCAAGCTGCTTGGAGATGGTCTTGTAGCCTTTACCTTTACCATGCTTGTCTATTATTTTCTTTCTGATCTCCTCAGACAACTCTCTCCTTTGCTTTCTCTGGTCCATGTTCAGTGTGGTGCACACAATGATAGCAAACAGCACAGTGACTACTTTTCTCCATTTAAATAGGCTGAATGACGGATAACAAGATTGGAGACATGTGTGATACTAATTAAAGAAACTAATTAGTTTGAAATATCACTATAATCCAATTATTTATTATCTTTTCTAAGGGGTACCAACAAATGTGTCCAGGCCATTTTAGAATATCTTTGTAGAATAAGCAATAATTCATCTATTTTCAAAGCTTCTTTGCTTTATTCTATGACATACCAAAGGCATGCAAGTATACATGATAAAATAGCTTTTAATTTCATCACTTTTCAGGAGGAATGAAGCATTATTTCAATGAGCTGTAAGGGTACCAACAAATTTGAGCACGTCTGTATATATAATGGTGGTCTTGCTCTGCAGGTGTGCATGTAGTTTATAATCATGAATGTATGTTAGGTGATTTGACAGTGAAAATGACGCAATTCACTCATCTAAGGCAGTGCATAAAAAGTTTGTATATTGGCTGTACCAGTTCTAGGGTGAAACCTTATTGCTTTCTGCAATTTGCTACAGCTGCTGACGCTGACAGATCTCTGAAATATCCATTTGTGCTTCATTTTGGCCTTCATCCCAACTTATATAAAAATCTCTACTGACATTTTTTTTAATAGCAATTCTTTAGTTGCCAAAAAACAGCAAAGCTATCATCTCACAAATGTTACAACTGCAGCACTTGCAGGGCCTGTAATTTGTTGCCTGTAATAAGGGAGCGTCTGCAAATGTTTCAAGCATGACTAGCAGTCACAAGAATAAGATATTTACAAATCACCAAAAACAAAACAAAAACAATTCTGTTAATGTTAATAATGCTACTTGGTGTGTGTCGCTGATTCATATTAAATTAGCATCTGTTCTATATATCACAGGCACTAACCAAATACCTAGTGGGGAAGCCAAGCTTCAATGCCCAGATGTGTATGCCAGGTAACAGCTGCTTTATTGAAATACACTCAGCAGCAAATGAAACACAGTTTGTGCTAAAGGCTTTACACACATAGACTGTTGTTCTCTCTCTCTGTATCCCAAGCTCTCCTAAGCCAGCCAGGATGAGGTGACTGTGAGGCTCATCTCCCGGTTCACTGGTAGTAAACCCCCTGAGACAGGTGTCCTTCCTTAACAATTTAAATGAAGTAATGCAACTTCTTTGCAAATGCAAATAGGTGATGTTGGCTTACTAAGATCCGCTCTCCAGCCTTCTGTTATCAGTCAGAATCCATAATAAATTGTGCATTACATCGTTAGACATAAATATTGTCAATTTTGAGTCAATTATATGAATGAAAAAGGGAATACCTAATTACATTAATGTGTACCTGGGTTCGGTTATGCATGTGACTATAGCTTACAGCTTTGGAATCCAGTTCACCAGGTAATATGAGGCACAGCAACTTCTGCAACAGTTACATTTCTGCATCATGAAGGGGGCATTAGGATGACAGCCGCAAGCTGTGCACAGTGGGGGGTGATCGCTGTTCGGTAAAGGAAGTAAAAGCTGAAACATGTTTTGTGGTTTATTTTTCATATGCTATAGACCAAGGGTTCCTAAGGAGGGCCGCTTAACAGGTGGGACATTGGGTGGTGGGCCACCTGATAAAATTCACCTATAATTAAACATCAATATGTGCAATAAATATAACATACCTTTATAGATAGTCCCAAGACATACATCTTTTCGGCTGACTTTTCTTTTTTGGTTTCTGAAATAGGATTTTTTTTTTTTTTTTAGATCATGTTTGTATTTATACTTTATTGGCTGGTTTCACAGACCCAGATTAGCACTAATCTTGGTTTACCTTACCTAAATTAACATTGGGTAGTCCAGGCCTAGTACTAATCAGGGTCTGTGAAACCAGCCACTTATGTGTGTTTATGGGGACATCCTAAAACAATTACTGTGGCTTAATGTGCTTAAATGGAAAACAAATGCTTACAAACATTGCCAATATCAGGATTAACAGTTCCAATACTATCCTAAAATAAGTCATGGTTTTCATTAACATAATAACATTAAACCCTAAAAATAACCTGGTAATGTAAACTGCTCGTAATGTGAAAAGTGCTTAATGTGCAAAACGAGGTTATTCATTATGTTTACCGCCATTCAGTGGCATCTATTGGGATTCCTTATTTAAAAATACATACATATGTTTTAAAATTAAAGATAAAATGCTGTTTTTTTCAGTCATCTGAATTTATTACAAACCAGTGCCAAAATAAATAAATCCAGAATAGTGTAATGATCTGTGCATTTATTTTGTACCGTAATTCTGCTGTGTAAGCGTGTTTACGTACTGTGTGTGTCTATGTCGTTCCCATTGTTTGTAATTGTGTTCCCTTCCCCCTCTGTATTTCCCGCCGTTGTTTAACTCTGTCTCTGTGGCTGTGTGACCCTAGCCTGCGCCCGGGGGCATGTTCTGTGTCTACCATGTGCTTGGCCCTGTCCCCCTGTATCAGTGGGCGCGTTAAGTAAGTAAACCACTCAGAGTGCCTCAGTAAAATAATCAGTTTAATGGCTTACTCAGTTCCGTTCCTGCTGAGCCGCTCAGAGCGCTCCTCAGCATTTTTCATCAGTGACCAGAGTGAGCGCACGGAGATCGCCACCTGCAGGAAGCAAGTGGAGGTGACAGATGCAATTGACAAATTTACTTTGTATGTCACCGAAGATGAATTGATTCGACTTAATGAAGGTATATATTAATGCATAAGATGGTAAAAATTACTGTTTTTGAATTTTTATCATTTAATTATTTCATTTTTCTAAATTTAGCGCTATTTTATAGTTATTTATATAGCGCTGTTTTATAGTTATTAATGTATTATTATTTTTAGTAGTATTAGTATTATTATTCCTTCTCAAATCAATTCTATGCAATGTCGGTATTAAACACAGCCAGGTATGAGGCTCAGTCCAAACAGCACCGAGGTCAGTGAGGTACTGGGATCGGGGCACAATAACTTCACACAGGGCAAGATACTTTTTATTTATCTCTTTATATACTGTATGGAGAGTTGGATGATTTAAAATACTACAATGTTCAAATTTATATGTGGAGATTTGGGTGATTTGAAATGTAGCATCTTGGCATATTAAGATTTATCGGTCGTTACATTGTAATTTGTCAGTTGGAGTAAAATACCAGCACAAGATTCCTTTTAAAATGAAACATTCTTAACATTTTTAATTATTAAAATGAAACATTCTTAGACTGATAGACTAACGTTACCGACTTGGGGCTAAAAAATATTTTATTTAATCACAAACGCACCATTTAAAAAGGGGGTTATGATGTCATTTTTTTGCTGCCTTTTTATTACATATGCCGTCACAAAAATTAATACCATGTTAATCTATAAAGGCTTTTCCATTGCAGTCATTTTCTGTACCTACTGTGTGCCATTATAACTACCGGTACTGTAAAGTTTTGTAATATGGATTTACTGGTTGTAATTTTTTTTTTAAAATTTTGTTTTGTTTTATTCTAGGGAGTGAACAGCACTGCTGGACACAACATGTCTGGGACAAAATTGCATTAAATATTCAGGCGGTTGGGTACAGTTTTGGAAGTTCAGTAGTATGTGACAAAAACTGGCAAAATTTAAAAAGAACTTACAAAACTGTATCTGACAATAAAGCCGGTAGAGGAATATTTTGATGTAATGAATGACATTCTTGGTAGGGATCCTGCAGTAACACCAGCTGCATTGTTGGAGACAGCAGCAGTAGCATCCCCTGAACCGCAGGCAGGATTTACCATCTACATCTACATCAATATCACCCAAACCCCCCTCAAAATCTAACAGGAGATCATCACAGAGTAGCCCACCATCATGGTTTAAGAAATACACTAATGAAAGAAAAGAGGACAGTGACCAAAAATGTAATAAATTAATAGAAATAGGTAATAAACAACTGGATTAATAATAATAATAATAATAATAATAATAATAATAATAATAATAATAATTTCTTAGCAGACGCCCTTATCCAGGGCGACTTACAATTGTTACAAGATATCACATTATACATTATTTCACATTATACAGATATCACATTATTATTATTTATTTATTTTTTTACATACAATTACCCATTTATACAGTTGGGTTTTTACTGGAGCAATCTAGGTAAAGTACCTTGCTCAAGGGTATAGCAGTAGTGTCCCCCACCTGGGATTGAACCCACGAACCTCCGGTCAAGAGTCCAGAGCCCTAACCATAGAGATGGGTTTTGTGGTTTAATTTTATAATAATAATAATGATTTCCACGAGAGTAGATGTTAAAACTTCATGCTGATTTGAACTCGGCTCTCGCCAAGATAAGCACCAACTAAGACGTAGCTTTACAGTAAACTAATGTGATCCATATGTGTCTCCATCCATTTACGTTTCCTTCCATATGATGATGTAGATATCCTTCTGTCTGGTGTTAATGGCTGAAGTGTAATGCTGGCTCCAGGGATCAGCTTATTTTGCCTCCCTGGCGCATCAGCACACACAACGGCTGCGATGCTGGCTCCGGGGATCAACCAAAGTGCGGCCTCCCCAGCGCATCAGCATGACAACCGTCTGGATTGAGCTAAGTAGGGTACATCTCTGGGGTTTTCAAGTGGGCACCTTCCATCCTCAGTGTTTCGTCGACTAGCCCACGACACCTCAAGAGGGCTCGACGGTGATTCTGGCGTCCCAGCATCACCCCCCTCCGTCCCCCAGTCAACTCAGCCCAGCTTACTTACCTGTACATCAGCGTTTCTTTCTTTCTATTGTGCTTGGGATCCCCCAGCCAGAATCTTTCCGTCTCAACCACAGCCAGTTGCTGCTCCTCTCTGCTGCTTCAGATAAGTTCTTCACTGTGCGACGCAACTCTTGACCACTGAATCCGACGTCTCTGAGAAACCGGGTTGTAGAGTGTGCCACAAATCCTCGACAACCCACTTCCACTGGGTAAACCCGAACTCTCCATCCTCGCTGTTCCGCTTCAGTGGCTAGTTGAGCATACCGCAGTTTCTTCCTCTCATACGCGTCATCTACAGCATCCTCCCATGGCACTGTTAACTCTACCAGGTGAACAAGGCGTGCTGATCCAGACCACAAGACAATATCTGGTCGAAGGTTAGTGGTGGCAATCTCAGGTGGAAAAATAAGCCGTTGACCAACATCTGCCAGCATTTTCCAGTCTCTAGCAGCTTCCAGTTGTCCTGGGCGAGGATTGGTTTTAACACCTTTTCTTGGTGGTTGCTCTCCTGGGCGGAGGAATGTTGTCTTTTGTGTGTAATGTTTTGATGGAACAGGTGACAACTTATTGGTCATGTTACGCTTGTCTTCCAATGCTAAGGCCAAACATCGCAGCACCTGGTCATGGCGCCAAGTAAACCGTCCTTGGCTAAGAGCCACCTTACATCCTGTCAAAATGTGCCTTAATGTTGCAGGTGATGAACACAAAGGACATGAGGGATCCTCTCCTACCCAGAGGTTTAGGTTCTGTGGTGATGGGAGAACATCATATGTTGACCTGATGAGGAAACTGATCCTGCTCTGTTCCATTGACCATAGGTCTTGCCAGCCAATCTTGCGTTGTTCCACACTCTCCCATCTCACCCATTCTCCCTGCTTGGCCTGGGAAATGGCCTTTATACACCTCATCCTCTCCTCCTGCTTTTGCACCTCGTTGACTACCAGCTTCCTCCTTTGAGCTGGGGCTGCCTTGTGCCATGTAGGAGGAGCTGAACTGAAACCAAGACCCCCTCTTCCATGCTGAACTTGCCCCATGATATCACCAATTCGAAGGGCAGCCTTTGCATCTTCCACAGCTTTCTTTGCCGCCCACTTTCTTCCAGTTTTCAACACAGGTGCTGCCTCCCTTACGCATTTATCGCGTGACTCTACTAATGTCATTTCCAGTCTGACCTTGGCGCACTTAAACTCCTCGGTTAGAGCAGAGACTGGTAGCTGCAGTATTCCTTTACCATAAAGTCACACTCTGCTGAGGCAGCGTGGAACTCCCAACCATTTCCTGATGTATGAACTGATTAAAGCTTCCAGCTTCTCTACTGTTGTCAAAGAAACCTCGTACACAGTCAGTGGCCACAGCAACCTCGGCAGTAGACCAAACTGAAAGCACCAGAGTTTTAGTTTACCTGGTAGAGTGCAGCTGTCTATGCTCTTCAACCCTTCCACTGTTTGTTGTCTATAATAATAATAATAATAATAATAATAATAATAATAAATTGTAGCGCTCCTCACACCAAGGTGTCTCAAGCCCTGTACAATTTTATGTCCAAGAGTGACATTTTGGAACTAAGCATTTTAAAGTCGTAATACATGTGTTGATAATAATCTGTAATTGTATATATGAAATTAACAGAATTTGTTAATACAATTCATGAAATTGATACATTTATCATCTGTGGGTTCTTTTTTATATATAAATCTTAATACACTAAAAAAAACTGCAATTTTGTCTTTGTTTACTTCTATTCTTAGACAATACATTTTAAATACAAGTAGCTTAGAAATAAATTATACTACAGTAGTCTAGCTGTAAACATATTATCCCGCTTAAATGCGGCAGTAGTGTTACAAATACCAAAAAGCAAAGAATTATTACTCTCCATTTTAAAAGTCGCTCTGCGCTCTCGTGTAGCAGAGCGTTAAGTCATTTAAATTCAGCTCAGTGTGCTTTCTGAGCGTTCTCACTTGGAGCTGCTCAGTTACTTAACACACCCAGACTTGTAATGCATGGTCAGTGTCTCCCCTGTGATTGGTCCTGTTTATGAGTCACGGTGTGTTCACATGTTCCGTGTGCTCCCATTGGCCCGAAGTATGCGGCAGAGGACTAATGGGAGGCGTAAGCTCCGGTACCCGAAAGGGGCAGAGTATAAGAAGGCACTGCACTGCCAGTTGTTGTTGTGTTCTGGTTGCCATGGTTCCTGAGAAACTGACAGAGCTGTGGACTGTGTGTGCAAGGAGTGAAACTACTGAATAAAAGCTTTTGGAACAAGGAACAAGCGTGTCTGTCTCCCGTTTTCTGGCTGCCCTTTTAAACGCTACAATATTGTATATCACAATCAACACGACTCTGTTTTCATCCACGCAGTTTAATTACAAAAGTATGATTTATTTTAGGATAGTATTATGAAGTGTTAAGCTTGATATCTGCAAAGTTTGTAAGCATTTGTTAAGCAGGTTATTTTTAGGGCTTAACATGATTATTATAGTGTGTATGTTAATGAAACCCATGAGTTTATGCAGCTGAGATTTTTCTGAGATCATTTGTGACAGTAATCACCGAATCCCTCCCCCCCTGACTGTACATGTGTCTTGTTTTCATGTTCTTAAAGCTACAGTAGCGCCGCACTGCAATGTGCGCTGCTTGTACCAATATTGAGCAGAAAATTAACTTGTAATGGCCCAAGTCTTTTCATTCCAAGAAAATGTAGAAAACTCTTAGAAATGTTTGACAAGGGCCACAGACAGTGCCATATTGGGAACCCCTGCTGTAGACTATCAAAAGCCCTTAAAACCTTTTTTTTAATGTTTAAGACACAAGCATGGATGCCTGGCCTAACCTTGTGATCTACTGTATGCGATCAATGCAATGATGTTTTTAAGGTGGCTACTAGCTGCATACCTCCTAATTGGCTAGTGATCGATGGATCAGTGTAGTGAAACACAGTTCATTGCCGAAATCATAGTGAGAACGATGATGTTGTATTTCATACATGTGACGCCTAGACTACAGAATTCTGAGAAGTGAACTGCTGTTTTAAAATATTTTGCAAATTGCTGTGGCTGAATCTAGTCCTTCATACTTTCATTGAAGTGACGCATCAATCAGAGGGCTGAAAATCTCTAAAACAGTGTGTGGCAATGCGCCCCGCCCCTGTGTGCATTTGTGTGTTATATGTTGTATGTTGCGTGCGTGTGTTAATGTTGGTGTATAGATTGGTACACGGGATATAAACGGGTCTGTGTTTCACGTGTATTTAAAAGTGTATATTTGTATTTAGGCACGGGATTGCACATCACGCACGTGCATTTAAAATATAATATGTGAACACAGGGTTTCACGTAATGAATTCACGTGCTGGGATTCAAGTGAATAATTAATTAGTAATTGAATCCCAGCACAAACAGTATAAATAGATGCACGTTTAGTCACTCGTGGTTGGGTGTTCGGAAGAGGAGAACGGGTGAGAGAGAGAGGAGTAATTAAGATCGTAAAAGTAAAGAGAAGTGTTTTGTTTGTACTCACCGTGTTTGTTTGTCTCTCCGTGCACCGTTTGTTTAGTGTTAATCCGTTTTGTCTGTCTGTTTATTTTGGCTATAGTGCCGTGTCCTGTTTTTGTGCTGTTTGAAACCTTTTATTTGTTAATAAACGCTGAGTGCAGCCATTGCACTCAGCTCATCACCTTAAAAATAAAATAAATAAATAAATAAATAAATAAATAGACAAACAAAACGGACTACACAGACAAACGGTGCACGGAGAGACAAACAAACACGGTGAGTACAAACACTTATATTTACGATCTTATTTTACGTTTCTCCTTCTCTCTCTCACCCGTTCTCCACTCTCGAACACCCAACCCCGAGTGACAGAAACGTGCATCTATATATACTGTTGTGCTGGGATTCAATTACTAATTAATTACTCACTTGAATCCCAGCACGTGAATTCATTACGTGAAACCCTGTGTTCACATATTATATTTTAAATGCACGTGCGTGATGTGCAATCCCGTGCCTAAATACAAATATACACTTTTAAATACACGTGAAACACAGACCCGTTTATATCCCGTGTACCAATCTATACACCAACATTAACACACGCACGCAACATACAACATATAACACACAAATGCACACAGGGGCGGGGCGCATTGACACACAGTGCCACAACAAACACTTCACACGAAGCCTGGTCCTTATGTTTCAACTGTGGGACTATATACCACAAGGAACTTTGGATTAGGTATGTTAAACACTACAATATTGTATACCACAATCAACACGACTCAGTTTTTATCCACGCAGTTTAGTTACAAAAGTATGATTTTTTTAGGATAGTATTATGAAGTGTTAAGCTTGATATCTGCTTTGTATATGGTAAACTGTGGTAATTAGAAACAAAATTGTTAAGTTTTAGAAAGTGTACTTGAGTTTTTAGTATACTTTCTAGAGGACTCAATGTTTTATGGAGAATAATCATTTTATTCACTGAATATCACATGATCTAAATGTCTGATATTCTTTCATTGAACGCAGATATATCTTGAGGCACAGTAGTGACTCCAGCCAGTTTAGAATGAATGGAGATTTAAAAAATATGGTAATATACTGTATATGCAGGAGAAACTTTAAGGGAAATGTAGGCAGAAGGACAGATCCGTACAGATCTAGACATTATAAAAAGAGCATTTTAATTAGCAGGATAAATATGCAGCCATAACGTGGTAAAAAGTCTAACAATACCTGTACCAGCAATAATGATGCTCAACGATAGAAGTCATATTGGGCCAAGTTACAAAAAGGCTCACTCCCATATAGATATGATACAAATGGCTGACACACACCCTGGAAACTTGTTCCTTATGTAAATGTCATATGGCGAGTTTCTAAAGGAGCGTTAGCTTTTATAGAAATTAATGGAGCTTTAGGGTCTACCTTAGCTTTCCGCAGGCTGCAACAAGTACAGGAGGCATGCCATTGTCTCACATCTGGTTCCATACAGGGCCAATAGAAGCGACGTCTCAGCACAGACAAAGTCTTCTCAATGGCCAGGTGTCCATTCTGTTTGTGGTATTGCTGCCAGATCTCCTTCCTCTTTACCTGGGGGAGAACAATCTGATGGCAAACTTCCTTACTGTTTGGGTCAGTTATTCGTCTACAAAGGACTCCATCTTGATCATGCAGTCTAACCACCTGTTGTAGGACTTGTCTAACTCCCAACGGCATCTGTCGCCGTTCGTCAGCAGTTATAGAACGACCACGCTTCCGGTAATACTGCACACACTGGAGAATGGGGTCCCCATACTGGCTCTGTCTCTATAGGTTGGGCTCCCATCGAGCTTCCAAACTGGCAAGTCTGAAACAGCAACAGTTAGTCCTAAACAAGCTCAGTACTCACATTAGAAAAAGCAGGAACCTCCAAACCATCTTCAGCTGGCGGTGGGTCTCAAGAGTGTTCATTGGACAGGCGAGAAAGGAATCCGCATTGATGTTATTTCGGCCCGCTCTACTGAATATCAAATTTGAAGTTAGCCAGCTGGGCAACCCATCGTTCCACCACTCCCAATTGAGCAGTCTGTAAATGAGCCAATGGGTTATTATCTGTGCACACCGTAAATTTGGCCCCCAACAGGTAATCCTTGAACTTGTCAGTGATAGCCCATTTCATTGCTAACAACTCCAATTCAAATGAGCAGTAGTTGGAATCATTTTATTTCAGCTGGATGCAGACTACGGCTGGCATATGCTATTACTCGTTCCTTGCCTTGCTGTTTCTGAGCCAATACTGCTCCTAACCCTGTTTTACTTGCATCCGTATAGAGAGTAAAAGGCTGTGTAAAATTTGCAAATGCTAATATGGGAGCTTCCAGTAGGGCTTGTTTTAGTTTTCCAAAAGAAAGTGTACATTCTTCGATCCAACTGATAGGTAAGCGCCCATTTGTTTTAGCATTAGGGATGCCTACTATTAAATTTTGCAGGGGGGCTGCAATATTAGCAAACTTTGGTATAAATCGATGATAGTACCCAGCAAAACCTAAGAAAGAGCATACCTGTTTCACTATAGCAGGACAAGGCCAGTCTTTAATGACAGTGACCTTCAGAGAGTCTGGGGTAATCCCATCTCTGCTTACCCGATGTCCCAGATAATAGACTTCCAATGAAAAGAGCTTACATTTCTCCGGTCGCAGTTTTAATCCATGCAGACACAGTTTCTCAAAGATGGATTCCAAGTGTTGCAGGTGAGTATGGAAATCTAGAGAATACACAATCACATTGTTAAGATAAATTAACAATGATTCAGATACTTGCACCCCCCAGACAATATTACATGAAGGGCATGCGCTCAAATTCGTAAAGGCCAAAAGGGGTGGTAAAGCAGTTTTTTCCGGTCCTCTGGTTCTACCTCCACCTGCCAGTATCCACTTGCTAAATCCAATGTGGAAAACCAGCTAGCCTTGGTCAGAGTGGTGAATGATTCCTCAATGCGGGTAAGAGGGAAGGAATCTTTATGACTGACACCATTCAGCTTCCGATAATCTACGCAGAATCTCCAGGACCCATCTTTTTTCTTCACTAGTACAATGGGAGAATCCCATGGACTTGTACTTTCCCTAATTACTTCAGACTTCATCATGCCCTGCAACAGTGTCTTAACCTCAGAATACAGCATGGGTGGAATGGGTCTATACCTCTCTCAAATGGGGGCAACACCGTCCGTCTCAATTGTGTGACGTATGCTAGATGTGCGCCCATAGTCTTCCTCATGTTCGGCAAACACATTTTTCCACTTTTGTAGCAAGGTGTCCAATTGCTGTTCCCCTGTCAAATCTCCCCCAGTTTGACATTCATTTGATTGGGTTCACTATGCTGCACTGCTTGGTAAAAACTTCTCTACTTTGTCCGAGTTCTTCTGGATGAACTGGACTCCAGAGGAATCTTCAACTTGTGTTGAATCAACCAAGGATGCTATGGCCAACTTTTGATACTTCTGCAAATGCATAGCAAAAGGCTGTTCATTCCGGACACGAATGGGCACCCAACCTTGTGTCACCATCCCCAAGGACCTGGCAACTTGGACATTACCAGCTTCGTGCAGGGCTTCAATGAGGCAGCAATAAGGTTTCCCCTAACCCCTACAGGTAAGCGTCCCCATAGAGTAGCTTTACTTCGAGCTGGAATATCCATTGGGTGTCAATACGCTGGACGGACGAAGCCTACAGACCTGATCTGCTGTCTAGATTGTTCTTCCTGTTGGCAGATAGCAAAAGCTTGAGTCCAGGCGCATCTAGTATTTCGGTCTAGCTGATGGGAGATAAACTTCTGCTGGAACAAATTTTTCCAACACGAGGCAATAATGTTCATTCTTATTAACATATGTGTATGGTAGATAAAAAAGGTACACTCTGAATATATTGAAAAAAAGCCAGATTTATTAAACATAATTAATACAGCTATTGTCCACATGTTTGGCAACAGGAGTATATTGCAGCTGTGCTGTATGTCAAACGTAAGATGCAAAAATGAAAAAAGCAGCCTCGTTCCTGCTTCTGATGCTATTTTTACGTGAGTATGAAACTTGACTGTGTCACTTTCTATTCTTTATTTGTTGGCTGACAAGGTGGATTCTCTATTCCCAGTAACCATTAATTCCAAACATGTGACAAGCAGTAGTGCAGGTGGAAGAAGGTACTCAAGGAGTGCCAATCAGAAATGCACAAAGTGTAAATTGGACTACTTTGATAGGAGCAGTTGACTTCAATCATTTCAGTCAGTAAAACAAATTGCAATTGGGTTTACTAGTATGTTACATACAGTAGCTTTTTTAAGGACAGGGAGCTTTTTAATACAGTAATCTTATATTTAATCTACCGCAATGCAGTTTACTGAATAAATGAAGTAAAATGCAAATAAGGTAGGCCTAATCTGAACCTTTTCCTATAGGGATTTAGTTGAGCAGTGTTTTGTCCAGATTGTTTGATTAACTAAAATAAAATGGTAATGTTCCTGTTTTTACTGATTTGGGGAGGCACAATGCAGTTTTTAAAAAAAGAGAGATTTGTTCATCTTTTATTATGTTCCTAAAATCGAATATTGATCCTGTCTTTTTGTAATTACAAAATGATAACATCTTGCCAACCTTATATGCATATCTTCTTAACCAAATCCCCATTTCATTGGATCAATACTGCAGTACACAATGAAAGCAAGATGATTTCTATGTTTTTCTTGGCAGGCAATTTAAAATAAATTGCTTATTTTCTTATCAAACAACTGAAAATGGCAGCAACTTTAGCTTTTTGCCTCTTAGGACCTCCAAGGTACAATAATAATGCAGTAGAATGAGAACTCGGTTCTTTCAAAAAAATACCCTACCTGCCCCAAGTGCTGTCCTCTTGTTAGATGTTGAGAAGGCTTTTGAATGGGATTATCTCTGGTCAGTATTAGATCACATGGTACTGGGGGCAGAGTTTATCAAAATGATAAACATTGTACATGCAAATCCATCAGTGATGGTTCTTACTGGCACCAAATGCTCTTCACAGTTTGATATTTCTAGAGGTACTCGTCAGGGTTGCCCTCTCTCTCCGTTGCTGTTTGCTGTCTCACTGGAACCCCTCGCACAAGCAGTCCGTCACTGTTACTTTTACCCCCATTGAAATCAAGAATACACAACACTCCATCTCACTGTATGCTGACAATGTACTATTGTTTATTAATCCTCTGCAGTCCATTTATTAAGTGCGCGTCAGGCGCGTCAGGTCCAATTTATTTTCACACGCGCAGTTAATTTTAGACGTGCTGCTTAAAAGTATTTTTTTCCACAGTCAAACGGGTTTAAAAGGCCCTGCATATCAACAAAGCACTCACTAGGCATCTCCAGCCCCGCCCCACCCTTTCGTTCGCTATAGCTTTCACACATGCTAAGAAATAAATAATAATAATAATAATAGTCATACATACCAATCAATAATCTCCTGATCACTCGTTTTATCATCAGATGCCTCAATAATGCGATCCAAGTCATTATTTTATTACTATAACACCTGAAAAAAGCTCTGCAAATGTCTGTGATATTCTCTGAGCGCTGATGCAGTCACAGGCAGCTTGTTTCCTTATGGCCGCTCCTATCTTATCCCAGGGGCAAGTATGACTAATCATGAGATACGTCCTTTTTTGTTATTTTTTTTTTTTCGGCTCGGCTCCTGTCGCTCCCACTCGCCATTGAATGGTTTTCTCTGCTTTTGCGTCTTTTTGATGATGTCGGACAGGGTCCGACATTGGACCGGATAGGAATAATTGCAATGTCTGACCAGGTCCGACATAGGACCGCAAAGGGTTAAAAATATTTCCCAATCGCTCCTTCATTTGCTTGCTCTTTTTGATGAGTTTAGTGCACTATCGGGATGTAAAATTAATTGGTCAAAATCTACACTGATGCCTTTGAATGCTGCAATCACAGATATAGCGCTGCCCACAGACATACAGGTTGTAAAACACCTCAAATATGTCGTAGTTGAAATTTATTCATCTTTACATATGACTGTAATCACTAACTTTTATAAGACATTTAGACAGGTGGAGGATAATCTAAACAGATGGACACAGCTCCCTAATTCATTTCGAGCCCGCATTTCCATAATAAAAATGAATATCCTTCCACGTATAAATTTCTTCAGTTCGATGCTTTCACTCACTCCCCCGGTGTGTTATTGGGACAAATTGCATTCAGTGATCTCCAAGTTTCTGTGGAAAGGGAAGCAGCAATGCATTAAATTTCATACATTACATCGTGAAAAATCCTCAGGAGGACTGTCTTTACCAAATTTCAAATTTTACTGCTGGTCTTTTATGTTGCGACTGTTTGATGCTAATACTCTTGTATCGTGGTGACAATTAGAAGAAAACTTAGTATCTCCTATTAGACTATAAGACTTGGTTTATTCTGGCATTCCCTTTAAACAATGCAAATTACGCTTTGGACCCATAATTTCGTATTTGATCACGGTGTGGCGTTTGGTGGAGAAGCACACTAAATCTCGAACGAAGTGGTCTCCTCACTCGCCTATCTTTTATAATACTGCGCTCTTATTGGGTGCCGCCCTTTCTCTTTCCCTCACTGGAGTGAAAAGGGGGTTCGGGGGGTTAATGTACGATTGACATGTTTTGAAAAGAACTGAATGGCAATTCCATTATTGTGTATTATAAAAAAACACTGAACAATTAATGCAATGTGATCAGCTCCTTTGTCGTAGCACCTGAGCACACCACAATTTGATATGCAAACATATATTAACTAGGAGAATTAAACAGCACCAATATCACCCACCATTGGTTAGATGTTCTCACAACAAAGCTGGTATTTCTTATGCAATTGAATTACTTCCGTATCAGTAATTGACACAAACTCAAAATTGGCAGAGGCGTTCACTACATCACAGATGTTTGTCAGCTTTGGCTTGTGTGAAGCAGAATATTTTCAGTGTTTGTTTTCCTCTAACTCCTGATTTATATTTATGGCTCTCATTTCATCAACTCTTCTGGAAGAAGATGTCTGAGACTGTGATTGAAGGCAGTATAAACCTCACATTGCCTGAAGCAATGAGCAGCTGTTGTTTTTAAAAGAGAACAAAATAAAGACATACTGGCCTTCAGACTATTGTTTGTGATCTTGACAGCCTAGTCATTGACAGGACAGGTCTGCAGAATGAAGTCCAGTACTTCAGTTTGACAAGAAGGACCATGGTAAGTTTCCAGTGAAATGGTGACATTGTAAGCTACAGAGGCCACGAGAGAATCATGAGTATAAACTGTATGTGAACCAAATGGACGCAATACACACACACAAAAAAGCACTTAAAAGGTCTATGGGGACAACAGGTCTGGTCCTCATTGCATGTATCAGCTAGGACATTGGGATTGCACCCATGGAATAGGCATAGGAAGCGTACATTAGACTAAATATGCATTGAGTGGCAGCTGTCCTTATGCAAAATTGCATTTAGTTTGGTCGCCTGTAAAATTGTTCATATGTTGTGTATTGCTATGAATTGTTCAAGTTCTTGAAGGTTTTTTTTTTTTTATAGTAAATCAGGATAAAATGCACAAAATTATTTCTTCATGACAGATTTTGAAAATACAATATAGCAAAAAAATATATAGCAAAATGGAGGTCAATGCAAATCTTGCTCTGTGGGAAAATTATATCAAATTGTTTTGAGACTGGTTTCATATTCCCCATCACATTGATTGTTTTTGACGTATCCTAAGTCTATCAAGTTAACCTTTTATGCAGTTTGCATCAGATCTAAATAGATGAAATTGGATATATAAAGGTTTAATATATAGTTTGTGCAAAATTCAGTAAAATCTAATTTCTCCTGCTTGACTATTCTCATTAGACCTCTGATTTGAGAGCATTTCAATTGGTGTGGGATGTGGGATGGTAAAACACTGTGCAAATAAAAATGATTACATCATATTTTTGATCTGGTAACAAACATTAAACACTATTTTCTGTAGCATGTTCCATATACACTATCCTCTAACATGGGTGTTCTAGTCACATCATCAATATACTGGTATTAATTTTAATTAATACCAACAATTGATTCATAACATTTTATGTTCTAGTATTTAAGAAAATATTATGCAATATTATGCACAATCAAATAATGTGTTGAAAACGTGATTGTGAATTATGTGAATCAAAATCATGTACAGACAAAAGCCTCAGGTGAAGCTTTTGTCAACTTGAATTAATTATATGGTAAATTCTACTCCTTTCAGGTTTATACTGTAAATTGTACTTCAGTCTGTTATATACCCTATACACCCCCCCCCCCCCCGTTTATGACATATCTTTATTTCAAGGATTTAACATATTGATAGCTTTTTAACATTTAATGAACTAAATAGAAATATGTTGATAGCAGCTAAATGTATTCCTAAATGTCAGTCATGCACAGTCAGACTGTGGTGAAAATGTTTACTGAGGAATTCATCTTTTATGAGTAAAACCATTGCAAGACAGATTTGTATGATACAAGCAAGCAAAATAACATTCCCAGGTATTAACTGGTTTGAAGATGCTTTCCATACAGTATTTTAAATGACTTTTTTCAGTTTGATACTCTATCCAGCCTATTTCAATGCTTCTCATGTATTCCAATTGCCCAATTTCATCTCCTTAATTTACAGTACATTTTGTCATCAAATTCAATCAAATTGGAGTAGAACAATGATTCTACTGTACACCAAAACACAATGAACCCTGTTTTCCACTGGGCTGTAATGATAAGGCACAACTTATATAATTTAGTACCAACAATTATTATATAATCACACTTACATCTGTTTTGTAATCTCATTGTACTCCTATATTTCTGTTCATAAACTTAAAACAAGGGAAATCTCAAAAACAGAAAGTCGAAAATCCAACCCAATGGGATGAGGCTTCAGACAAAATGTGATTTGTAGAACTGTGGTGTATTTCGAGGGCTGGAGCTGGGGCTCGTCCCTTTGTGTCATCTCACTAAAATTACCTGTCAGTCACCGTATTTAAACTCTAGCCAACTCCCTAATTCTTGCACTGCTTTTCAGTTTGCGTTTACCACGCAGATTTGTAGACTCAGACTTACAACTAAAACTTTGTTTTCAATCTGTTTAAAATGTCTACTCAACAGAGGCATTTTCTGTTTTCATCTGACTCCGATGAAGATTTTTCTCTCCTTCTGGCTCTTCCTTCAACAAACAATCCACCGAAAAAATTCACAAAGAAATCCACCCATCCTGCTTCTCCTCTATCCGACAATACTGCTGAAGATTTCCATCAAGCCTTCACCAATTCTGCTGCTTCAACCTCCACTCATCCAGCTGTGCCCGGTCACGCTGTCTCTGCACCCCAAGCTCAAGAAGCTCCCAATTCCTTCTCGCCACTCTAATGATTCTCCAGGATGATTCTCCAGTGCAACTTTTTTTCACAAGGATTGGCCCATCGACAAACTCCTGAAAGCTCTTTTCAAAAAAGGATTGTGTTATACCCCTGAAAAGGGAATGATTAGAAAAATCAACACACTGTGTTCTGTGCTTGCTGCCATAAGTGATTTATCAATAGTACAGCTAGCCAGTTTTGCAACACAAAACGTAATTACATGCTTTTTCTTTACATCAGTAAAATAGCATGTCCTTTTACAGTTGTACAAACTAACAGTAGTATAATTATTACATTTTTAATTGTTAAATCTTTCAGACAGAATCATCGTTTTGCACTAGCATAACAGCACTCTACAGCAGCACTTTTCTTTTGAAGTGCATACAACGTTTTTTTAGTAACAATCAACTCAGTGTTAACAGCACTAGTAACATAATACCAACAATAATAAAGCAGCATGGCACAACCCATGTTCATATTATTCTACTTTTTTAACCTACGTTTCATACACATTTTGATAATGTATTTAGAGAGACTGGAAAACAGAAAATACATTCTATTCATTTATATTATTACTAAACATACTTTCTTTTTTTACTGCATGCTTTTCAACAATAATGATAGTAACAAGCTACCATGCGGCATAACTGTAGGCTTGCTTTAGAACAGTTTCACTAGGCCACACACATTTACTTTTAATAAACGTTTAAACGCTGTTTTACTCCGATTAAACAACTCTGATTAAGCTTGCAGAATTCAATATATAACATGTCATAGGTTATATCAATTCTAAACTTATGTAAAATAACCCTTTGGAATGGCTACGTACCTGAAATGATTAAAAATATCAACACACGGTATTCTGTGCTTGCTGCCATAAGTGATTTATCAATAATACAGCTAGCGCAGAGTTCTCCCTACTAGCCAAAGTTCAGACCATAGCAATCATACCAAGATATGCATTCTGTTATCAGATTTAATCTTACGATTTCTACTCACCTTTCCTCACTAATTTCTAAAGCTGGTCTTCCTCCCCAATTGTATTCCCCCCACTCTTTCAATGTAGACATCTCAGTAAGCCAGGGAGACCTTAGTTCGTCCTCTATCCTTCCTTAGATTCCCCTTGGGGACGTTACCTCGCTTACCGGCCTTGGAGGTCGATCAGTTCGGCCTCACCTCAGCGAGTGTGGTTCTCCGAGTAGTCAAGGGGAAACCTCTGTTCTGTTGCTAAAGTTACAAACACTTAGTCTCTTTATTCTAGTCGTCCCTTTATGCAGGCCTGGCGCCTGCCTCGCGAAATGTATACCTTGTCAATAAATGTTAATATTAACAATGTTCTTTTAAAAAAATTGTCTTTTAAAATGCAAGTGAAGATAACGGATTATATGGGAAACTGTTTTAGCCATATTTTACATATTTGAGTACTACTATTAATTGTATTGGTCCCCTGTTTCTGAACAATTCAGAACTTCATTTTAAAGTTATGTGCTATCTCCTATAGAACTGGACAATAATATTTCCTTGTGTTGATTCTTTGTACCTAAGCTATATGACCTAAGGTCCTTTTTGTATAACAGAAACACAAAAGGTATGTTCTTTCTCACTCCAAATAAAATAAGTAAACTTTAGGTCTGTCTGTAAGATGATGATAAGTAAACAATGTGATAAGAACATAAGAACATAAGAAAGTTTACAAATGAGAGGAGGCCATTCAGCCCATCTTGCTCGTTTGGTTGTTAGTAGCTTATTGATCCCAGAATCTCATCAAGCAGCTTCTTGAAGGATCCCAGGGTGTTAGCTTCAACATCATTACTGGGGAGTTGGTTCCAGACCCTCACAATTCTCTGTGTAAAAAAGTGCATCCTATTTTCTGTTCTGAATGCCCCTTTATCTAATCTCCATTTGTGACCCCTGGTCCTTGTTTCTTTTTTCAGGTAAAAAAAGTCCATTGGGTCGACTTTGTCAATACCTTGAATCAGTTGAATCAGTTCGCCTTGTAGTCTTCTTTGTTCAAGACTGAATAGATTCAATTATTTTAGCCTGTCTGTATATGACATGCCTTTTAAACCCAGAATAATTCTGGTCGCTCTTCTTTGGACTCTTTCTAGAGCAGCAATATCCTTTTTGTAGTGAGGTGACCAGAACTGAACACAACATTCTAGATGAGGTCTTACTAATGCATTGTAAAGTTTTAACATTACTTCCCTTGATTTAAATTCAACACTTTTCATTATATATCCGAGCATTTTGTTGGCCTGTTTTATAGTTTCCCCACATTGTTTAGATGAAGACATTTCTGAGTCAACATAAACTCCAAGGTCTTTTCCATAGATTCCTCCTTCAATTTCAGTATCTCCCATATGGTATTTATAATGCACATTTTTATTGCCTGTGTGCAGTACCTTACACTTTTCTCTATTAAATGTAATTTGCCATGTGTCTGCCCAGTTCTGAATGCTGTCTAGATTATTTTGAATGACCTTTGCTGCTGCAACAGTGTTTGCCACTCCTATTTTTGTGTCATCTGCAAATTTAACAAGTTTGCTTACTATACCAGAATCTAAGTCATTAATATAGATTAGGAATAGCAGAGGACCTAATACTGATCCCTGTGGTACTCCACTGGTTACCTTGCTCCATTTTGAGGTTTCTCCTCTAATCAGTACTTTTTGTTTTCTACATGTTAACCACTCCCTAATCCATGTGCAAGCATTTCCTTAAATCCCTACTGCGTTCAGTCTGAGAATTAATCTTTTATGCGGGACTTTGTCAAAAGCTTTCTGGAAATCTAAATAAACCATGTCATATGCTTTGCAATTATCCACACACACATAACAGTCAACAATAGGAGTCCACGTGTAACAGTGGTAATTGTATCATATAAAAAGACAACAGAATTGAATACATTTCATAATGCAATCACTTCTGATGATTATTACAACTTTACAAGCAAGGAGACAAGCAGACTGTACTCATTTACATGAGAAAGGATTTCTTTTTTCACATTAATTAGCCTGCTTTGCCATCTGAAGCCAAATTATTTGTAACCAAAAGCTAGCAATTAAAATGTGCTTCTGATTTAATAAAATATAATATCCGTTGTGTCTCTGCATTCTCTAATTTTCCATAGAGTGTATATTAACTTATTTGTCAGTAGCCTTCCTGCTCACAATATCTTTAGTCTTTGTTAATAAGTTAGATCATTGAATCACGCTCTCTCTCTCTCTTATAGATTACAGCGTAGCCTTTACTGATCAAGCTATGGAACACATTAATGTATTCATATTTGCAAAGATGATACATTTATTGAAGATCTTTCTTTTCCCTCAGTCCCATCTGATTACATTTACATATTAACACAAGGTTTTGTTACTTGCATCAGTAAATGTAGATGCTGATTTTGTATTTATTATTTAATTAAAACTATGTATTATTTATTTATTTATTTATTTATTTATTTATTTTTCAGCAGGGAACACATTCCTATCCTCATGTGTTTCTTTTTGGTTAAGTAAAAAGCCATAATTAATACAATGTATAACTATGTATGGATTTTTTTTTTACATGTTTTTCAAAGTCATTATGTGTTAATGATAGCATAGTTCTAAAATGTTTGATCAAAATATTGCCTTAAAAAATCAAAGTGCTGCTTAAGCTTGATGAGTAAACAGTAATTGAACCCTTCAATTTACAACATCAGCTTCACAACAACATTTCTAAATATATTCATATGGAAGATACTGTATCAATGGGGTGATTAATTACTGTATTAGTCAGCAGGAGAATGTTTGAACAAGTAACCTAGCGGTTGGCTGCAACATGATCAAGAGGTCAAGACATGGAAACAGTGACATTATTAACCTGTCACAGAGTAAATGTTTAATCTGTTGAATAAATCAATACATGAAAAAGTATGCCAAACTAGCAAATGGCATCTGCCAAATTCTTGACAAACGTAATGTGCATATAGATACTAGGGGCATCAGGATCTAACAGAGCAGGAGCTATTTTTAGTTGTTATGCCTGTCAGGCTTGATATGCATTGGAATTAATTAAAATACTGTTTCACCCTACAACAACTACACAATGAACAGAACCTTGCTCAACATCAGAAAGATTCCCCTTGCTGTGTCCATGCCAGAATGCTATAAAGCAAACAATCCGTTATAAAGTGGCAACCAGAAGATCACGACCTTTACAGAAGGCCAATACATTGATGTTAGAGATCAGCTACCAATATGCAGACCCTACAGTAGGGATTATTTGTTTTTTAATGGGTGAGTTCTCAATCTGCTCAAAATGTGTTTTAATTGTATTGCTGATAAAAGCAAAAATCAGCTTTGAGCAGACAGTAAGTCTCTTGAACCATTATTAAAAAAAAAGATATGGCATTTCTCCTTGCACAGTGGTTTCCAATAAAAATTCATTTGTGTAGCGCAACACAATAAGCCATTGGTATGTAATGAGAACAGAGAACTAATTTGCCATTGTCAGAGTGTTTCACTTCAGATATGTTGACATGTTATAAAAACTGAGATAACAAGGCTGTTTGAGAAAAGAAATGAACAAGAAAACAGCATTGAAGTTAGGAGGCGATATTTCATGTTTGATAATAATAATACTCACCTTATACCTCCAATGACAAAAAAAGTACTTTATAATGGCTCTGGGATTGGCTCCATAGAAAATATTACATGCATAATATACTGTATTTACTGTACCAACCACAGTCCTCAGTCTCACCCACTAGCTGTAGAAGGTAATAAGGATTGTACACCTGGCGGGGCCGTGGGGGGGGGGGGCTTTTTTTGACTGCAGGTGAAGTTGTCGTCTGTATCGCTGGCTATGGCGCTTTATCACAGCTTGCACATCTCCTAGCTGCCTAATAAGGTTTTCAAAAACCGCTCAACTCTGCAGTACCAAGGATCACAGAAACAGCTTAAACAAACGTTTTTTTTGTTTTTCTTCCCCCATTTTCCTCTCTGTCAGCACAGTTTAAATCAGCTTTCATTTAATACTCTTCAGTCACTAAGCCTTGGCAATGCAGTCTTGACCTTTTCAAAAATATTCCTACTTTTAACCACTTCCATGGAAAAAAATAAATAACACTAATGTGTGCAGTAGAAGTTTTGATTATTACAGTAAAGTACAGTAGAGTCTTGCAAATCCAAAACAGATTAGTACAGACCCTGTTCAGGTAAGTCATTTGTTTGGAGATCTGACTGGAATCTGTATCAAATTAAAATGCCTTCCCTTGTCTCTGTTTTCTGTTTTTGACTTATATTTCATTCATCTTTGGAGAATACTGAGATAGGTGCAATTTATTTATTTATTCCTCTTAAAAGTGAACAGGATGGCTTGCAGTGGTGACGTCAGACCAGAAACACAGACTCAACTCCAGAAGTAGCGGGACTCATTATGTTTATTAAATAATAAACCAAACAAAAGATTTAAACAAACACAAAAGACACAAAACAAAAGGGGCACGTTGGCCAAACAAACAGAAACAAACAAGTATCGTGCTGGTTTTTAGCCAGCACGTATATCAGTTGTTTTATTCTTTTTACCTCCTGTCTCTACTCTCGTTCTCTACTCTGAACACCCTCTTCCCTGAGCGCAGACAGCTGCAGGCTTTTATATTTTGGCCAAGGGGTTAACTAGCTATTAATTAATTAATTATTGCCCCTCAGCCATAGTCTGCATGAGTTTAATAAGGATGCACATCTGTCAGCTATCAGTAGCTGATCAGTCACGCATCCTCACGAGGTTTTAAAATCAAAAATACAAAACAATAACAAATACTGGCAGCGACTTTACATCTGCGCCGCAAACAATAATAAAACAAATAATAATAAAACAGCACACATATATATATATATATAGGGGCGGGACAGTCTGCCACAGTAGTCTTTATTTATTTATTAAAAAATATCCATGTTTGATATTCATTGGTATAAAAACTCTGCATTTGTAGACTGAATAACTGATGTTCCTGACTCCAGCTGCATGTTTGTTGGAACATAATCAGGTACTGAAGTGTACATGACCACACAACTTACAGCATTTCCAGTTTGAATATCCAAAACAGAAAAGCAAAAAAACACTGAATATTGATTTGATTGATGTATTTTGGGGACTGATAGTGGATCTAAGAGAAGCAAAAGGGTTAAGACACCAAGAGCTTGGGTGACTTGGCATTCAACAACTCCCAGTTAAAAAATTGTGGGTTTTATGACACAGATGGCTAAATATGAACAATAAAGCAAAAAAGCGAAGTAAATCCCTATGCTGTTTGAAATAAATGCATTGTTTGAAACACTGTGCCAATCCAGCTGCAGTACCATAAACATAAATGATTTATGTGACGGAATGATGAATGAGGAGCACAATTTATGTTTCTATGAGATGGCAAATTGGGAAGATTGTAAGCTGATTGCTTTTCAAAAGCAAATATCCAACAAGCTCTCTTTAGAAAATAAAACAGATTCTTGTCATTTTTTATTGACTGAAGGTTACACGCATTATAAATTATTCCAATGCGAATGAAATTTGTTGCTTTTTTGCATTGTATTTTTATTTTTTTTACTGTGGTGCAATACATACTGTAATACTAAAGTGAAATACTGTATTAACTGGAGTTTACAGTGTGGTCATGATTATAATAGGTTGTACAGCTCTATGGATTTAGAAAAGGGTACAAACACCCAAGCTGCAATAGGCATGAGAGTGAAATAGATACCAGAATTGTGAAACTTACCCAATGTTGGTGTATTCGAGATTTGCCAAAAACCTCATATAGCAAGGCTTGTTTAGTTTATTCTAAAGTGTGATTTTCCAATTACCAGTATAGAAACCAATTTCTTAATTAATAGAAATGGCACATTTATTTTAAAAATGTATTCTTAAGGCAGAACCTAAAACCCAGACTACTGTAAATTGATTAGAGATTTCCCCAAAATGCTCAGAACATCAATTTATATTCTGCAACATTGGTGTTCAACATATATTATACCCAACTACACTCCTGTATTAAAACCAGTAGATTAAAAATTGGTAAGTAAAAGCCTTATAAGAATTTGAGCCTGATAGCACTTCCTAAAGTAGAAAAACCCTCCCCTTTTCAAAAGGAATTGTCAATAGAAGATATAATAAACATGTACAGTACAAATAATATAGTTATGTTACCTTTTCTGTTACTAACATAATTACCAAGTTATTGTAAATGAATCAGTCTTACTTTCACAATAGTGTAGTTTACATAAGCATTTCTAAAACCATGTTGCAATGCATTTAGACATCTCAGCTTTGGAGATGTTTATAGCAGCTGATTTGGGAAGGTAAAAGGTGGATCTGAGGGTCAGATTTTTTATGGTAATATTTATCAGTGCTCTAAGTCATTATATTTGCTACTGAGATAAATATGCAAAGTATAAGCTCCCCATTTCACAGCCTTGATGGTGTGTCTTATTATCTGCAGAAAACCTTTAAAAGTCATGCTTTTCTCAACAGCTTACACAATATGCAGTGATAAGTGAAATGAAAATATGTTATGATTAATGGGATTTTAAAAAAAGCCCACAAAAAGCATAAAGACCTTTAAAAAACTGGCCTAGAAGTGATATATTATGAGAGATCACGGAAGAAGTATAAATCAAAATATTGCATTGGTTAGAGACAGACAAAGACAATTCATTATAGAAGCATAGAAACAATGAGGCAGACAGGTAAACAAGCAGTTTGGAAATCATCTTAAAAGTGATTTTCTGCATTTTACTCATACTCAACCTCAACAGAAAATATTAAGCTATGCAGGGGCATTATAGAGCCCAAATGGCATTCATTCAAACTCATACATTCCCATGGGAGTGGAAAGGGCATCGTCTCTCTGTACCAAGAGTCTACTTCCACTTGCCAGTCTCCGCTAGCAAGGTCCAGGGTTGAGTACCACTCCGCTTGGGTCAGGGTAGTGAGGGCTTCCTCGATTCAGTTTATGGGGTAGGCGTCCTTATGGGTCACAGCATTAAGTTTCCGGCAATCCCATCTTTCTTTGGTACCAGAACAATGGGTGTTGCCCAGGGGCTGGCATTCTCTGAATAACAGCATCCTTGTCAGGAGAGTCTTCATCTCTTTATAGAGCGTTGGAGGGATTGGTCTGTACTCTCGGATAGGGGTACAAACCTGTAGGGGTTTGGTGCTGTACTGCCCCAGTCCGGACATAATCTTCTTCATGCTCAGCAAAAATATTTTGTCATTTCTGTAGCAACCTATTCAACTGGGCTTGCTGCTGCTCTGTTATCTCTTCACACTGGAAAGACACATGCAGAGGTAATTCTTGACCAGGGGTATCTTGTTGGCTCACATACCTGATCCCTATCTCAACCGTGTCCAGACTCAACTCAGTCAACATCAGCTCTTGTTCTCCCTTAACATCCAGCAGATCAATGGTGCAGATGGCAGCCAGCCATTGATACCTGTGGAGACTGATTGGAAAATGATTAAGGTTTCGCACCTGCACTGGGATTTGACCACCCTTTACTACCCCCAGCGTCTGAGCCACTTGTAGCCCTTGTAGGTCATTCACAGGCTCCACCAAACTGCAGCACTTGTGTCCTGCTGTCCCACTAGGGGCACATGTCCATATAACCACTTCACTCTGAGCAGGTACTTGCGGTGGACGTCTGCAAGCAAGACGTATCGTTCCTCTCTGCCCATTTTTCGATGTTAAGTTCTGGATTCGCTGGCAGTCGTATGACCCTAAAACCCTTCCTCTCTTGTACAAGGTGCGAGCACCTTTTTGAGTGAAAGATGTATTTGGCAGAGATGCATGGCTCTTTGATAGAACCAGCTTAATTTCTTTGCAGTTTCCCCACTGATTATAAATATGAGAATGTAAAGATGGGAGCCTGGCTAATAAGGTTTACGGTTTTTGCAGGTATCAGGCTTTTAAAGAATGTCACCCACACCTGTGATGTGCAGAAATGGGTAGAGGATCCTGTAGTGCAGGGGTGGCCAACCCTGGTCCTGGAGAGCCACTATCCACTATCAGGTTTTATAGGTAATCCTTAAATCATCAATTTCTGAAGAATGTAAGCTGCTGATCAATTTAGCAAGTTAAGTTGTTCAATTAAATCATGAGTGGTCAGCTCTGGTCCATGAGAGCTGCAGGGTGTTCAGGTTTTACTTAATTGAACAAAATTACTACTTAAATTGAAACAATGACTGCTTAAATAATCAAAATGAAATTGTTCCAAGTCTTTAGAAATGGATGATTAAGGGTTACCTATAAAACCTGTTGGACTGTGGCTCTCCAGGACCAGGGTTGGCCACCCCTGCTGTAGTGGATTTGACAGACTCACTGAGAGCAAAACCTGACCCAAGACCGTCACTCCTGCTGGAAGCAGGATGATCTTTGGAATACAAACTGAACATTTGTGAAACTGCAACAATGTTAAAATATTGTAATAACTGTATTTTGTTTTAAAGAATATAAAACCAGCAGAAATACTATTGCAGAAAATTATGAGCAGGATAACAGGATTCAAACTAAAAAAGGGAGAGGAGGCAGTTATCTAATATTAGAAAAAAACTTACCTGTGCTAACCTTGAGAGGAAATGCAGAAAATGAGCATCTCATTTAACACTAGAACCACCATGCGGGTTAATTTGACCCTGTGACAGAAAGACAATGATTCTTGGTGGTAAATCTCCCTTCCGATCTGTGAGGGTGCTAAGTAATGGGAACAGAGTACTCTGGACTACTTGGCCTGACACTTCGTTCCGAGGGTTAAAAGGAAGTCGGTCATATAGAAAAGAGATGGAGCTTCGGTACACTAACTCATTGACCCGGAGTGGAAATGATGTGGCAGCTGCAGATCATAAAAAGCAGCTGCAATCGTTTACCAAGGGGTCATGAGTGACGGTATAAATAGGGGTCAAAGCAATGTTATCTGTTCCTTTGTTTTTGGTTCATGAAAAGTGACCTGGAAGGACCTGTGTTTCGTGTATCCGTATCATGAGTGTTTGTTTGTTCTGTCTATTTATTGTTTATCACTAGACAGCTAACACGTTCTGGAGCTGTCGCCAGAGGCCAGCACAAACCCGGAACAGCACTGCGCTTGTATCACCAATAATTGTATTTGCACCACTAGCACTAATTCACGCACTAACGGACTTGAGTATGTGTTTTGTGTTTTGTGTGGGTGTATAATAAAAACTGGACTATTATTTCAGGACAAACCCAGGGATTACATATTAAGTAATACACACTGCTGTATACTTGACATCATTTATTGCTTACTGTTTCTTTTGCTGTCAGGCACTGGACACAAAAATATCATTAAACAACCTTTGCACCTGGATTATAATTGTCTGTCTGTTCATTGATCATCTGCACCTGCACACTATTAACCACTTTGCCACAGACCCATTTTGGATTTAAAATGTTAAGTACTCTTTCATTGTAAATCGTATGCATATGTCAGTTTTTGACTTTTCCTAAATATATTAATTAAATATCCTGATGGTGCCTAATTGCCAGAATCGCAAAAATGATATGAGAAGTTATAAACAGTTCTACCTAGAACCGCCACGTGGGTCAGTTTGACCCATGCATTACAATACATCCATCCATTATCTGTAACCGCTTAATCCTATAGAGGGTCGTGGTGAGCCATCCTAAGCCAACAGACACAGGGCGCAAGGCAGGACTACGTCCTGAATGGGAGATATATCCAATAGTATGTCTTTCATTTTCATAATGAAGCAGTTTAAAAATGTATGGGTCAAAATGACCCACATGGCGGTTATAGGTAGTTCAAAAATCTGGCGGTTCTAGTGTTAATTGGCTTGAGAAAATGCTCACAGTGAAAGTTCTTATCAGAAAAAGCAGTTACTTTAATTACAAAGTAGTTTGTAAGCCAAAAACACAGAAGCCTCTTAGGTATTGCTATTTAGCAAAAGAAAACAAACTCTGGTGTATATGTTTGGGTAAAAATTGAAATAGGACATTTGAAGTAAAATAAGTATTTGCACCTATTCAAGTTTTACAGTAAGAGAAAACATAAGTATTTATTACAGATAACCCAGATTGCCTATTAGCTGGGATCCGACATGGTCTGTAACCACTCGATCCATTTTAAAGCATTTAAAACACCACAAAAGCTTGCCGGCACACGTTCCACATCATTTGATCCCTCTGGGAGGCCAAAAACAAAGAATCAGAATGCCTGTGTTGAAATACTTCTTCCTGCAACCAAAATACCCTGATCTCCCCTAAAAAGCCATCCTTCACAATAACAACTGCTTTAGCTGGTAGCTTTACCCCACTTCAAAATCCAGCAAGCTGTCATCTATGTATGGGATCTGCAATCCATTGGCGGTGCGCAAATTCAACCACTGACTGTCTCCTGTGGTATAGCTTCTCTGGTCCTTAACATGCCTGTTGAAAAACTTTTCACAGAATAAGGTCACCTGGGAGCCCGTATCCAATAAACATTTAACTTTTGTCCTCTTTATCCAAACTTCAATTAAAGGGCAGGTACCTACCATAGCTTGTTCAAGTAGTTCTTGGGGGTTTTGTCTAGAAAGACCGTCCACTTGACTCAGAGTAACCAGAGAATCGAGTATGAAGCCTGTCTATCCTGAGTCACTTGAGGGCAGTAGTGAGCAACATGTCCACTTACCCCACATCAGCGGCAAATAGGGGGTCCCATTCTTTCTCTTGCGAAGGAGGGTGGATCCTCTGTTGTCTGCTGGGGTAAGTATGAGGACAGGGAACAACTGCTGGGACCAAGGCCAATAGACCTCTGATTTCTGTACGGAACTCATTATGCAACGTTTTAGACATTTCTGCAACTTGCCCTTGAACTTCACGCAACAGCTCTTGCTTCAAATCTCATTTCCAGTCCTGGTATTCACCCTCCCATTTATGCTGTGCCCCTCCTCTGGTTCCCTGACAAACTGAAACCTGCAGTCCTTCATTTAGAGTATCCTCTTGTAGTAGAATCACCTCATGCTTCACATTGTCTTTCATTCTTTTTAGTTCCTGTCGCACTGCATCTCCTGGAGTCCCAAAATAAACTGATCCCTCAGCAACAGGTCTGCTTGACCCAGGCTCCGGGGGTCCCGCCACTGCAACCTGGAAAACAACTCTCGCAAATGGATCATGTTTACAACCAAAACAACCAGAATGTAATACAGCCGAAGGTGTTTTATCCCCATACAGATCTCAAATGACCACTAGAATTTTCTCTGTAGTATTCCTTAGATCTCTATCTAAAATAAGAATCTCCCTCTTAGCATCACCTCCTAAAGCCGCTAATAAAAATATATATTTTGTGTTCTTCCCCAAGAGTCTGCAATCTGAGCTTTCCATTTCCCCCATTTCACCGCTGGTCACGTACATGTAAACCTCAGGACCTATGGTGCCCCCATAAAAAATGGTGTTCTAGAGTTCTGGCTCCCTCTTATGTTCAGTTCAGGTCCAGAGGTCGTACTAATATGCTGATGGCAGTACCGTCGTAGCTGGACCCTCAGACTCCACAACCAAGGTACTCTACAATATAAAAGCGGTAAACAGTAAAAAGGAATAAAAACTATTAAAAATACTAATAGTTAAAACCCCCAAAACATTAAAATCCTCCTTTACCATGAAAACACTGAAACCCATGCATCATGTCTAAAAGATAATACTTATCTTTTAACAGTGGACACATTCAGCTCCCAGGAACGGCCTTTAAGCTCATGCAGTCTCGATTCAGCTTTGTCTGCCTTTCCAGCTGTTTGCTTGTCTGTTTGTTTGTTTATTCCTGTTCCTCACTTGCTCAACGATGCTCCTGCATCTGATGCTTATTTCTTTTTTGGATCTTTCTCTCCTGGTGTTTCTCTCCCTAGGTTTTTCTTCTCTCGTTTTGAGTCTTTTTAAGCTGTGCATGCTGGGTTCCCACAATGACCTGCAGCTGTGGTAAATTAAATCATTAGTAGTTCAAGAAATCCTTGTGCTCACAAAAACATAAAAGTGTTACACAAAGCAAAATAATTACGTGCTTAATCAAATCATATATGAATACATGCTTAGAAAAGAAAAGTGTCTCATCAGTAGTTAGCGCAAACGCGACTTACGAATCCCTAGTTTATTGTTTCCGCCATCTATGAATCATGTTTGCCAAAAAGTGTCACATTTCAATGGTTTTGCTCAAAACATATACAGTACATCTTTAGGTCCATTATACAAAATCTTTTTATTTATTTTTTTAACATAATTTAGTAGTCGCCAACTGATTTTTCTCCCAATTTGAAATATGCAATTGTATTTAGGCTCAGCTCACCGCTACCACACCTGCGCTGACTTGGGAGTGGCGAAGACGAACACACGCTGTCCTCTGAAGCGTGTGCTGTCAGCTGACTGCTTCTTTTCACTCTGCAGGCCCACCATGCAGCCAACCCAGAGCTACAGCGTCGGAGGACAATGCAGCTCTGGGCAGCTTACAGGCAAGCCTGCAGGGGTCGAGCCAGTCTACAGGGGTCGGTGGAGGGCGGTGAGCCGAGGACACCCTGGCCGACCTAAGCCCTCCCCCACTGGGCGGCGCTCGGCCAATTGTGCACCACCCCCTGGGAACTCCTGTCCACGGCTAGCAGAGAAATAGCCTGGACAAACTGGCAACCTCCAGGCTATAGGGCATATCCTGCACCACACGGAGCACCTTTACCAGTTGCGCCACTCGGGAGCCCCTACTCTTTATTTTGAATAAAAGTATATTTCGAAATAAGTGTCAGTGAGATCTATTTTTACATCTTCAGCACATGCTTACACGCATTAAAAGGTGAATGGAGACAGTATTCTGCTAATGCTCTAATTAACAGTACAATATTCTCTGATCTTAAAAAACTAAGAATTTAAAACAATTAAAATATCAAATCAATACGGCTATACAATATATTGCACATTATTATTTTATTATTACAATTGTGCTGGAGACAGAGTGCCAAACACTGCTTGGAGAAACTATTTGGCAGAGACACTTTGGCACAATACTGGTGTCTCAAAGGTCAATTCTGAATATACTGCATGTGGTAGACAGAGAAATGATCATAGGAATGCTGCGACAGCTAATTGTAACCTGCCTGGGAATTGCATGAAATGTATCTGGGTTTAAGATTGAATCCATTCACTTGCAATGCATGTTTGTGGTTGGCAAATAAGCGACTGGATTCGTGTTTGGATTCTGGATTTCTCGGTGCCTTCTTAGTGCCCTCGACTTAACCTAGCAAGTTACCTATCTGTCAGTCGAATTTTTGGAAGGTAATTCTATATAATAAATACAATATTCTGTGTTTGGAGAGAGTCAGAAAGCTTTGCATTGCTATAGCATGGTGATCAATAAGGAATACAATATTATCGTTTCTTTGTAAATACATAGTATGTGCATTGTAGACCTTTTGTAAAGTATATTTCATCTGCAGCGTTGGAATAAAAAAAAAAGTTCTGTTCTTGTGTTTATTTGCTTCACAGCCATAAGTTTGTGTACAGTAGTTCAAAGTAACATTACAGTTAAAATGTAAGGGTGTAGTTAATGTATACCCCATAAGTTAGCATTAAATTATGTACTGTATTTATTGAAAGTACTCATGACTTCAAGGTAATGTTGCATTTTACTCACCCAAAATACTTTTTACTCACATAGTCTAAATTGGAGAGTTAATTACTCAATGACCCAAAACCTTATCTGGAGCACTGGGTATCAGTGTAGGGACAGAAAGTGGTACATCGGCAGAAAATGGTACGCTGTCAATGCTGTAATTGAAGACTGCACAAATCACTACGAACAAGACAAACTGTATATGCTTACAATTTTAGATAACCCAATGTGTTGCTTAACAACACATCTACCTGAAAAACTATAATAAAATAAACATTTCAAAAGAAACTAGTGTGTAAACAGGTTTATGTACATACAAAACTGTAAAACAAAATTATTTTTTTAAAAAATAATAACTCAATTCCCATTATGTCACGTGAATGCGCTTTCAGGGAAACAAAGTGGCACCTTGAGCACGATCCACACAGATGTAACGCTTCGCAACTTATCCTGTACATTTACCACATACTCCTCTTTCACATTGGGCACAGATATCAGAAGTTTTATTTTTATTGCATTTAGCTACCTGGCATTGTTTTCTCTTGCGTGTGTCACTGGGTGCAGCACTGAATCCAGGTTAAGCTGCGTTTGCCTGCTGCTTTGCAGTTTTCTGATTGAAATGTTTCTGTCGAAGCTCTGTGGCTGGCTTCAAGATGAAATCTCTCCTACTGATATTTTCCCCAGTGCATTCCTTGTACAAAACGAAGGAATTGATGACTGCCAGGTCCAGTACATTGTAAAATAAAGCAAGTGGCCACCAGCAAGAACCGGCTTTCACTAAGTACTGACGTGCCATCTGGTCTGTTCTCCGTACTTGTAGAAATCATTGTAGAAATCCACAGTCTCTGGGTTTTTTTTCTTGTCAACAGTCCCAGTGGCAATTGACGTATGAAGGGAGCTGAGAATAGAATAATTACTAATAATTACTTTCTCAGCTTGCACTTGTAAACAGTTAGCGTAGCACAGTCATTGTGTTTCAAAATTGTACTGGAGTACAGCTTGAAAATGGTTCAATATTCAGAGACACTACTAAACTCACTATTGTGCCTTTCAAGCAAAGTTTCCCTCGGGATCTGCCCTATGCACTCAGCAGGTTGCAGTGCTTAAAAGCAGCCTTGCTTCACAACAGCAAGTGCTTCAAAGTGCAGTGTCGCAAAGTGATGTGGTGACTTTGGCAAGATATCGCATTGCTTGGTTGTTTGCAAAAAATGCAAAGCCCTTCTCGGAGGGAGAATTAATTAAAGACTGTTATCGAGTCTTCTGGGATTTTATTCGAGGAGTTCAAAAACTGAGAGGAGTTTCTCAAGAAGTGTGCATTTTTGAAGCATTTTTGAATTTTTTTAGAACGCATGCTTTGCCACTAGAGAAACTAGTTTCTGTCACAACAGATGGTTGTCCTCCTATCGTCGGAGTAAATCGTGGATTTGTGACATTGTTGAGATCTCACATACCTAACTTGTTCGAGGTGCATTGCATAATCCACCAGGTGGCACTCTGTGCAAAGCTAAACAAGGGAGATAGACTGAAGGCTGTGAATCAACTGGATACTGAATATGGGGACCTCATCTTACACACTGAAGTATATTGGCTAAGCAGGGGAAAGGTACTGGAACGTTTCACTGCACTACACGTACCTATCTGCCAATTTCTTATTCAGTGTGCCCATGCACAGGCTGAACTTGACGATGAACAGTGGGTGCTGAATCACTGATATCACCAGTCATCTCAACACGCTAAACTTGGCTATGCAGGGGAAAAATCACCAGCATCAGGAACCGTGTGCCAGAGGCTTGGGTTTGACAAGTACAACTCTGAGGAGGAACTCCTTCACATGGATGAAGATGTCATCAACCAGCTGAAGAAAGAGGGTATTCCCCAACTTTTCAGGCAAAGCTGTTCTCAATTTTTGGTTCAACCTATACATGTGTCATGGATAGGCTTGGTGGCGACATCACAGACCAGGAAATACAGGCACACACAAGGACTGTGCGGTGAGTCGCTAATGCACTCATATTTATTTATTAAATAAAACGTTTAAGAAAAACTAAACAAAACACTTTTCATAAACAAAAAGACACGGTGGCCAAAACAAAACAAGTAATAATTAGAATAAGTATTGTGCTGGTTTAAAGCCAGCACGAGTAGCAATTTTTGTTTTAAAGCTCTTACTGTTATTTAGTTTCCTTTCTCAACTCTCATCATACTCCCAGAGTTTCTGCTTCACTTTTATAGCTATGTGACCATCTCCCAATTGGTAATTACTTGATTAATTGGGAGATGGCTACGTTGTGCACGAGTTTTAACTGGATGGGGATTTTAACCCCACCCATGCTGTAAAACAATAACAATACCAAAACATCTTGTTTTTAAACACCAAACAATACCTTTAAATAATAATAACACAACACAAATACAATACAAAATAACACATAATAAACAAAATATACAGAGGGGCTGGGTGCACCCCTTCACAACATGTGAACATGCATTCTCTGTGATGGGAAACATCAAAAACAACAAGCGCAACAGATTGACAGACGGAAACCTCACTGCTGAGTTGTGATGTGCCTGCACCTGCCTTACTCCTAACTTCAAAAAGCTGGTGGAAAACATGGTCATCCAGAAGTCACATTAAGTAAATAGTATATTTATGACTTTAAATGCTTTTGTATTGATGTGTTCAATCCTTTATTACATTCGTAATGTTTATAAAATGTAATATATAGCTCTTTTTAAAATAAAATGTAGCATTTTGGTTTGTAATTGCGGTAAAGGGCTGGACCTGCGGCCCTCTGATTAGCTTAGGTTGCCCATCACTGAGTTAAAGTCACATAACTTTGCTGAATTGTGAAAAAAAGTTATACTAAAAATAACTTTAAGGGCCAAACTCAGTACAACATACCCCTTTCAGATAGGCATTTCCTTGTTTTCTGAGCTAAATCGTTTGTACATACAAGGGCAAGTGCAGTACCACATTAACGCGTGCCACAAAATAACACCACATCGGTACTGATGATAGTGTTTCCAAAATAGTTGTTTTCTATATATGTTTACTTTTTTAATTTTTTTTTTTTAAAGAAAATTACAATCTGAAATGAATTCTTCTCCCTTGCCGAAAACTTTGGCAGACGAAATGCATGGTATAGTGTGCCATGGGCTTATGGTATGTAAGCCTAAAATACCAAATTGTATCTAGAATATATATATATATATATATATATATATATATATATATATATATATATATAGGCTGTGTGGTCCGGTGGTTAAAGAAAAGGGCTTGTAACCTGGAGGTTCCCAATTCAAATCCCAACTCACTCACTGACTCACTGTGTGGTCCTGAGCAAGTCACTTAACCTCCTTGTGCTCCGTCTTTCAGGTGAGACGTTGTTGTAAGTGACTCTGCAGCTGATGCATAGTTCACACACCCTAGTCTCTGTAAGTCGCCTTGGATGAAGGTGTCTGCTAAATAAACTAATATACTGCTAAATATACTATATACAGACGTGCTCAAATTTGTTGGTACCCTTACAGCTCATTGAAATAATGCTTAATTCCTCCTGAAAAGTGATGAAATTAAAAGCTATTTTATCATGTATACTTGCATGCCTTTGGTATGTCATAGAATAAAGCAAAGAAGCTGTGAAAATAGATGAATTATTGCTTATTCTACAAAGATATTCTAAAATGGCCTGGACACATTTGTTGGTACCCCTTAGAAAAGATAATAAATAATTGGATTATAGTGATATTTCAAACTAATTTGTTTCTTTAATTAGTATCACACATGTCTCCAATCTTGTAATCAGTCATTCAGCCTATTTAAATGGAGAAAAGTAGTCACTGTGCTGTTTGGTATCATTGTGTGCACCACACTGAACATGGACCAGAGAAAGCAAAGGCGAGAGTTGTCTGAGGAGATCAGAAAGAAAATAATAGACAAGCATGGTAAAGGTAAAGGCTGCAAGACCATCTCCAAGCAGCTTGATGTTCCTGTGACAACAGTTGCAAGTGTTATTAAGAAGTTTAAGGTCCATGGAACTGTAGCCAATCTCCCTGGGCACGGCCGCAAGAGGAAAATCGACCCAAGATTGAACAGAAGGATAGTGCGAATGGTAGAAAAAGAACCAAGGATAACTGCCAAAGAGATACAAGCTGAACTCCAAGGTGAAGGTACGTCAGTTTCTGATCGCACCATCCGTCGCTTTTTGAGCGAAAGTGGGCTCCATGGAAGAAGACCCAGGAGGACTCCACTTTTGAAAGAAAAACATAAAAAAGCCAGACTGGAATTTGCTAAAATGCATATTGACAAGCCACAATCCTTCTGGGAGAATGTCCTTTGACAGATGAGTCAAAACTGGAGCTTTTTGGCAAGTCACATCAGCTCTATGTTCACAGACGAAAAAATGAAGCTTTCAAAGAAAAGAACACCATACCTACAGTGAAACATGGAGGAGGCTCGGTTATGTTTTGGGGCTGCTTTGCTGCGCCTGGCACAGGGTGCCTTGAATCTGTGCAGGGCACAATGAAATCTCAAGACTATCAAGGCATTCTGGAGCGAAACGTACTGCCCAGTGTCAGACAGCTCTGTCTCAGACTCAGGTCATGTGTCCTCCAACAGGATAATGACCCAAAACACACAGCTAAAAGCACCCAAGAATGGATAAGAACAAAACATTGGACTATTCTGAAGTGGCCTTCTATGAGTCCTGATCTGAATCCTATCGAACATCTATGGAAAGAGCTGAAACTTGCAGTCTGGAGAAGGCACCCATCAAACCTGAGACAGCTGGAGCAGTTTTGCTCAGGAAGAGCGGGCCAAACTACCTGTTAACAGGTGCAGAAGTCTCATTGAGAGCTACAGAAAACGTTTGATTGCAGTGATTGCCTCTAAAGGTTGTGCAACAAAATATTAGGTTAGCGGTCCCATCATTTTTGTCCATGCCATTTTCATGTGTTTTCTTATTTACAATATTATGTTGAATAAAAAATCAAAAGCAAAGTCTGATTTCTATTAAATATGGAATAAACAATGGTGGATGCCAATTACTTTTGTCAGTTTCAAGTTATTTCAGAGAAAATTGTGCATTTTTCGTTTTTTGTGGAGGGGTACCAACAAATTTGATCATGTCTGTATATATATATATATATATATATATATATATATATATATATATATATATATATATATATATACAGTACTGTGCAAAAGTTTTAGGCAGGTGTGAAAAAATGCTGTAAAGTAAGAATGCTTTCAAAAATAGACATGTTAATAGATTATATTTTTCAATTAACTAAATGCAAAGTGAGTGAACAGAAGAAAAATCTAAATCAAATCCATATTTGGTGTGACCACCCTTTGCCTTCAAAACAGCATCAATTCTTCTAGGTACACTTGCACAAAGTCAGGGATTTTGTAGGCATATAGTCAGGTGTATGATTAAACAATTATACCAAACAGGTGCTAATGATCATCAATTCAATATGTAGGTTGAAACACAATCATTAACTGAAACAGAAACAGCTGTGTAGGAGGAATAAAACTGGGTGAGGAACAGCCAAACTCAGCTAACAAGGTGAGGTTGCTGAAGACAGTTTACTGTCAAAAGTCATAAACCATGGCAAGACTGAGCACAGCAACAAGACACAAGGTATTTATACTGCATCAGCAAGGTCTCTCCCAGGCAGGAATTTCAAGGCAGACAGGGGTTTCCAGATGTGCTGTCCAAGCTCTTTTGAAGAAGCACAAAGAAACGGTCAACGTTGAGGACCGTAGACGCAGTGGCCGGCCAAGGAAACTTACTGCAGCAGATGAAAGACACATCATGCTTACTTCCCTTCGCAATCGGAAGATGTCCAGCAGTGCCATCAGCTCAGAATTGGCAGAAAACAGTGGGACCCTGGTACACCCATCTACTGTCCGGAGAAGTCTGGTCAGAAGTGGCCTTCATGGAAGACTTGCGGCCAAAAAGCCATACCTCCGACGTGGAAACAAGGCCAAGCGACTCAACTATGCACGAAAACACAGGAACTGGGGTGCAGAAAAATGGCAGCAGGTGCTCTGGACTGATGAGTCAAAATTTGAAATATTTGGCTGTAGCAGAAGGCAGTTTGTTCGCCGAAGGGCTGGAGAGCGGTACACGAATGAGTGTCTGCAGGCAACAGTGAAGCATGGTGGAGGTTCCTTGCAAGTTTGGGGCTGCATTTCTGCAAATGGAGTTGGGGATTTGGTCAGAATTAATGGTCTCCTCAATGCTGAGAAGTACAGGCAGATACTTATCCATAATGCAATACCATCAGGGAGGCATCTGATTGGCCCCAAATTTATTCTGCAGCATGACAACGACCCCAAACATACAGCTAAAGTCATTAAGAACTATCTTCAGCGTAAAGAAGAACAAGGAGTCCTGGAAGTGATGGTATGGCCCCCCTCAACATCATCGAGTCTATCTGGGATTACATGAAGAGAGAGAAGCAACTGAGGCTGCCTAAATCCACAGAAGAACTGTGGTTAGTTCTCCAAGGTGTTTGGGCCAACCTACCTGTCGAGTTCCTTCAAAAACTGTGTGCAAGTGTACCTAGAAGAAGTGATGCTGTTTTGAAGGCAAAGGGTGATCACACCAAATATTGATTTGATGTAGATTTTTCTTCTGTTCACTCACTTTGCATTTTGTTAATTGATAAATATAAACTATTAACATGTCTATTTTTGAAAGCATTCTTACTTTACAGCATTTTTTCACACCTGCCTAAAACCTTTGCACAGTACTGTATATATATATATATATATATATATATATATATATATATATATATATATATATATATGAGGTGAATAAAACATGTTTAATACTGTACATTGAGATCACTGCTTATTTGACATGATATAAATTGACATATTAATGTACTTAAAGCCAATGACATTTCCTTAACACATAGCCCTAATGTCAGTTCCGTCTTGATAAGGGAATGGGGGAGTTAGCCTCTTTAGCACCTCTGTCTGTCAGGAGGCCACACTTCACTCCTTCTATATCCCTTCACCCTGAAACAACGATAATTTAAAGTTGCAATTTAAACATACAGTAGAGTATCCAAAAATAAAAAGTGTTGATGCAGAAGTCTTCCAAATGGATATGCAGTGTGGTCTAGGATTTTTCACAAGTCCAGGCTCAACTATTGTCATGTCCACTGATCTCAGGACATCACCATTTTGACACTGATGGGACACCTACAGCATAAATGAAGGTTCAATAACTTAGCGTGGTTGTTACTTTTAACAAGGATCTCCAAAATCTTAACGATACTCCTTCAAATATGTTGCCATTTAAACAACACTGAGAGGAATCAGAATAGTAACTTCCTTTTCAATTACTTCCTCACGATTACCTTTATATTGCTCTTTTTCTGAACTTTAATTACATTTTGTTGGGGGAGCATAAATCAATCTACAGTACAATACAATGTGATTTATATAAATAATCATAACAGTACATTTCACTGGCTGCACGTAGAAACATTGTACTACCAAATTGCAAAGAAATGAGATATAAGGGTTTTGAACATGTCTCATGAATATTAAAGCCTTAAATTCTCATATCTCTGAACTATGATTTTGTAAAGTATGATGTTCTTGCTCTCAGCCAGCAATTTGATTTCATTATTAACCAGACAGAGCCTTTTCAAAATACTCTGATGAAAATGTCATGATTTTAACATCGATTCCACTGACACTGTCATTTTGATGTTACCCATAATATCAACATTTTAATATTTGTAATTTCCTGTTTTATTAAAATCTTATTTTTTTTTTTTCATTAATTCTGTTTTATTTCCATTTTTATAAATTAGCATTCATAGGCAAAACTTGTGAGTTGCTGTATCCCACAGTCCAGGGGTGTCAATTCAAAAAAATTCTGTGAGGGGCAAAGTTGTGTCAACATTGAACATTCTCTGTCCCAAATAGCATCATGAATGAGAAAAAAACAGGCATTAACTGGGCCAGTTTACAATGAGATAGTGTCAACATCGTTCTTATTCTTAAAATAAATTATACAAAATGTGCAATGCAAGTATTTTTAAAGCACAGCAATGGCTTTTAACAAACTCCAAAATGTCGTTCCATGAAGTTTAATTTTATAGTAATAAAGTGTGTAACGTTACGGTCGTCATTTTCACTGAAACTTTTGTGTTTTAAAAGTGGGTAAAGGCTTTAACGCTAACCGAATTGCTCTGCTGCCAGCTTCCGATATCCCAGTTAAGTAAATATTTCACAGTTACATACTGTAACACTACTACAATAAACAAATAGTGGTACAACATGATTATACAAAATTGTTTTACAGTAGCAGCTAGGGACATTAGACTACTCTTAATACAGATCAGTGTGGAGTAGTGGTTAGGGCTCTGGACTCTTGACCGGGGGTCGTGGGTTCAATCCCAGATGGGGGACACTGCTGCTGTACCCTTGAGCAAGGTACTTCACCTAGATTGCTCCAGTAAAAACCCAATTTTATAAATGGGTAATTGTATATAAAAATAATGTAATATCTTGTAACAATTGTAAGTCGCCCTGGATAAGGGCGTCAGCTAAGAAATAAATAATAATAATAATCATTGAAAAAAAAGAATATATTGCATGAGCTTTATGAGCCAGGGGTAATAATGCAGTTTAACTCTTTATTTTAGAGCGTCCATCCGAATACATCTCACCAGGTTTGATACATACTTACAACTTCGATACATTCCACCTGCTTTCCACAAAGAATCAAATATAAACATAAGTGGAAGACATAATGCCATTAAAACCCCTTTCACACTGGCACTCCAACCGGGTCCGGACCTGGGTTGTGGCTATCCGGGTCATAATCCACATTGTGTGAAACCACATACTTGGGTCGTACACGGGTTGACCTGGGTCCTAGTGAACATTTGGGCCGACGGTTCAATCCAGAGAAGCTTGGATGGAAGCGTCCGTAACAAGCTGCTTCCAGGACTGATAGGCGCATTGATATTTATTTTATATTTATATCGCGCCTTTCATCACAAGCACCTCAAGGCGCTTTACAACATCTTTCAATATAATACAAAATTTAAAAGGCAAAGATAATTCCAATAAAACAGTTAAAAAGACAGTCTAACACGATATATAGTGATAAATTATGGTAAAAAAAGCAATTTTATAAAAATGGTTTTTAATGCTGTTTTAAAAATAGAAATATTCCGTTCTTATTTGACTGAAGATGGTAGAGCATTCCTAACATTGGGGCTTTACAAGAGAATATAATTCTAAAATGCACAAGAAGCCAGTGCAAAGAGGCTAAGACAGGGGTAATATGCTTTATTTTTTTTTAGTTAGAATTCTGGAGATCTAACATTAAACAAAGCCAGGTGTAAAATTGTACAAGCAGGAACGTGCAGTTGGGCAGAGGTAGTAGTGATATGGAGAAGATTACTAAAACAAACACCAATGAGGCCCAAATTTACAAAGGGGAAAAACCGACCGCAAAAAGCCACGTAATATGTGTGTTCAGTACTGCCGCACTCATCGTCAAAATAACAACCTATTTAAGACTAATTAGGTAAAGCAGGCGATTCCACAATCAACCAATTTAAACACCCCTCACCACAATTGGCGGTGGAGAATTAAACACCTCCCACAATAAATAGCGGGTTTGGGTCAACTCTGCGTGTGTAGGCTACACATTCCAAAAGAAAATGAATGGCACACAAAGACCTCAGCTTACACCAGCCAGAATCTTTCCGTCTCAACCACAGCCAGTTGCTGCTCCTCTCTGCTGCTTCAGATAAGTTCTTCACTGTGCGATGCAACTCTTGGCCACTGAATCTGCAGTCTCTGAGAAACCGGGTTGTAGAGTGTGCCACAAATCCTCAACAACCCACCTCCACTGGGTAAACCCGGACTCTCCAATCTCGCTGTTCCGCTTCAGCGGCTAGTTGAGCGTACCAAAGTTTCTTTCTCTCATACGCCTCATTTACAGCATCCTCCCATGGCACTGTTAACTCTACCAGGTGAACAAGGCGTGCCGATCCAGACCACAAGACAATATCTGGTCAAAGGTTAGTGGTGGAAAAATAAGCCGTTGACCAACATCTGCCAGCATTTTCCAATCTCTAGCAGCTTCCAGTTGTCCTGGGTGAGGATTGGTTTGAACACCTTTTCTTGGTGGTTGCTCTCCTGGGTGGAGGACAGGAGGGATCCTCTCCTACTCAGAGGTTTAGGTTCTGTGGTGATGGGAGAACACCATATGTTGACCTGATGAGGAAACTGATCCTGCTCTGTTCCATTGTCCATAGGTCTTGCCAGCCAATCTTGCGTTGTTCAACACATTCCCTTCCATTCTCCCTGCTTGGCCTGGGAAACTGCCTTTACACACCTCATCCTCTCCTCCTGCTTCTGCACCTCGTTGACTACTAGCTTTCTCCATTGAGTTGGGGTTGACTTGTACCATGTAGGAGGAGCTAAAGTGAGACCAAGACCCCCTCTTCCATGCTGAACTTGCCCCATGATCTCACATCTCGATTCGAAGGGCAGCCTTTGCATCTTTTGCGGCTTTCTTTGCCCCCCACTTTCTTCCTGTATTAGAGAGACATTGAAAGCCCTACTGGATTACCAACATTTCACCTTCAAAACTCCCTGCTATTAAATTAGAAATGTCTGTGAAATGAAGATGAAATCTAGATATTGTGAATAATTGATATCTGATGGGTAAATGTTTGTGGATATGCGTAACTATTTCCTTTGCTTGTTGCATAATGGGAGAAGCAGTCACTTGTCCCAGAGTCTGCTGTTTGAAACTGCACCAGAGCTACCAATTACACAGTGCACTACACTGAAATAGCCATTTAACACCGACACATGTGCGTCTACCTCTTGCAATTTTTCATGAAAAATAAAGAGTCTGCATATGAACTACAGATGTAATCTTTTCAATCCACTATGTTCTTACCTGTCACCATGGATTCATTTGAGGTTTTCATAGTTCCCTGTGTTTTGTTGCACACGAACAGGGAAGCAGTACATCACAGAGATACAGTAAAATACGTTTCATTTTCTGTTATTCTGTTGCTAAGCAAGCAAAGAAATCTAGATGTAGATCCCACCACAAACTAATTTCCAATTGATCCATAAACACAGAACGTAACTGGCCTTATGAATGATAACATTACCTTTTACATGAATCAGACACAAGCTCTTCTGTATAGCGAGTCATTTTAGCTTCAAAAATAGTATAGTGCAGCAAGTATTGTAAGAAATAATGAAACTGATAAACAATAGAAAAACTGTATTGAACAGAGTTGTGTCACTCTGGGCTGCAGTGAGATTGATAGAACTGAGCACCAGACAATGCATTCACTTCAGTTTTGTAGATTCAAAACACACCCTTTTAATGATGTCATTTATGAGCCCTCCTTCCTATACATGTGTACTCATGGCAAGTTTCCAAGCCTCACAAACATTCCTTTACTTCACTAACACCACACAGCCAGACAAGCAAGGCACCTCACTTTCCTTTGAATCTATCTCTGAGATTCTCTCATCCCCCCATTCAAGCAAGCAAGCAGAGCAGAGCAGAAGACCCTTCTCTCCTTACATTCCTTAGTTCAAAAAACCCAAAATACCACTCCCAGCTTCTTTGTTCAATTTGTAACAGATAACATAATAACATATTATAAAAGAATAATCAGTTCAAACACAAAAACTATTACAAAACACTATGTAGTCTGTACAGAAAGGAAATAGGGTTTGGTAACTGCAGAGGCATATGTGATTAAAAAAAGTTTCCTCAACAATTGGCTCCTACAGAAATTGTATTTCTGGAAACATTGTTTATTAATACTTTAATTTAAATTCCTTAAGAAGGTACTGTGCCATGAACAGAACAACTGCAACCTGTACACTGTATCTGAATTGCAATGCTTAAACCAGAGTCTGAATGCATGTTTTATAATGAAACAATATTTTATGACTGCATAATTGATGAACTACATTTAACTACATTGAACAAACTATAAATATTGCAAACAGCTGCAAACAAAGTAACCAAACACTTTGTCTATAGTTTTTTTGTGTGACTCATTTCTATATAAGGCACTGAAATTAATGGATTACTTGGTAGAGTTTCCTAGTACTTAAGAGTTAAGAATGGACGTTTCCACAGATTACATATTATCAGGTTTGAGTGGATTACTTTATTACCCAGTATACTAAAAGGTCTTGTATATTGTCTGTCTGGGGGTACATGCTGAATTGTACACTTCTGCATACCATTACAATGTTGTTCTGGGGGCTCCAAGTGCAGATGTTTCAGGTTGAGTACCAGGTGGTAGTGCCTGCAAGGGGCAGATCCCTGAATGCCGACCACGTATCCTGATGCTTTGTCTACTAAGTTAAGATATGAAAAATGCATTATAATAGGATATATTTAATGATCAATAGTTTCATTTTACTGTACAATGAAATGGGTTGTAATGGTGTTTTTTTATTCTTTTTATCTTGAACTAGAACAATCAGTTCATGAATCAGCATGATAATCTCTTGGACTAGCAAATCTAGAGCACAACCAGCTCTGACCAGTTGGTAATAGCTGGATTTCTTTTTTAAACAGGGAAATCACAGAATCCTCTCTAATTCCCAGCGTGAATGTCTGCAGAATAGAGCTAACACTGCTCAAGGTAGTAGGGTTAATAGACATCCCTTAATTTTTTCAGCATTGCTATTTATTTTTTAACATATGTAAACAACTTTTACAAGTGTCCCAGAGACACACAATCTTGTTATGAGTATACAAAAGAAATATGGAACAAAATAATTGAAAACAATTACTTGCCCATTACTAATCTGTGATGCATGGACAGCTGACATTAATGGTAAAAAAGGTCCTTTAATAGTTTATAGCACAGTGTTTTACTTATGTGTTGAAACAGGAAAAATGTTAAACCAACTTACATTATCAACAGCATTAGAAAAGGAAGACCAGTGATGGTGTACAATGGCTAGTCCTAGTACAGTAAGCCATTTTATTCTAAAGCCTTGGCTATCACACCCAGTGCGGTCCAAATGGGCTTAAAAGATTACTGTGAATCCAACATTAGATATGTAGAATCTATTCCACATTGACTAATGCTTGGATAATAAGAGGCAGTAAACCATGTCTGTGGTGTTTGGCTGCAATTGATATAGTAAAAGGTGTATTTAGAAAGCTGAAGAGGTACTCTGTCATTTTGAACTATCTGCCAGGTGGTGCAAAAGTCCTTAAATGTTTATAGCACATGTGCAAACTTTAGATAACAAGTATGCATAGTTAATTTGGAGCAAACACTCATAATTTATGTGTTTTTTTGGCAATATACTAAAATTGTTCAAGCAGCAAACCTAACAATGATAAATACAAACAGCATTTATGTATTGTGTTTGTGACCGAAATTATTGAGAAAGTGCTAATTGCACAGCTGCAGAAACTTGATTAACTGGGCCGAAGTTTTTTTTTGCAAAATGCATAGTCTATGAATGGGAAATATGTTGTGAGAATACAGGACATCTAGAGTAAGAGCTGAGGGACCTTCAACAAACTGAGCTGATAAATAACATCATCAGTACACCCCAATACTGTATATACATAGAATGATACATGGGCTGCAGTGCATTACGAAACAATATTTAATCAAGGGGATATGTGACATCATACACCACAAGACCAAGAAAAAACCTCGCATAAGTTTAATACAACTTTTTTTGTGTAAATATAGTTACTATCCATGTAATATAAAAGTTTAATTGTTTTAATAACAGAAATACAAGCCCCTTTTATACTGGCATGTTCTACCCTTATTATGCAAGCTGTGCATATACACTATTTTTCTCACACAGTCGTGATGCTGTCTAACCAATCAGAGGTTGTTATTTTTTCAAGCCGTTTTTTTTTTTTCTGTTGTTTCAGCAGAACGGGAGTTAAAAAATAATAAAATAATGACCTCGGATTTTAGTAGTTTTTCAAGGTCTGTGTCGGAGAGGTGTGCATAATATACAGAAGTGTCTTTTTGTGTTTTTCTGTAGCGCTTACAAACCGATAAAAATACATTATTTGAAGTGACAAAGTCAGTGTCAGTGAGTACAAAGACAGCACATTTTTTATTTCATTTCTGTTTTGCTATCTTCCAGTTAATTTAATTGTTGTTATTCCAAATCGGCATGTCTGCTTACTACTTTTGGATTTTTTTTGCTGGCAATTGGTCACTCAGTTTTATAGTTACTGTATATCTGTAATTGTAAAGAAGATGGCTACCGGTACTTTAAATTCTGTGAGGCAGCGCAGTGATTTCGAATATGTGACAAGGCTCCAACTGTCCATATCCATTCAATATATGGACAGCTGGAACCTTGCTCGACCAATCACATTGCTTGTTTCATGTTCCATTGCCAGCCCTGGATTATACATACAGTTGTAGTCAAAAGTTTACGTACCCCAATGGAAATTTATAATTTCTAGAAATTTCTCGAAAACAAAGAATTTTAGAAAAAATCTTTTGTAGCAAAGGTTTTGCTTTTGTGGATGAGGAAAGAAAGTTACAAAAAATAGATGTCTACAATTATGTATTTCAGCAATTCAAAAGTATTCCTACCCTTTGACGCTATGATAGTATTCTCTACAAGGTGCTAGAAAGTTCAATATGATAATGCAGAACCTAATTCTAGAAAAGTCTAGAAAGTGCTGTAGGCATAGGATGATTGCTGTCATTACCAATAAGTCAATATGGGATAAAGTAAAGAGCTATCTAAAGACAGGCAGAAAATTATTTATTGTCATAAAGCTGGAGATGGATACAAGAAGATTTCCAAGCATTTGAGTATCCCAATTTAAACTATTGTTTTGATTATAAAGAAGTACAAAAGCCATGGTACTGTCACAAAAGAATTGAATCTATTCAGTCTTGAACAAAGAAGACTATGCGGCGATCTGATTCAAACATTCAAAATCCTAAAAGGTATAGACAATGTTGACCCTGGGGACTTTTTTGACCTGAAAAAGAAACAAGGACCAGGGGTCACAAATGGAGATTAGATAAAGGGGCATTCAGAACAGAAGATAGGAGGCACTTTTTTACACAGAGAATTGTGAGGGTCTGGAACCAACTCCCCAGTAATGTTGTTGAAGCTGACACCCTGGGATCCTTCAACAAGCTGCTTGATGAGATTCTGGGATCAATAAGCTACTAACAACCAAACGAGCAAGACGGGCTGAATGGCCTCCTCTCGTTTGTAAACTGTCTTATGTTCTTATAGAAGAGCAACCAGAATTATCCCGGGTTTAAAAGGCATGTTGTATGCAGACAGGCTAAAAGAATTTAATCTATTCAGTCTTTAACAACGCTTCCTCTGTCTGAAAGAAAGAAGGTTCTTTCACCAAGAACAAGTAGAAGAATAGTGAGGAAGGTTAATAACAATCCGAGATTGACTGCCAAAGATATTCAAAGTGAATTGGCTGCAAACATAGGTCGAGTATTGCATGGTGAAGGTCTCAATGGTCTCAGGCCAAGGAAAAAGCCACTCTTAGGAAAACGTCAGAAGGACAATCGGACAATCAAGCTATTTGGTCACATTGATATTCATTACATTTGGAGAGTCTGGTGACGCATACAAAGAAGAGCATACCTACTGTCAAGCATTGAGGTGCTAATATCCTTCATGGGGCTCTAATGGCACAGGAAATTTAGTTCCAATACATGGTAAAATGGATTCCATAGCATACCAAAATATATTGGCCAATCATCTGAAACACTCCGCTACAAAACTTGGTTTAAAGCGCAACTGGACATTCCAACACAACAACAATCCAAAGCACACATCAAAATCTACTTCAGAATGGTTAAAAAATAATAAAATCAAGGATCTAGAATGGCCTAGTCAAAGTCCCGATCTAAATCCAATTGAGAATCTTTGGCTGAGTTGAAGAAGACTGTGCACAAGAGAAGTCCTCAGAATTTGAATGAACTGGAACAATTTTGTGTTGAAGAATGGTCAAAAATCACTAAAGAATCATGCCAAAAGCTTATTGACAAATATCCTAATCGTTTAAAAGAGGTAATTATTGCTAAAAGGTGCCTCAACTAGCTATTAATTTCATTTTCCTTGTCATGGTAGGAATGCTTTTAAATTAGCATTTTTGGAGTTTTGCAAAAAAATTGCTGAAATAAATAATTGTAGACATTTCTTGTAAGTTTTTTTTCCTCATCCACAAAAGCAAAACTTTTAATAAAAAAGATTTTTCCAAAAATTATTTGTTTGAGAAATTTCTAGAAATTATAAATTTCCATTGGGGTATGTAAACTTTTGACTACAGCTGTGTGTGTGTGTGTATATATATATATATATATATATATATATATATATATATATATATATATATATATATATTGTAAGGCAGCGGGTTGAGTGAGACAGCAGGGAGGGGGTTAAAACCTCCCTGAAGAGTAAAATGGGAAGAAAAAATGCACCTTTTGTTTTGTTAATTGTTTTATTGTTTGATTTAGTTTTGTTAAATGTTTTATTGTATTATCCCTGTACCCGGGGGTGATTAAAAATTAGAACCGGGAGCAGGGTATTTAAGACGTGCAGCCAGTCTGCACGGGACGGCTGCTGAGTAGAAGGAGGCAGATGAGGTGCTCTGCTTCCGAGCAGTTGTGAGTAAGTACTGTGTTAAGCCAGCGTGGTTTTTGTGTGTGGGGCAGGTAAACGGCTTAGCCGTCCTGCGTATTAGTAAGGGAAAAATCCTGTTTAGTTAGCGCTCCAGTGGGAGTTAGGTGTTTATTTTGTGTTTTGTTTATTTGTGTGTTAATTAAAAATAGCGCAACCATGCTTAAAACTCAATTTCTCTGTCCTGGGTCGTAATTTTAAAGGGGCACGAACCCGTGAGTGGTGCAATCGTTTCACTATATATATATATATATATATATATATATTGTAACATTCTTCGCGTCTGGGAATAAAGCAAGACTCACAGAGACCAGATGGGATTCTAAACTGACCAGTTTATTTTCTAACAAACTAGTAGAACAGCAAATCCCTGTTTGGGGCTGGGGTTCATGCCAAAATAATAAAAGCACTAACTCCCTCACTTCCACTGTCGTCGTCTCACTCGCCCTCACTTTCTTCTGCTCTCTCACTCACTCTTCTATCCACTCTCACACACTTTCTTCACTGCACGCCTCCGACTTTCTTCAGGGTTCTGCCACTGTTTCACAGCAATGGCCCTGTCTTTCAGGTTCTCGTTCTGTCCCTCACAGTCACTCAGCAACCACTCGCTCTCAAATCTTGCTGCCTTCTCCTCCTCGAGGCTCGTCCCCCCCCACCCCATTTATAGCCTCTGACAGTAGTCTCCGGCTAAGAGAACACCCCTCAGGAAGCAAGCAAAGTGTTCTCTAAGTGTCCTTTAAAATGGAGTTGACCACCAGACACAATATAAATCAATAAATACATAAATATTTATTACTTGTCATGACGCATGTGCATCAACAGTCAAACTAACGTTAATAAACTAACTGTCAAATTTAATTAACACAGACCCCTACACACGTAAAAAATGCAGCAGCAGCTCTAGATTAATTATGAGTACCTGTACAGGAACAATATTCAAGACATACACAGCATTATGTAACAGAATGGTGAAGCAACTCACCAGAACAGAAAACACCAAATTGCTCAGTGACTTCTGTATGATTCAGGTTTTTTTCAGGAGCTTGAACGATTTCCAACTTTTTGTAAGAGAAACAGTGATGCATTTTTCCGTTTGTTTACATGCCATTTTATAGTGATGAGCTGCCCTCGTCAATATCAGTATACAAAATGAGGCAATGATATGACGGTTCTGGGAAGATTTAATAAAATAATCAGTGTGCTTCAAGACAGTCTAGTGATGACAAGTCACATTTGAAAAGATTGAATAAACAATTTGAAGTTTGATGAGGAGTTATCATGTTACAAAACAGTACTGTATCAGTTGTGAACAAATCACTAGCGGTGCCAAAAAGGTGTTCTTTTAAGCAAAGCTGTTGTTCCTTTAGGTGGAGCATTTACAATGGGAAAAATCTGTTTCACCACAAGAGTGTTGTCACATACCTCTTATTTATATATATATATGCTCTGTGCACACTCTTGAACTCAGGGGAGATGTATAAGGAGGACACAGAGATGGTTTGCACTCTTAGAATATATCCAGACGACTTTTAAGTAATCAAGAAAATCACACAAACTCATTCAGGTTTGAAGTTTTAATGAATCAGAGCAGTATTAGTACTCCTTTGGTCCCAGCTAAATAGGCAATCTGGGTGATCCAGTGCCTAACAGATTCAACAGCATTAACACTTCAATATAGTTATGGTTATCACATATTCCACCTCTAGGCCAGCCATGCAAAACGCTAAAGCGCCCACCACTAAATCCTATATATCACTCTCTAAAGCTAAAATATAATTCCCATACCTTCTAGCAATGCTTCAATATAAGTGAGATATAAATTCAAGATTATGCTTACCTTCCGATATATGGAAGTGTAGTGTAGAATATATGCAAAGACAAGAGCTGTCTTCAAAGGCAGAGGCTTCTGAATATGATCAAACAGCAACCATCTTTTCCACAGATCTTCTACTCTCAGTGAGTGTTAAAACCACTACAGGATCCTTTGTCCATTTCTGCACATCACAGGTGTGGGTGACAGTCTTAAAAAGCCTGATACCTGCAAAATACTTAAATCTTGTTACCAGGGCTCCCATCTTTACATTCTCATTTCCATCATCAGTGGGAAAACCTCAAAGAAACTAAGCTTCCTCAATTAAGGTTTGTCCACACCCTGAGTCCACTAATGTGTGGGTGCTCACATTACCAACCCGTACATCAATAAAACAAGGCCCCTCCCAATCATTACCACTGAACTTACCTGTCACCAAGTAGAAGTAATGTGAGGCCACGCCACACTCCATTGCTGCTGGGCAATTCCTTGAGAGGTGGTCTTATTCCTGCTAGGCGTTGGTATTCCCGGAACTGCCAGCGGTGCGTCTCCTCCATAATATCCAGCCGCTGGAAAATGGCCTTCTTCACCAGGTCATAATCCATGGTATTCTCATGGGTTAAGGTATGAGAGGCTGCCTGGGCTTCCCTGATCAGAGTGGGTCCACCACTCCCGAGGCCATTGGCCTGCTGTCACCTGCCATTCGAATGATGTTAAATAGGCCTCGGGATCATCCTCCAGCGACATTTTCACCACTTTAGGCTTGGGTAGTGGCACTGCTGGTTCGGCCGCCATATCCCTCCTCTGGTTGGCCGCCAAGAACATACCGTTCATCACTGCTGCCAAGGTCTCCTCATGCCTCCGCACCTGAGCCTCCAACATCGCCGTTAACACTGCTGGATCCATCCTGAAGTCCCATTTCAAGTTAGGTCCGATTTTGTTCAAAATCACAACTTGGGAGATATGGCACAATGCAATGCAAGCACTCTTGCGTATCCACATTTGGTCCTTTTTTTAGTGTTCATCAAAAATGCAGCCATAGAAAATACAACCTGGAAGTCTACAAAATTGAAACATGATGAGGAAGAAATCTTTTTAGTAATGCTACACAGACAATTAAAATAACGTGTGAAATCAATAATACTTTGTATTACATTATCATCTTACTCTTAGCAGTACTGACAACAACAGTATTATAATGATCTGAATACAATATATACCTCTTGATTCACATTCACACAGCCACTTACCAGATAATAAGTATCAAGCATGTTCTGCAGGGGGCAGATGTTGTTTTCATACCAACCATCAACTAAATTCAGCCTAATTGAACTTATCAAGGTATGCGTTGTAGTTTATGAAATACATAGACTAGGCTAAATATATAAACTTGGACAATGCATTTTTTGGTTTAGTTGTAGTTTAAGAAGTTGCATTAAACTGTAATTATGGTAATTTGGGGGAAAAAAATGTGTGTAGCTCTAAAGCACTACTTTATTAGGTCTGCTGGAGAAGAATTATAAAGAACTCCCTCCTTGTGACGAGCGCCATATGAAGATCAGCACACCGCAATTTGCATTTTCGTTGCGACAATTCGCAAAGTAGATATTTTGTCGTATGTACTAAGAGAAAATATGTTAATGAAGAGAGCTGCAATATACTAATTAAAATATTTGTTGCATCATCTTAGCGAGATCTCTAGCATTGCGCAACATTTTTTTCAAATAAATAATAAAAGTCTGTTTATTCCCATCAGATTATATGGTGGGGCCCCCACCTTCACCCCCAAATAAAAAATGTGTTGCTATCAAAAAGCTTTTCATCACACTGTAGCCCTTCACAAAACCGGACATGTTTGTATGACATAAGTCTGGTTTAAAAAAATATAATAAAATGGCACACATACATCTATAGTGCTCAATGTATTTTAAATGTATAAATCATTGGGCGGATATAACACAAATGTGTTGTAGGTAGGCTACACATTACAGTATTTAAATATATAAATCTGTACAGTAGGTCTATACAGTATACAGTACAGTAGTAAAATCAAATTAATACCCAGCACAATTTCTTTTTACTTTAGCCTGCTGTAGGCTACTGGTGACACAAAATAAACCATGCTGCTGCATTGTGCACATTGGTGTACAATGAAAACAAAAGATTATTTTAAATTGAAACTAAATGATTTTAGCAGGTTTTTTGTTTTTTTCAGTGTATTCACAATTAGAAAGAAAGGTCCCTCTTACATTAATCTATACATTATCTCTGCAGGTGCTGCAGCATGCTGTTTTTCTTCAATATTTATCTTCAGTCTAGGAAAAAGTATTGGTCTCTTTCACCTGTGTCACCGGATATTTTCTATGTGCTGCTCCAGTTCTGAATATTAAGTATTTTTCAGAATTGTATTTTTGGTTAGTTCCTGTTCCTTTTCCTGTTTTTGTTTTGTTCTTGTGTTAGTGGCTTTCTGTTTGAACCAACTCAATGTATTGTTTAATTTCACTCTAAATGAGGTTTTCATTTTTAAAAGAAAAAATAAGCAAGTAAATACTTGCACATATCACATTTCCCCATTGTAATTCTGAGTGAAGTACACTGGCTCCAAATAAATTGTTGCAATGATTTCAAAATGTCACACCTCACTCATATGGCTGTCGTGGTTTTAGTCCAGCCTGTTTAAGTGAGGTACATTAGTTGAATATCTGAGCTCTGTGTCATGCAAAGAACTGCTCTTACTGCAGAAGACTATGATACATTCTTCCTGGCATTATAGGGTTAACATGCATATGGCCATATTTACACCAGGTCTTGAAATTGGATATTGCATCTTATACATCTTGGTTAACATGGTTATGCCAGCCATTGTTACTAGTTACACATTTAGGTAATAATGTATGCATGCACTCTGTTTACACATAAAGGTGGATTGCAGAAAAAGACCACAGCCGGTTTAAATGCAGAGATAGTCAAACATTTAGGATGAATAAAAAAATGAATACATTATTTTTTGCATTCATGGTTCTAATGCTGTTTTAAATACCCTTTTCTCAAGTGAATTTAAAAGGTGCTTAAACACTGAACCAGAACAAAATGGGAAAGCATTTACTGAGAGGTCAACAGGATTTCATCAGTGGAAAGCAATCACAGTTATAACTGACATTTTAATCGAAACCAGAATTTAACAACAAGCTGCAGTGGTAAAATCTACAAACAGTAGCTGTAGGGGATGAACAACGACCAAACACTGGTCACAGTTAAGATACGGAACTAGTTATTTCTGGTTGGCTGTTGATTCCTAAAAGTGTCTTATCAAGTTGACCCTTTCCCCCTGTGTGGTCCTTCTCATTGTAGCAACACAACTGATAAATGAGAGGGCAATGTTACTCTCTACTCCTGCAGGACATAATATTGTTATTTATGAGTCCAGTTAATGTATCTAGTACCTTATCATGCTACTATCCATGTAAGTTGTAGCTCGAAGCAGTACGGTAGAAGTGGCAAATTGGGCAGCAGTTTCTGTGCTTTCTATATCCGATACAATTTTTCTAATCTCCCTAATCCCTACCTACACTACAAGCACAGCGTTTCAGAGATACTGCGTTCTTTAAGATCCATTTATATATTGACAGAAAAGCCTCAAACTACATACCGTAATTTTCGTCAATCATGTAATGAGATTTTTGCAAAACGGAAATGCATTTCCTATCTGATGTACAGAACCGTGCCTAATTATTATACTATACAAGTCAGTGTAACAATAAGAAAAACTGGAGACGACTAGGGTCAAAGTCCAGTTACATCCAGTTACACACCAAAAAATAAAGAACTGCCATTAGTTTTCTAGTGTCCCACAGTCCACTGCATAAGAAAAAGTTAACTGGAAATATATTTGGAAGCAAGATCATCTGCTGTAAACATCCGCAGTAGGCTCAGCTATGTGATTAAATGCAGTAGGTGTTTTGTTTTGTTTTTTTTTCTTTCTAGAAATGTTCAGTATGATTCATTACTAAATACCAATTCACTATTACACTGCAAGTATATTTTTATTATGCATAACATTTTACAAATCTACAAATGTTACATCATTTTGTTACATTATGAATTTTATTTACAGCTAACTTAGCACTGTATACTAATTATATACTGTGAAATATTTTTTAGTTGATTAATTTTAATTTAGCATATCTTAGTAAACCACATTGCCCTAGTGTTACTGCAATGATGGAAGGGACATCAATTGTAGCAAATTATCACAGAAAAATAAATGTGTTTATTCTCTGTCATTGGTTGCAATAGTTATACAGTCTCATTGATTTACTGTGATCCACTAGCAGCAGCTCTCACATGGTTTTCAGGAAGCATGATATTTCAGTATTATTACAGTTTTAGTGGCATGCTTTCATCTCATCTGTGCTCTAGCAACATACATGGGACACATAACTGTATGTGTGATCGGGTACCCGTGGGTGACCTGTAAAAGCGGGTTGCGTTCGAATCGGAATGGTAACTTTTTCCGACCCGAACAGAGGGGGTTGGTCATGCCAGTATGAAATCTGGTCGCCCCTGGGAACAGGCTTGTGGTTGTTGAGCCCGTTGCAAAGCAAAGGATGTATTGAAATTCCTTGCGTATTCAAATGATCCGTGGCATTATTGGATTTCATTGAATTACCCTGACAATGATTCTTATAAAAGGACGTTGCTAATACAGGATAATCAAAACGTTTTACCGATTGTATATCTCTGAAATTCATAGATGACTGTCCTGGAAATCACAATTTGTAGCTAGTTGCTTTTGACAACAAATCTCGCCGAGCCAGCCCCTAAAGTCACTACTGTAGATTTGACGAGAAATTCGCTAATTTGGCAACACTACTTGAAGGCGCAGGAAAAAAAAAATAAAAATCCTCATGGCTTATTATTTCCAGACAGCACACGACGTTGGGCCAACGTTGGCATAAGGTTGGCTTGGTTGGCTAATCGTCACGGTTGGCGAAAGGTGTTTGACCAACGGTGAGCCAACCAACCTATCTTAGCTGCACGTCTTCAATTGAGATGATACATTTGGTTTTTCAGCCTTCACAATTGAATGTATGTGTACATGTGTATAAAGAAAACACAAATTGGTGATACAATAAAATAAAATCATAAAGCATTGGAGGCAGTGTGGTCCAGTGGTTAAAGTCCAGGGCTTGTAACCAGAATGGGCCGGTTCTACTCCTACTGCTGCCACTGATTGACTCAATGTGACCCTGAGCACTGAACCTCCTTGTGCTCCATCCTGTGGATGAGATGTTAAATCAATGTCCTATTGTAAGTGACTCTGCCTATAATGCACAGTTCACAGCCTACCTCTGTAAAGCGCTTTGTGATGGTGGCCCACTATGAAAGGCGCTATATGTAAACAAACGAGGCTATTTAAAAATACTGTTTGTGTTGGAGAAACCATAGACCAACCTTAAACCGACATTCAAACACCTATAGAGCCCTCCCTCAGGAGACTTTCTCAAGATTAAAGCCTTTCTCAGAGACTATCAAGACTGGCGGTTGAGGTAAATAGTTTTACTCCCAAAAAACACTTATAAAGGTTAACATTTTCTAAAACATTATTAAGTTTAAATAATGTAGCTCTTTTCTCGTTTATGATACACATTCTAGTACTGGCATTTGCGGTACATTTTTAAACTCTGTAAGTTATTTTCCTCACAATATTTGTAAATGATTTTATTTTAATGAAAATGTATTAAATTATGGTTTTAATCATCTGTATAGTTTTCTACATACAGGAACCATCCATTTTTCTTCTGTTGCGGTAAGTTGTTCACTATATAAAGTAGGCTACAATAAGAATAAAAAACGTAAATGCTGCTGTCATGTAGCAGTGTTATTTGTTTATTCTAATATAAAAAATAATGTACACATTCCAATATACAACCTTTTTGTATTACTCTCAGTTATTTATTCGCCGGTGCCAAATCGGAAGTAGTAATACTGTCATTAAAATAATGAATACAATCTGATAATAATAATAATAATAATAATAATAATAATAATAATAATAATAATAATAATAATAATAATACATTATATTATTTATTAATTTTATGTCAGATCGTGATTTTCAGTTTGTGATTCCAGCATTCCTCCTCCCCCCTCCCCCCTCCCCCCGAAACACAAAAGCGCGGAGCGCAGCTGCGGCACTTAAAAAAAAATAAAATAAAAAACAGTTTATGCTAAAATACTTTAAATGCAGTTAAATTCAAATGGGCCTGTTCCAAATGAGTATTCAAACTGCGCACAATACAAAGAAATAATACTAGACACCTGTTGCCTGAGGGTGACTCAGCCAGACAATTGCATTAGTATTGGCAACAATGTTTCATTAATACGAAACATCATTGTTTGAGATTCAGCTGAATTCATTAGAATAGAGATGTTTCTGCACAACACATCTCTGTTTGATTACATCAACATTCTCCAAGAAGGACAGATGATCTTTAAAACTTTGATGTATATTTACTGTAATTCCTACTATTTTGATTTAACCAATATAGTTTAATTTGCTATTTTGAAAACCCTTTTTGGGGTTTTATAGTCTAATGATTAATCTATTGAGTCTAGAACTCTTATTCATTCTGTTGTAAATCCATATTGTCTGCTCTGTACGCTTATTGTAATACTGTACTTTTATTTATTTAGGACAAACAGCAAATATTGGACGAGTTCTGATTCGGAGGATGAATCTATTGCTGTACCACCAACTCCTCCAACTCCACCAACTCCACCTATGTCTCCACCTGTCATGCCTCCTGCTCTAGCTCCAGTGAGGAGGACTTTATCAATGACCCCTACCCAGGCCTGGACCACCACAGATATAAGGCCTCTGTCGTACACTCCTATGAGGAGCTCAGCAACTGATCTGCCTGGAACATGTTAGTTGCAATTCATGTATTCATAACTTTGAACAGTCAAGGCCGAATTCATTAAATGTTATGGTTATGGGAGGGGTGAGGAAATGTAGGCTTAATTTTGGAAGGCAGTTTAATCGAGCAATGATCTTTCTTAAACAAAATGTTTTTTACTTTTTTGCAGCTGTATAAAGGCATATCATTAAAATGCTGGTGGACCTGGAGGAAAAAGTTAATCATAACAACAGATTATTAACTCAAATAATAAATAACCTTCAGATGCATAACAGAAGTGATGTAGATGAAATGCCTGAAGAGGTGACACTACCAATAGTGGAGATTCCATGTTTTGATGCCTTGGAGGAAAGGCTGAAAAACAACAACAGTTTCAAAAAACAACTTGTGAGTACTACATTGAAGTATTTTGTCAAATAATTGGATTGTTGTGTATATAAAAGACACCCATTTTTTGCTTTTTTGTTTTTTTATAATGTTTAAATTATAAGGAAGTCTAAAAGATAACATTAGCATGTTAAAAGCCTGTCCACTTTTTAGTTATCAATAATTCATCTTATATATATATATATATATATATATATATATATATATATATATATATATATATATATAATTGGCTCTCGTAAATGGGTAAAAAATTATATTATCCATTAATCTTTTGCTTTTGCTCACTTTATCTTGAAAGCTTCACTTTATCATCACACATCACACAGGTCCCCAGTACCTCCTCAACCTGCGGACCCACTATGTCTCTGCCAGCAAACTGAGGTCCTCCAACTCTGGCCTGCTTGTTATCCACAAGCAAAAGTACACCACACTTAGAGAACGCTCGTTTAGCTTCATGGCTCCGACTTTCTGGAACTCTCTCCCAGCTTTGGTGCAGCTAATGTAACTGATGCTGCAACTGAAGATAACATCAAGTCTTGGCTAACATATGCTGCTGATAGAGATGGAGGGAGAAAAAAAGGCAGAGGCAGTAAGGTAAAGACTTAAAACTCAAATGTCTTGTCTTTTACTCTGACTATTGTTATTTCAATACGTAGTAGTTTGTCCATTAAAAAAACAGAAGTATGTGCGGCTCCATAAACCTACACAGCTATATGCTAAAAAAATGTGGCTTTATATACTTACATTAAAACCAAACTAATCATCTAAAACTTATAACTCTTGTCCGTATAACTGTATATACAATAACCTCCTCAGTTGAGTATCCTCCCATTCGATTTGTGGTATGAGGCAGTTGTATAGGTCAAAGGTCAGTTTCGATATTCTGAAGTTATCCATCCAGTTTTTCTCAGTAAAAACTTTTTGTGCGATATTCTCCCACCATTCTGATGAACGCTCAAAAACTAGGGAATTATCAGAATAATACTTTTTTTTTTTTTTTAAATGTGAACAATAACATTGAGAAATGAATATATTCCAGGAATACTTTTACTTATATAGATTTTTTTTTTATTTGCAGGTTGAAATCGCCCGATCTACTATGACGGGGAGCCACGCCCTTTTGTATTATTTTGTATACCATATATAAATTTATATTATTGTTATTATTGCTGTATGTTGTGTGTATTATTATGGCAGGCTATTGGGTGTAAAATCCAGTTGCTTATTAGTGTAAATGTGTATTGTTATATGGTGATGGGTGTGATTGTTATTTGTGTTGTACAGTGTATGTTCGTATTGTTTTTGTTTGTTTGGTCATAGGGTTGTTTTGTTTTTTGTTTTGTTTAACAGTGTGTTATTCATTTTGTTTAACGAATAAACGTGAGCGCAACAGCTCATTACACCCCACAATTAGTTCTCCTTTGTGTTTACTTCCTGGTCTGACGTCACCTACATCAGCCGTCCGTGACACCTTTTTGTTCTTTTTTCCCTTCTATGTTAGCAGATTTTAAAACCAATAAATTTAATGTATTCGTTAAAAATGTAAACATCTTTTTTGGTTATTTTATCACACTAGTTCAACTGTTATGTTCTAATATTATAGATAACATAGTTTATATATCTGCTACATTACATTGGAAAGGGGAGGGGGCGGGAGGAGGAGAAATTACCGAGGTAGGCTAATGATTCATGTTGGCCCATGGTTGCTATATGGTTGGCCGCCAACGAGCAAATTGACGTTGGCCACGGAACATCTTCAGTTATGAAATTTTTGCTCTCAAATTAGTTTTCTTAAAAATCTCAACACAGTTCTTCCGTCCGCGCTAAAGAGTGACAGTCCGCTGCAAAGTTCATACTTTTATACTTTACGATTTTACCTGAGTGAGTGTCTTTAATGACACTGGCAGCACAACAAGGACTGCGACTCTGTTGTCATTTTTTATTCACAAATAAGCTTACTTGATTTGAAAAATGTCTTATTACACTACTTGGTTTGATTAAATGAGTACACAACAAAATATGAAAGCTGAACATTAATTTCAACAAAGAACAACAAGAAGTTTTAATGAAAAAAATACTGTAGCCTACTTCAATATCAACATTAAGATCATTGCTGCAGTATTGCCACTTGCCCGGTTAAAGTGACAACAGATTCAAACTGCTGAAAATACAGTAGCTGTCTGTCTGTCCACCAACACAAGCGCACCACGTGTGTGAGTCTGAAAATCACGCAAGAGTGAGGAGAAGTACTGGGTTTGGAAGAGAAATTTGTCTGACTGGTCAAAAGAGAATTTTGCATTAGATGCAACCTCAGCTATTCCTGTGGGATTCTATGATGTCACTGTTAAAAATAATAAATAGTTGGAAGCGGCAAAATCAAACAGCAAGTACAAATTCAAAAAATAGACTCAAAGGATATTATGTAGAACGTTCTGAAACATCGGTTCACATTCAAGTTCTCTGTGCTGTTGAAAACAAAACAAAAAAATCTCTGACTAAATGTTGCTGAAAACACAACCAAGGTAAGAAAAAATGTCAAATCTTATCTACCTGTATCTATTTATCTTCTGTATCTATATATCACTACCTGTTTATCTATACATGTGTATGTGCTACTGTAAGTCGCTGTTATATACAATTGGCATAATAAGTAAATATTGTTCATAACATACATATCAGACATGTAGTCCTGTAATTCACTTTGAGGGGCGGGGCAGTTGCGTTGTCAGTGGCAGTTTTTTTGAATTTCAAAGGCGGCAACCCTACTATGTATGCAGGCTTTTATTTATTTTTTTGAATTAATCTTTCTGCATGTACGACTACTTTATATATGAATGATGCAGAATACGTGGTTGTAAACATCTAACACTAGTACATATTACAATACTCTCAAATAAACGTGCATGAAACGTGCATATATATATATATATAAATTGTGAAAGGGGAGGGCGGCAAAATTTTGTTTGCCTAGAGTGGCAAAAATCCTGCTTTCAACTGGTGGCATGACAGGTATTTTATAGTTAAGCAAGTAGAGATAGTTAATATGTTACAATGTTAAAATATATCCAGACCACTAGAGAAAGCTACCACGCTGTAAAGCCTATTGTATAAACTCAGTCTTTGGAGAATGGTAGCTATATCTGCGTGTGAATGTGAGAGCGTGAGAGTCAGTCGGTGCAGGAAGTAAGTAAAGGACAAACACTTCAGTTCGGGTTGCAGCTCTTATTAAAGTGTGTCAGGTTGGGGCAAGAAGCCGGTGCTGCAGCGGGTTGTGGGTTCAGGTCGGGTCGGGTCGTGTAGTAGCGGGTCCGGATCGGAAGCGGGTCGTAGAAATCTGACCCACGCAGGACTCTGCGACACGTGCCTGCGCTCCCGTGTATGATGCACTGTGACCACGATGGCTGGTGGTGACGTCAGACGCAGAAGAGAATGGACACACAGTCAGTACTGCAGGGTATGAAAGCGCTGTTGTGCTTTTGATAATAAATATAATATTTAAACAAACCAAAACACTTATACAAAACAGAACAGCACAGTGTCCAAAATAAACAGACAAAACAGACACAGAACAAACAAACAAGTATTGTGCTGGGTTATACCCAGCACGGGTAGGAATTGTTTACTTTTAGGTTTCACTTTAGTTTTCACTCCTACTCACTACTCCTGTTCCGCCTCTGAACACACCAACCTCGATCAGCCAAAGCTGCAGGTTTTTATACATGTGACCATCTCCAAATTAGTAATAAATTGATCAATCTGGAGACAGTCACATTCTACACGAGTTTAGCATGGATGGGGAAGTTTAACCCCATCCATGCTGCAAAACAATTAACAATAAAATAACGTGTTTTACACACAAACAATACATAGAAATAATAATAATGCAAAACCATACAATACACACAGGGGCACGGTGTAGCCTGTCACACTTCTCTCCCCTTGTGCATAGCCACCTCCCCATTAAAAGCCCAATATTTTTGGTCATAGTCCTGGGCCAGGAATGGAGGCATCAATGGGCCCACGGCTGGCAATGCTGTCAGCAGCAATGCTGGCTTCTCCAACTGGAGCAATCCTGTCAGCGGAAATGCTGGCGGTTTACAGGCCGACTCCTCCAGCCGGGGTAATCTGGCAGCGGAAATGCTGCCAGTGGGGCGAGGTGCTCCTCCAATGGTACCGCTGGCAGCAGAAAGGCTGACAGCGGGGTGACCCACTCCGGCAGCGGAAATGCTACCCATGGCAATGTTGGCAGCGGTAATGCTGACAGCTTACTGGCTGGCTCATCCAGCTGGGACGATGGGGAACTTTAACCCCATCCATGCTGCAAAACAATTAACAATAAAATAACATGTTTTTACACACAAACAATATATTCAAATAATAATACTACAAAACCATACAATACACACAGGGGCAGGGTGTAACCCGTCACATGCACTTTCATGGGAAACGTGGCAAATCTGAAAAACAAATTATAGATAACACACTTCGATGCATTTAAACCACATAACTGTCGAGTCTCCTGTTTTGACCAGGATCCTCCTATTTTCAAGACCAATCTCCTGGTCAGAAAAAATCTCCTGCCTGGTACCCGTTTAATCGAGGAATCTCTCTGTCTATATTTTCTATGTTTTCTTTATTTAGTTTTCCTACCTTAGATTAGTTCCCTCACATGTCATCTGGTGGTAAGTCTGTTCCCTACCTGCTTGACACCCATGATTTAGCACTATCATCTCTAAGGCTACACTACAGGACTCTTATACTGTATTTTAGTTTAGTTTCTGAGCACCTATCCCGTACAAAAATCCTGGGGCCTTGACAGGTATGAAACCACCCCTGTTCATCATCCTCAAAAATATGCAAATGTGTGCTCGTTATTGAAAACCACCAGCTGTAATGATGGCCAATGCATGGACTGGAATGAGGTCTGGACCATTGCTTGCACTGTTTTAACCACATGGCTTTGGAATGTTAGCAGCCAGTCAGAATGCAGAAGATTTCCAAGCATTATATAAAGACTATTTACCATCTGGAAAAACCTTAACCAGACCCCCTGAAAATCCAATAACCTAACCTGTTTATTAGGACAAAATGTACACACTTTTATTCATGCCAAATAACCCATGCAATCTGTTACATTTGATAATTGTAACATGTATTTACTCTATCTTAATATGTATTTATGTGCTATTTACTCTCATAAACCCAGCATAGCTTTAAAGGTATTGCCTTACATTATCTTTGAACAAGTCAATATTTGAGCACTGACAAATGCCACTAAAACAAAAAAAAAAAAAAATGCTGTGGTTTGAGATTAGCTCACATTCATCAAGAATTACAATTTTGCCCCTAGGGAAGGATATGCTACAAAGTATTTTGAAGCAAATTAAAATGACCAGATATGTACTTAGTAGAATTAATTCTAACTGCATTCGAACAAAACAAGAAAATGTTAATGGAAAAGACATGTCATTGGTTTAATGCCACAGGAACTCAAGAAGGAGTGAATATGGCAAGTATTGTGACATCAAATGTCACACCAGGCTCTCAGCTCTTATTGGGTTTAAGAATACTTTTTTTTTTTTTTTTTTTTTTAAGATACCACCTGATATTTACTCACAGACCAATTCAAACTAGAGTTTGTGTAATAAAATAGATATCTCTGAGGAGAAGAAACTCTTGTACCATAAAAGTGTGGGTCAATTGTAGTGATGCTGGCAGGGAACATTGAGAATTATCTTATCAAATGTTGACTATATATACTGTAAAAGATCCACCCTCACTGCAGTTTGTTGCCCCTTTAAAACACGACCAAACACACACAGGAATGGATTTTTTTTAAAGCACGGTTGCGCAATTTTTTAACAAACACCTAGCTCTCTTTGAGCAATAACTAAACAGAACAGGAACCTAAACTTAAAACAGGACAGCTAAGCTGTTTACCTGTACAAAAACAAAACAACACACAAAAAAGGCTTCACACTACCTTTTCTTTTAATTACAGCTGTACCCACACACCAGCACAGTCAGGCTTCTACCCTCTTCAGTAGCCACCCAGAGCAGACTGACTGCTCTCCTTTTAAACCCTGCACCTGGCTCCAATTTTCAATAGTAGCCAGGTGCAGGTAATGATTAATAATAAAACAATTAACAAAAGACAATTAACAAAACAATTAAACAAGACAAATGTGCATTCTGCACATGTTTTTTCTGCAGAGAGGTTTTAACCCCCTCCCTGCTGTCTCACAATACATACAACTCTGGTCACCCTCCGGCTCCAAATGGAAACCCCATTTCAATTATTATTAGAAATTCTAGGCACTAATGCTGCAGGAATTATAGCCCTCCCCCAGGCCTAATATGAACAATCTTATTAGGGTTCCCATATACACAGCTGCTCCCCCTGCAGTTGAGTTTATAAACTTGCGCCTGGCACTGCTTAATGTTCACTCTTTATTAAATAAATCCTTTTTAATTAATGATTTTATTATTCACTGTAAACTTGATTTTCTTTCTCACTGAGACTTGGCTTAGTGTTAATGATAACACATCTCTGACTGAAGCATCCCCCCCCCCCCCCAGATTTTGCATTTGTCCAGAAAGCATGTTTAGCAGGACGTGGGAGTGGGTTAGCTTCTATATTTCAGAATGAGGACGTGGGAGTGGGTTAGCTTCTATATTTCAGAATGTTTGTCTGTAAACGGATATTTGCTGAGGAGTTTTCTTCTTTTGAATGTCTGCCTCTAATGCTTACCAGCCAACTACCTATTCTTTTGGTAATTATTTATCGTCCTCCTAATTATGGTCAGACTTTCCTGTCAGAATTTGCTGAATATCTCTCTATTCTATCATCTAATTATGACAGGATTATTTTAATTGGAGATTTTAATCTACATATTGACACAGAGATTTATTTCAGGGCTCTTGACTTTCTATGGCTATTGGAATCTGCAGACTTTGTACAACATGTAACTGGGCCTACTCACAATCATGGCCATACCTTAGATCTTGTAATCAGTCGTGGTGTAATTGTGCATATCTCCTCTATAATAATGTCTCTGATCATTACCTCATTCTATTTGAAGCAATCATTCTGTTATCTAAAAAGAAGGAGACTCTTACTTTTAAAAGCCATGCAGTTAATTATCTTACTGCTAGATCATTTGCAGAGAATAAACTCTGCTTCACCTGTGCCTATACAGTCTTTGTCTATAGCTGAGTTGGTTGATAGATTTAATCATCTTTGTGCATCGACCTTTGATGCTGTTGCCCCACTTAAGAACAGACTAGTCACACAAAATCAGAAAGCTCCATGGATTAATGATACTATCCACCAAATGAAAAGGGAATATCATAAAATGGAGAGTAAATGGAAAGCCACGAGACTACAAGTTCATTATGACATTATGAAAGAAAATTTAGTAAGCTACAATGAAGCAATAAAGTCAACTAGGTGTAGCTATTTCTCGAATGTTATTGAGGAAAACAAAAACAATTACCAGGTCCTTTTTTCTGTAATTGATAGGTTGGTCTATCCTTCCCTCAGCATTCACTGTGATTCATCTACTGATAGGTGTAATGAATTTCTTAATTTCTTTCAGTCTAAATTAGACACTATCAGAAAACATATCCCTGTTTGTGGCTCTGACTTATACATTCCAGATACGCCAAGTGCATCGGCAATGGGTTCCTTTTTTTTAATTGCAATACAGGAACTAAATAGAATTGTGATGCAGATGAAATCTGCTACTAGTTCATTAGATCCCGTTCCTACTAGGTTCCTTAAGGATGTTTTCAATTACTTGTGCAGTGATATTCTTGCAATAATAAATAGTTCTCTTGAAACAGGAATAGTGCCAGTTCAATTTAAAACTGCTGTAATAAAGCCTATGCTTAAGAAACCTAACCTAGACAGCTCAGTGCTGAATCAATTTTAGACCTATTTCCAATCTGCCTTTTCTTGTAAAGGTCCTTGAAAAAATAGTGCTAAAACAATTAAACAAACACCTGATTTCTAACAACATTTTTGAAAAGTTTCAGCCAGGTTTCCGTTCTTACCATAGCACAGTCTTATTAAAGTAACGAATGACCTGTTGATAAATGCAGATTCAAACGCTATCTCCATCTTGGTTTTGTTAGATCTCAGTGCTGCATTTGACACTGTGGATCGTGATATTCTTTCAGATCGTCTTCAAAGATTGGTGGAACTTGAAGGAAATGTTTTGATGTGGTTTCGATCCTATTTGTCAAATAGACAATACTTTGTTTCAGTGGGAGAGTTTTCATCTCAATTGGCAAATATAACCTGTGGTGTTCCACAGGGCTCTATCCTTGGTCCTGTTTTGTTTTCTCTATATATGTTACCCCTGGGTAAGGTTATTCATAACATGATGTTAGCTTCCACTGCTATGCTGATGATACACATTTGTACATCTCTGTGAAACCTGGTGACACTTCCAATATACCTGTACTATTGGACTGCATTTCTGATAATCAACATTTGGATGGCCCAAAATTTCCGACAAGACTGAGGTCTTAGTAGTTGGTTCTCAGAGCAGCAGTGTGGAGTAGTGGTTAGGGTTCTGGACTCTTGACCAGAGGGTCGTGGGTTCAATCCCAGGTGGGGGACACTGCTGCTGTACTCTTGAGCAAGGTACTTTACCTAGATTGCTCCAGTAAAAACCCCACTGTATAAATGGGTAATTATATGTAAAAATAATGTGTAAAATAAATAAATAATGTAATTGTATGTAAAAAATAATGTGATATCTTGTAACAATTGTAAGTCACCCTGGATAAGGGCATCTCCTAAGAAAGAAACTGAGTTGCTAGGAGTCAAATTAGGTGATCTGACTCCCCATCTAAAATCTGAAGTGAGAAATCTGGGTGTCATTTTGGATTCTGTTTTGAGTCACACGTTAAAAAAAATACAAAGTTATCTTTTTACCATTTTAGAAATTAAAATCAGATATTTTATCTTGTTTACTGATGCTGAAAAATGAGTCCATGCTTTTATTTCTTCTAGATTAGATTATTGTAATTCCCTCTTTGCCGGACTCACTAGCCACACTGTGTCTCGGTTGCAGCTTGTGCAGAATGCAGCTGCTAGAGTTTAACTAAAACAAAAAAAGACAGCCCACATTACTCCTGTGCTGGCATCTCTGCACTGGCTCCCAGTAAAATACAGGATTGCTTTTAAGATTTTAATGTTAACATATGAAGCTTTAAATGGGATGGCTCCAGATTATTTGACAGAGATGTTGACTCCCTATGAGCCTCAATGGGTATTGAGGTCTGCTAGTTGTGCCCTCTCAGTGTTCCAAGAGTGGGGCTAAAGAGGAAGGGGGAATTAGCCTTGTGTGTTCATTTTTAAGTCCTGGCTCAAGACACATCTTTATAACTTAGCCTTTTAATTTCCACTTTTTAAACTTATTTGTATTTGTATTTTATTCTAATTTGTATTTAAAATATACTGTCTGTAAAGTGCTTTGAACCATTGTGTATGAAAGGCACTCTATAAATAAAGGCTATTATTATTATTATTATTATTATTATTATTATTATTATTATTATTATTATTTTATATATATCGTGTTGTTAAATAAATGGGTTCACATAGTGACATGTTGGGGAAAGGATTAATAACGGTATAGTTCTGTTTAATGTCCCCATTATATTATATTATATTCATATTATATTATATTACATTACGTCTAGCCTATATAATGAAAACATAAAACAACCACTATGCCATTGATAGTGATGTGGTTTAAATTCTTGCAGATAAGCATTTTTGTTTTACACTACAATTTTAGATTTAACAGTGACTTAAACTTGGTCTATGCCAGAGGCTATTGGTTTTTTCTATTAATGCAACATTATGTTCAAATTTAGATTTTTCTTTTCTTACAGATATTTCAACCACAAGCTTCATATGTCTATATATCATCCTTGGATTGTTCGATGTTCTGTGTACATGCTGTTCTACCAAAATGAATGCATTGTAATTTGGCCTAAGGCACAGTTTTCTAATAAGTAAGTGCTGAAATTACAATCTGAGGCTTTCTAGTTGAGCATTCATTGTACATCCAGCATACTAATCCTTTTGAGAACTGTACTTCATCAGAAACTAGATTTCGCTGGCTTTCCTGTTTGTTTACGTTCCCAAAAGGTCTCACCTTGAAGCATTATTGCTGCTCCATTACTCTGTAAACTAAACAGGCGTGAATTTAATTGGATGAATATGAATAACTTCAGACCTGCTAAGCCTCCTGATTTTGTTGGGAGACTCCTGATCTAAGAGCTTGATCTCCTGTCTCCCAGTGAGACAGGCTGCATTCACACTGGGTCAGTTTCAAACAGACACGGTCGGGTTTGTTTTGTTTGAAACAATGTATCAGTGTACTTGCTGTTTACACATATCTACGAGCAAAGGGACTGGGTTCGTTTGGATGCAAGCTACTTTTATTTATTTATTTTTGCTACTTTTCCTTTTTTTTCAGGACCGAGTTCATTTGTGTTCACAATGCAGTTTGCAAATGCACTTGGTTCATTTTATATGGTCTGTGAACCCTGTGAATTAAACATCAGGTGTATTTATTGTAGATTATAACAACTCATTATTTTCTTTATATTGTCATTTCAAAACATTTTAAATGTACAAAAATCCAGATCGATACAGAACCTTGTATAACACACGCATGGTTGTACAGTAGTTCAAAATAACATTACAATCAAAATGGAAGGCTCTTGTTTAATGCCTACCCCATTACCATTAAAGGGTGTGCAGTATTTCATCGAGATTACTCATGACTTCAAGATAATGTTGCATTTTACCCCCTGAAAATACATTTTACTCTCACAGTGTTAAAATTAGAGGGTAAGTTATTCCCAGATCCAAAACCTTATCTGGAGCGCTGCTCGGTACGGTTCGCTTCCCAAGCAGACTTTGTTGTTCACACATCCCACCAAACGTACCGAACCGTACTGAGTGCGGACCTTCTAAACGGACCCAGTGTGAACACAGCTTTAAGAAACTCCCAAAAATTTTGATTGCCAATTTGAATACATTAGTACCTCAAGTTAATTTTCTAAAACAAGCGTCATACAGTGTATATAATTCACTGACATATTTATTTCATTTTAAATACACTTTTTGAAACCTTTGAAATCTAGACGAAGATAGCTTTTATATTTAAAAGGACCAAGCTGGAAAATAATTTTAAATCATGGTGGTTCAATCGAATCTGCTACTGGCTTAACCTATGCACTAGGGCTGTCATTGCACATTATGAGATGAAGAATTCAGGAAAAGCATGAATGATCAAAGACAAGTAACCGGTAATCCTTACTGGATAGAGGTGATTTAATCATTTTCCTTCTGTGGTCATGGAGCTTCTTGACCATAATTATGCAGTATCTGGGTCAATACTAACAGTGAATGCAATGCAATTAAAATAGCCATAATAAGAAAGGGTCTCATCAGCTTTGAATAATATCCATTAGCCCCTTGGCAAGATCAGTGGAAGGCTAGTACTTGCACCTTTGCTGACTCATGTAATAATGAAGAGACAAATTTAGAGAACTGGATTACTCTTAAATAAATAATTTGATTTTTAGGGAATGTAAAGCTACATTTAGAGATTCCATCTGTCCTAAGGGAACCCATTAATCCCTGACTTGAACAATGAGCAGCAAACAGTGACTGAAGCATCAGTGCAGCAATGAGGTGAAAAAAAGGATGGAGAGATGTTGTGATTTGTAGCCTGTTTGTATTGGGAAATAAGTTAAAGAGAATGTAGTGATTTTATTGAATGTAATCGATCCAACATCTGTCAAATACTGAAATTCTAATGGTTACTTCACTGAAGTGTTAAATTAAACAAAGGAAAGCGAGGCAAAAGTGATTGTTGTGTTTTTCTGGTAAGCATATCCTTGTGCTGAAAACTTCTTAATGTGGATTATCTTTGATGTTGTTTTATTTACCCTACCAGTTTACTGGTTCTATAACACCTTCTGAACACGACTGAATGAAAATTGGTATTTTTATAACCACTGACTAATATGAGCAGTGCTTCAATGACAGGTTATGTGAACCAAGTATTAGCTCAAACTACGTCAAAGCAACCCCATGCTCAGCCAAGCTTCAAGCTTGGAATGTTTTTAAAAAGCCACGTTGCACCTCAGTAGCTTTCGAGTCTCCCATCTACTTCAATTATTTCTGAAATGAGATTCATTGCTGACCAGTGGCGATGCCACACTCAAGCCCTTGTATCTCAGGTTTGTTCATGTGAAAGTGATGTGCAACTAAGCCCATCTTCTCTTCTATTTCTGTCTATACAGTCTGCATCCAGTTGTTTGATTTCTACAACTTGTCATTCAAACAGGAGACTATTGTTGTATTGCTGTCATGGTAGCTGTATTGCTGACGACTGCTATCTCTTCTCTATTTTTTTTAAACTTTATTTGCTATACTAAATTTAAATAGACAGACTAAACGGAGGCTGTGTGGTCCAGTGGTTAAAGAAAAGGGCTTGTAACCAGAAGGTCCCCGGTTCAAATCCCACCTCAGCCACTGACTCATTGTGTGACCCTGAGCAAGTCACTTAACCTCCTTGTGCTCTGTCTTTCAGGTGAGACATAATTGTAAGTGACTCTGCAGCTGATGCATAGTTCACACACCCTAGTCTCTGCAAGTCACCTTGGATAAAGGAGTCTGCCAAATAATAATAATAATACTAATAACGTATATGACAGCGAGGAAGAAGATGTAGCCTGCATTGACAGACAACATTCATAGGCCGTGTACAAGAATGGAGATTTTCTTTCATCAAGCATGAGATTAAACATAGTTTGAATGGTAACATTCAAGGTCCTTTACCAGAGATTAGGGACCTCATATTGACCAATCATATTAAAGGAAATCTTTGATCCATTTTCTAATGTGTAGGTAATGTATTTTAAAATGTGTCGCATATTTTTGACAAAGATTACATGTCTAATTCTAGCGCTTTAAATTTAACTAGCACTTTAAATTTCTAGCACTTTAAATTTAATTTAGCCTGTGTCATATTACTGTTTCAACAGCAAAAATACTAAACTGCACATTTATGTGATCCCGATAGCTAATAACTTTTAAACTTTAGTTGGACATATGCATTAACATATCCTTGCTTAGTTCACAAAATACAATGTAGCTTCTTAATTATCCGAGTAATTTTTAGGAGTTCGGCACAAAATGCTGCATCTCCCTTTTAAAAGCAAGTGTCAATATTTACGAATGCGAATGCGACTGCTGTAAAATCATACCTTCTAAAAGAGACTTATGTACAATACAACATGTTTAAATACACAAGTAATTAACAATACAATTACAAAAGGAGTGTAAAATAAAATGCTAATATCGGAGAAATTCAACTCCAACCATTTCTGGATTCAGTTTTGTTCTGTTTTTTGGAGGGAAATCATTTCAAGAAGCAGCTATTAGAATTGTTTTCATCTTTGGTCCTTACTGCTGTAAAATACATTAAAGCCACTTGATGATACATACCCAGCAGCAAGAAATGGAAGACCATGGTATTGTGGAGCTGAATTAATCAAAGACATCTCTAATCCGCTCTTTTAATGCTATTCCTTGTCATATTTGTTTAGGTCACATACTTCATATTTTCCAATGTGCAAGTCTAAGCTGAATTTGCCTCTGGTTTATAAAGCATCTCAGTCATGATTAATCTGGTGCATAAAGCATTACATTGCCTTGTTTTACTGCTCCATATAATTTCTCTGCACTAAAATTATGAATACTAATCTCAAACCCCCACACTTCACTGCAGCCCCACAAGTGCATTTTCTGAATTTCATTTCACAGTGTTTAACATTGTGCTGCCTTGATGTTATAAACCATAACATAAAGTAAAATGTATTTCCCTAGTTAATTATAGATCTAGACTTGTTTTTTGTTGTATTTTCTATCCCTTTCTGCTGTAGAAAAATGTCTTATTTTTGCAAGTAAAGTTAATGCAAGTATAATACTGTACATTGCTACCTCTTTATTTAATTTGATAATTCATGAATTCAGTCAGTTGGCCATGTTGACAGTAAATTGTACATGCACTACGCCTTATTGTATAAAGGCTTTTTGATAATTGTTTTCAGCATTTCACATTTTTGCATGTGTCAGTCCAATAACAGATTAATGAGGGAGTACTTTATCAACCTGAGGACGAGATCAGGAAATATCTAGCCAGAATTAGCATGAAGTGAATATTTCCAAAAGCTGTTGAAAGTAGAAAGGGGCTGTTTATATCATGCAGTCATATGATTTTTAGCAAAATGCTTACATGTTGTAGCGTCAGGTTGGGTCATAATATTGTGCTGTTTATGAAATTAACAGAAATGGAATATACAGGGAAGGGGGGTCCTAAGCCATTCTCTGTGTCTGCTTGGTTTCTTGACACAAACTCCCCCACTGACAGAATGCTTTTAAAAAGAGTTCTAAACTAAATACTGAAGAAGTGGTTTATCTTCACCATCGCTGAATAAATTGGCACCAGGGGTGTCTTCCACGAGCGTACAAACCAGACGGTTTTGAATGTTTTGACACCTCAGACAGAAAACAGTCTACCTCATAAATAAAGCCGACGGGCAACACAGTGGACAAATTGAGAATGTTGGGCCATCTCAGAATGAGAACAGTCAATGGGAAAACACTCCATGTGGACTTGGGCACCTCCCCAAATAAACAAACTATCCAATCACCGGTGAAGAGAGGGTGACTGGGAACTGTGTATAACTTGACTGTTGCTACTAAAGTAATTAACCCCTGTTTAAAGTATATGTTTTATAAATTGTGTTCAATTGAATTATTGTAAAAATTGTGTCCATGCTGTGGGGTCTGGGTGGTCCAAGGGAATCCAAACTTACCTGTGCAAAGAGAGAGAGAGTAACAATTAGAGTTACAGTGTGTGCTGTAAATTACTTGCCTGATATTTGGGTTAAGGCCCTCTCTCTCCCTGTGACATAATTTCAGAACAATTATGACAAAAAAATAGGCAGTAATTGGGCCCATTTACAATGAGATAGCATGCTGCGCTTTGTCATCATCCTTATTCTTAAAATGTATAATATATAATATATAATTGGAGTATTTTTAAAACACGACATTTTATGGTAATAAAGTGTGTAATGTTATGGTCATCGTTCTCACTGAAACTTTTGTGTTTTAAAAGTGGGTAAAGGCTTTAACGCTAACCAAATTGCTCTGCTGCCAGCTTCCGATATCCCAGTTAAGTAAACATTTCACAGTTATACTGTAAAGCCCCAGTCACACCTGGAACGATAAGGATTTTAAAAAATCGTTCCAGTTCAAATGAATGGAGGTGGTCGATAACGATACCTATCGTTTTGATCGCTTTCCGAGAGATTTCTTTCCTGCTACAATGATAACGATAAATGTTCCTGGCCAATCAGGACTGTATTAAATGTGACATCATCATCTACCTTTATATATTATTTTTAACACTATTGGAGAAAAAAAAGAGAAATGTCATGGCTTTATCAAAAGAGCCAGGGGTAAAAATGCAGTTTAACTCTTTATTTTAGAGCGTCTATCCGAATACATCTCAGCAGATTTGATACATACTTACAACCGAGGTAAGTTCGATACATTTCATCTGCTTTCCACAAAGAATGACACTTTGTATCAAATATAAACCAATTAACATAAATTGTAGAAAGTAGAAATATGTAGCAAGGTTTAAATAACATGTTTACACTAAACTAAAATAAAAGGGAGTAGTGTCTCGCTTTCATCTTGGCAAATTTGTCAATTGTTTTGTCGGCTTGGCTCGCAGTGACCAAAAGATTGTTTAATCTCTCATCCCAAATAGCTGAATGCAAGTATGTTTTTACCCTTTTCATGCATGAAAATAACCTTTTTATTTGGCTAACATTTGCATACGACGAACATGTGTTAGAAAAATATATCCATTGATTTTCATGTATAACAGTGCTTAATCATTTCTTTCCAAATAAATGTAATTGTGCCTCCACGCTTTTTTGGTGTTTAAAATATATTCTGCAAGAACTGCAATATCGTATAATATTACTGATAATTTAAATAATGCCGTATTTACCTCAATTAAGCAAAAGTTGGGCTGTGAATGATATGTATAAAACCGGAATTTAAAGAAATTACAAGAATCGGAATAGGGGCAAATTGAAAAGCGAGAACGCATAACCCTACACATGAGCCTAAATCTAGTTTTCAAATTTATGGTACCTGTTCTTTTAGAGCACACATGTATAAATAATGTTACCTGGACATAATAATAGTTTCTTCCGCAAGTCAATCCCTCCTTGCTGTCTTGGTGTTGTTTTAATTTCTTTCACTTTCCACCTGCTGCGGCAAACACGACATTTCCCTTTGACTCATCATGAAATCAATAATATTCTACTATTATTATTATTTGTTTATTTAGCTTACAAAGACTAAGGTGTGTTAACTATACATCAACTTACAACAACGTCTCACCTGAAAGACAGAGCACATGGAGATAAGTGACTTGCTCAGGGTCACACAGTGAGTGAGCTGGGATTTGAACCAGGGACCTCCTGATTTCAAGCCCTTTTCTTTAAATATAGAAAAAAAAATAGAATGCAATGCAATACTGTGTTGTTGAAATAATCGCTGAATAACAATGAACTATCAATCAAAAATGAATGAATGCCACAGAAGACTTGAGACTCCGAGAGGGAGCAATTAAATCACATGGCAACCGTCGCCAACTTCATTCCGAATCTGGGTTAGATTAGAAAAGAATGATGAAAAACGTATTTTATGTGTTTGTGAAGAAAACTTCGACCATCTTATATGTAATTACAGACGTGCTCAAATTTGTTGGTACCCCTCCACAAAAAACGAAGAATGCACAATCTTCTCTGAAATAACTTGAAACTGACAAAAGTAATTGGCATCCACCATTGTTTATTCCATATTTAATAGAAATCAGACTTTGCTTTTGATTTTTTATTCAACATAATATTGTAAATAATAAAACAAATGAAAATGGCATGGACAAAAATGATGGGACCGCTAATCTAATATTTTGTTGCACAACCTTTAGAGGCAATCACTGCAATCAAACATTTTCTGTAGCTCTCAATGAGACTTCTGCACCTGTTAACAGGTAGTTTGGCCCGCTCTTCCTGAGCAAACTGCTCCAGCTGTCTCAGGTTTGATGGGTGCCTTCTCCAGACTGCAAGTTTCAGCTCTTTCCATAGATGTTCGATAGGATTCAGATCAGGACTCATAGAAGGCCACTTCAGAATAGTCCAATGTTTTGTTCTTATCCATTCTTGGGTGCTTTTAGCTGTGTGTTTTGGGTCATTATCCTGTTGGAGGACCCATGACCTGCGACTGAGACAGAGCTTTCTGACACTGGGCAGTACGTTTCGCTCCAAAATGCCTTGATAGTCTTGAGATTTCATTGTGCCCTGCACAGATTCAAGGCACCATGTGCCAGGCGCAGCAAAGCAGCCCCAAAACATAACCGAGCCTCCTCCATGTTTCACTGTAGATATGGTGTTCTTTTCTTTGAAAGCTTAATTTTGTCGTCTGTGAACATAGAGCTGATGTGACTTGCCAAAAAGCTCCAGTTTTGACTCATCTGTCCAAAGGACATTCTCCCAGAAGGATTGTGGCTTGTCAATATGCATTTTAGCAAATTCCAGTCTGGCTTTTTTATGTTTTTCTGTCAAAAGTGGAGTCCTCCTGGGTCTTCTTCCATGGAGCCCACTTTTGCTCAAAAAGCGACGGATGGTGCGATCAGAAACTGACGTACCTTCACCTTGGAGTTCAGCTTGTATCTCTTTGGCAGTTATCCTTGGTTCTTTTTCTACCATTTGCACTATCCTTCTGTTCAATCTGGGGTCGATTTTCCTCTTGCGGCCGTGCCCAGGGAGGTTGCCTACAGTTCCATGGACCAACAAATGTGTCCAGGCCATTTTAGAATATCTTTGTAGAATAAGCAATAATTCATCTCTTTTCACAGCTTCTTTGCTTTATTCTATGACATACCAAAGGCATGCAAGTATACATGATAAAATAGCTTTTAATTTCATCACTTTTCAGGAGGAATGAAGCATTATTTTAATGAGCTGTAAGAGTACCAACAAATTTGAGCACGTCTGTATATTATGTGGAAGACATAATGGAGCATATAGATCATCGGAGGAGGGGGGGGGGGGCAAACCAAGGTCCAGTGGTGGTAACTGCCCCATAACAAGTGATGCCCCTCAGTACTGTATAGCCTTACCAGCCATATAACAGGAGTTTGGATGATGGTGTAGGGGTCAATGAAGGTTAAACAAATATTGAGCGCGTAGTTGAGCACTGTGGCTCAAGCACAGCTGTAAAGTAAACAGTATGGGGAGTATGTTTTCCAGCTCCACCAGCCCAGGATAGAGTGGTGTAAATCTGACCTTGTGTAGAAGAAATTCCTTGTCAAGAAGAAAAGCACAAGCTAAAGGGTTCACACTTACTGCTCATATTTATACAAACTCAGTTTAAACCAGATCAATAATTATCACTTTTACTCGGAGTGAGTCCGATTTCAACACTTAACAAATGCGGCCTTAGTTGCACTACTAGTCGTATTTAAAAAAAACAAACAGTAGGGTGTGATAACTATGTTTTACAATATTAATCCCACTTCGTAAAATGCTAATATTTTTTCCAAGATGACAAAAAAATAACATAGATGCACAAGATAATTCACTCTGTTTACAAACAATACAACGGCATTAACATGTACAAGTACTATATAATTACCCATTTAAATTCATATTTTTTACCCTCTGAATTAGCGTTACTGTGTACATTATTTGTATCTGTTTTTGGTAAGACATTGAATAATGAAAAAAGCACAGCGATTTTGATAAAACACCCTCCCCCTTGAACTACATTTGTTGTTGTTTTAATTATAATGTATGTATTTATTTATTTGTGTAATCCTCTGTTACAGCTAATAACTCAGAGGTTCAGCTGCTCTTTAGCCATACAGGCATCCAATAAGAGCGGCATACATCTTATAAATAAATATCACATGCTCTTTCTGTTATACTATTCCATTAAAAAAAAAAAAATGTTGGTCATTTTAATAATCAGTTTCTGTTTTTTCAATCAGGGTAGATACTGCCGATTACACTGAAAAATAACCTGACTTGTATGCATGGATGAAAACTATTAACTGAAAATGGGGTTTAGACTGAGGCTTTTTCATATTTATATTCTGTTTCATTTTCTATTAGCAATACAATTTGCCTGACAGACAGTTAGTTTGCCCACCTCCCAAATGTATTATGGAGGATACAAAGAGGAACTCTCATTCTTTTGTTCTGTGTTCACTAGCTATGTTTCCATTAAACTTTTTTTATGCGCTAAAGCTCATGCATATAAAAAGCTTGACGATGGTGAGATTAGTCTTTAATTGCCTATCCAAATATATATTTACATACCCCAATGGAAATTGCATTTTTTTAGAAATGTCCCATAAACAAAGAATTTTAGGAAAAAATATTTTGTAGCAAAAGTTTTGCTTTTGTGGATGAGGAAAAAAAAGTTACAAGAAATAGATGTCTATGTCACCAGTCGTCAAAGCACGAGGGTGCTTAATCTAATATGTTATTTATAGTAAACTTTTGGTTTACTAGTAGCCAACTACGCCACCTGGTGATGGTCAGGCACCAGGACCTGGATTTTAAACAAGTTAACACAGGTTCGTTTTAAAATGTAACTAGTTGGGAACCACCACAAACGCTAACCACACCAAGAGGCAGACACAAATTGCACGGTATAAAATGGTTTATTAAAACACAATAAACCAATAAGTAAAAATCACAAAATAAAACCCTAAAACATAACACCCACATCAATGGCTAGGGCGTAAAGTAACAAAATAAAAAAACCCACTACAATGACTAGGGAGCAAAGTAACAAAATAAATTAATGAAGCCCTCCAGTAGTAACTAAAGAGCTATCGCTTCAATTTCCTCAATCTCCACTCGAGTCTTCAGGGGCAGGTAAACAGCGTCTTCCCAGCTCCACAAAATCCCTGTCTTCCGTACCACAACCAGGACAATGCTAATTCAAAAGTATCCATATCCTAAAGAGTTTATCGCAGTTTCTTTTTTAAAAAAAAACTGCACTATAGGATTAGCAAGGTCAAAATAAAGATAAATTCATAGAGATAGTGTTGAAAGCAGGTGTAATTATAGAGTGAGAAACTAAGCGTTGATAAGGAGTAACACTCTATTCCCTACCTTATTTATTTTGGATTCTCAAAGAGAGGCATGGTTTAATGGTTGTGGCTTCAATGTGATTACATGTACTGTATTTCAGAGCTAATTGACATATGCCTGCTATCAAATATAATGTTGGAACAGCTGGAGTGTTCCAATGAGGATGGGGTGTGCTGAGAGTTTATTCTTTATATTTTTTAGATATCATCTGGTAAAAAAAGAACACATGCTGTGTAAAGCAAATTACAGTCGGGTGAAAAAGCTTGCATCTCCTTCAAGCTTTGCAAGTGGGTAATTTAGGTCTTCTTTACAAAGATGAACACAGATCATATCCAAAGAGCTTGACTATCATCAGTGTACAGTAACACACAGGTATTCAGTAGTGCCAGGAAGTGACAGGAAGTAACAAGACTTCAAACTGTTACCTCAGCTCCAATTAGCATACTTCTATCAGTACTCTGGCAGCAATAGGACTTCAGCTATTACCATCAGATACAGTATAATATGTAGCTGCCCATGGTACACCCTCAAACTTCGATTGCTTAAGTCTTCCTGCTGCAAGCTTGAGCGCAAGTGGAGGTCGTCTGGACTAACGGTACACAGGGAGATCTGGACCGACCATATCGGTGGCTACAGGCATGGGCTTGTTGCTGCCAGGGTGAAGTACTTCTCTGAAATCATAACTATGCGACACAGTAAACCCAATGTTCTCTTGAAAACCATTGACTAAATCCTACATCCAGCCACCGATAGCTCCTGTTCATCCTCCTGTTGAAATCAGCTACTGCCACATGCCCCTTGGACCCCTGGCCGACTAATCTTGTCCATCTGTGCTTCTGATCTTGCTCCTTCCATTATGCACACTCTCAACCTGTACCTGGATTCAGGCTCAGTTCCTGCTGCCCTCAAGCTTGCCTGAGTTATCTCCTCAGTTACCTCCCTTGACCCGACTGTCTTATCTAATCTCCGTCCCATCTCTAATCTCCCTTTTCTCTCCAAAAATCTTGAAAGGGCTGTAGCCAGTCAGCTGATGAAACACCTCACGGATAACAATCTGATTGAATCTCTGCAGTCTGGCTTCCGGACGCATCACAGTACTGAAACTGCTCTGCTCCGGATTGTGAATGATCTCCTGCTTAATGCTGATGCTGCTGCTCCCTCTGTGCTTGTCCTCCTTGACCTAACAGCTGTTTTTAACACCATAGCTCATAGCATTCTCCTTGACTGCCTTCAAAAGTATGCTGGGATCTCGGGAACCTGTCTCTTTTGGATGTCCTCTTACCTATCTGGACACATGCAGTCTGTTTTCTATGCTGGATGTAGTGGTGTCGCAAACCCAGTCACTTGTGGTGTCCCTCAAGGGTCTGTTCTTGGGCCTCTTCTCTTCAACATCTACATGCTTTCCTTGGGTCACCTCATCCACCAACATAGCCTCAAGTTTCACTCCTATGCTGATGACACCCAGCATTACTTAAAACTTGACCCTGGAAGCCCCTTTGCCATGGTACGGCTGCCGGCTTGCATTCAACACATTGAGGCCTGGATGTCTGCTAATTTTCTTCAGCTGAACACTAGCAAATCTGAACTCCTTCTAGTAGGATCTAAAGCTCAAGTTAAGAATCTCAATAAAGCTGCCCTGAATCTCAAACTGTCTGCTGCAGCCTTCCCCCACTGTACGAAGCCTTGGTGTACTTCTGGACCGCAACCTCTCCTTTGATGCCCACATCTCCTCCATGGTCAAATCTTCCTTCTACCACCTTCGAAACATCTCCAAAGTCCACCCCTACCTTTCCCTCTGTCTCTGTCATGCATTTGTCTCCTCTTGACTCGACTACTGCAACTCTCTCTATGGTGGTCTTCTGGCACAGGCCATCAACCAACTGCAGCTAGTTCAGAATGCCGTCGCCAGGATCCTTACCAGATGTAAAAAACATGGACACATCACCCCCTGTCTTGCCCAGCTTCACTGACTACCTGGAAAGTTCAGGATTACTTTCAAAATTCTCCTGCTCACCTACAATGCCTTTCATCACACAGGTCCTGACTACCTCTTCAACCTGTTGACTCGCTATGTACCTGCCCGCAAGCTGAAGTCCTCCAACTCTGGCCTGCTTGTTATCCCCAAGCAAAAGTGCACCACACTTGGTGAATGCTCGTTTAGCTTCACAGCTTCAATTCTCTGGAACTCTGTCCCAGAGAGTCGAAACCAACTCTCAAGACCCAGATGTTCTCTCTTGCTTTCCATGCTCTTTAAGCCTGATATCTTTATTGGCTGTTGTGTCTTTGCTACTTCTAACTTTTTTATTTTTTATTTTTTACTGTACTTAATGTATTATGCATTGCTCTTTTACTGTATCTTGTAAAGCGCTTTGTGATGGTGGTCCACTATGAAAGGCGCTATATAAAATAAAGATTGTTTGATTTCAGTGTCAGCTAGTATACTTTATTGTCAGCTAGAGTGTGTACGGTTCTTGGTACTAAAGAAAAACATATTACTGCAAATAGGAAATGTGTTCTTCCTTAACTAGATGTAATTCTTTCATGGGACAATGACAGCGATATTCTTTTCCAATTTCCCAGATTCACATGCTATTGATAGGTAAATTGGTGAGTTTGTGGTTCATTCCTTAGTTAATTTTACAGCTGGTTTCACAGACCCTGGTTAGCACTAATCTGGGACTATACAATGTTACTTTCGGTAATGTAGTCTGAGATTAGTGGTAATGGGGATCTGTGAAACCAGCTGTAATTGTGTTGGGTAAACAGCTTTGTTACCTTCATTACACAAGGCATCTTGGGATTTATATATATATATTCTTCAAAAAACTCATTTTTTTCTTTTAATATATACTTTGGTTTTCTGTAATTATATAAGTACTACTGTGTATGCACATCTTCGGCTAGTATTCCACAATTACCTTCCCTTGAAAGTCTAACAATTTTCAATCTGTTACAGTTAAGAGTTACTTGAACACAATTTTAATTTGTTACAGTAACTTATTACTTTGAAAAAAATTAACTAGTTACAGTTACAAATAGTTTCTTCTCGGGCACAGTTTGCATTTTACACATATCAGGCAATAGTTCATTCAGTGAAGATCCAGCTACCAACCCCATTAGTTCCATCCTCTGACACTATTTAATAGTGAGATGATATGAAACGTGCATTCATGTAACATGCAAAGCTTGACTTGCACAGCTTTCTGATTTCCAAATCATGCATTTGTTACATTTGTTATCATGTTTCGTTACTTGTCTGAAAGGAACCATTATAGTTACAAGTCACTGAAAAATATAATCAGATTACAGCAGTGTGTTATGTGTATATATTTTCACTATATTTTGACAATACCTAAGGGATAAACAACACTAAGTGGTGAAACTATGGATTCTTTTGACATTGTTTTAACATAAGCACAAAAACACAGAAATAAAAACACAAACAGTATCATAAGCCAAGAGCATTGTTTGTCATAATGTAAAAAGACAGTAAGATGAAGTTGCTGATTTCCCTATTCAACGGGATGAAGAAGAGTTAGCAGAGTAACGCAGTTAAAAAATTGCATTCAGAAAACTCTGTAAATGTAATCTATTGAACAAATAGTCTATTAAAATGGGCTATAAATCCTATAACCTTAACATGTACTAAATCTTAGGCCTCTGCAAGACTGATAACAACTATTAAGTACAGAGCAATCTCAGCTGTATGCATAATAATTTGAGTGTCTGAAGGTTACATCTTTGATTTCGCAGCACTTTTTTTTTCTTGGTATTTGCTGTATAAGCTAGTTAAACTTGTTCCATGTGTTTCTTTTCTTCCTTTTTAATTAAAGGGAGTTTGTTCCAGAGCCAAATAATAGAAGAAAAGCATCTGGGACCAAAATGTTTGTTTCAAGGCTTGTTTTCCCTGGAGTTATGCCGAATTACAACTTTTAAAGATTGGTGTCTGTAGACTTTAGGACTCATTGTCCAATTTACCAGGATATTTTTAGATATATTACTATTATTTTGTTTTTCTTTGCAAGTATTTCTTGTGTATATATTATTTTACAAAAGGTGAGGCACTGCAACAACTAGACACAGCACCAACACATGAACCCACAGCTACGCAGACGCGCCTGAATTCAATGACCATTCAATACTCTCAAAGTAGAAAATGTAAATGTTGGTTTTGTGACCTGGGTTAAGTTAAGACCACCATACTTATTTTACTTTTTTTTTGTGAATTGAGCCGGAACTGTTTCAGTAAGGGACTATACACAACTTTCATAGATTTCAATTTCATTAAATTACATATTCCTCTAGGAGGTCACTGGCCACTGATGAAAGACTCAGCTGTTGTTTTTGTTTGAATTTGACATTTAAAATAAGCATTCTGCTATAAGAACGGTTATTTTTAATAATAACTTTTTGAAAACAACAGACCCACAGATCGAAAGCTAAAAGCGACTTACAGGAATAGACGCTATACGCTTCCAAGAAACTCTAAGTAATCTCTTTACAATACAATGTAATTGAATCCTAATTTTCTAAATGTAGTCATTCCCAACTAAACATATTGTATCTGCAGTAGCAGCACATACGAATTGATACAGGAGTTAATACTGACCTATGCGTTTTCTAGTAAATTAAATTAACCTAACAGAAATACCCACAGGAAAGCAGCAATGTGCTTTGTGCCACATTATTAGGTCAACGCTAAAGGCAATTAAATGTTTAGAAGCTTTAGAGTTTCTACCGATGCACTGCTAGAATAAAACAATAGTTTTAATAAAAAGATTCATATATTCATATAAAGCAATGCATAGGAGGCTGTATTATTTATTATACCTTGCAGAAATTTGCACAAATTCAACTACAATGCATACTGAAGCCCAGTCAATGGCACCGTATCTTGTGCCCACACAAACGCCAGAACTGACTTAGTATCATGTTTCTGTAAATCTGCCTTTACTTGGCTTTTGAGCTGATTTGAGCTTGTCTGGAGAACCCTGTTAGGACTTACCTTGTCTTCCTCATTCCATTCAATGTAGCCTTTCAACTCGATAACCCCACCTACTCTCTGTCTACAGTATAGAAATGAAACAAAGCTGGGGCTGCCAGTGTTGACAAGATGTTTTTGTTTTATCTTTAATGATCATGTTTATCCTTCACCACCATTACACCAGCTCTGCTTGTGTTAATGAATTCTAAGACAGCAACCCTTACAATAACAATTACAATACACTTACAATACTAATTGGGTTGCTGAGCTACATTACAAACTGCTTTAGCACCATTAAATCTAAAGCTGCTTATTACTGAACCCTGTCAGTTTGACTTAACAAATCTATTATTGATCTGATTTTATATGTGAACACTGAGTTGATATCTATATACTGTAAAGGTTGTTAGTGGAAGAAATACTGCTCATTATATATAGTTTTATTATTACAGTGCTACAATGGGAGATCTTCTACCTAGTACTTGTGCTAGATTGTCCAATACAGTAGTCTATGCATATAGGAACACCTCCTAAGAGAACACTGGTATCTCTGGAAGGAAACCAGAAGACAATTACCAGGGAAACCACAAGGGGCATCTGAACAACAAACGGAAGCAAAATAGTTACCTTTGGTTGTTAACGGGAGCCTTCCCTGCACCTTGTGGCTCTCTGGAAGCCTCACCTGGACCTTCAGGAGGACCACACTGTTCCACCACTCACCTCTAGAGGTCGCTATAAAGAGGACTTTTAGCAACTAATGAGATTGACACAGGAAAAGCACCAGTTGGAGGGACTGTGTGTGTGTGTGAAGGTATTTGAACATGATCACCTGTAAATATTAAAACACGGCTGGTGGCCAATGGCGCCGGAGCCTTTCTACAAGTGGGTGGGTCACGGGGGGTGGGGGGGTGGGAAGTATTTCTATGGATAAATGAATCCAATTTAACAACTATGTCAAATATTGAAGCAGGTTATAAATTTATAGTCTACTGGTTATTTAAAGTTTGCAACAACAATAGTACTACACTAGTACGACAACTACTAATAATAATGAGCTTGTTGTCTGAATGTTGGGTAGTGAGTGGTATCCCACAAACATCATTTCAATGTAAGAACATAAGAACATAAGAAAGTTTACAAATGAGAGGAGGCCATCCAGTCCATCTTGCTTGTTTGGTTGTTAGCAGCTTATTGATCCCAGAATCTCATCAAGCAAATTCTTGAAGGATCCCAGGGTGTCAGCTTCAACAACATTAGTGGGGAGTTGGTTCCATACCCTCACAATTCTCTGTGTAAAAAAATGCCTCCTATTTTTTGTTCTGAATGCCCCTTTATCTAATCTCCATTTGTGACCCCTGGTCCTTGTTTCTTGGGTCGACATTGTCTATACCTTTTAGGATTTTGAATGCTTGAATCAGATCACCGCGTAGTCTTCTTTGTTCAAGACTGAATAGATTCAATTCTTTTAGCCTGCATACAACATGCCTTTTAAACCCGGGATAATTCTGGTTGCTCTTCTTTGCACTCTTTCTAGAGCAGCAATATCCTTTTTGTAACGAGGTGACCAGAACTGAACACAATATTCTAGGTGAGGTCTTACTAATGCATTGTAAAGTTTTAACATTACTTCCCTTGATTTAAATTCAACACTTCTCACAATATATCCGAGCATCTTGTTAGCCTTTTTTATAGCTTCCCCACATTGTCTAGATGAAGACATTTCTGAATCAACATAAACTCCTAGGTCTTTTTCATAGTTCCCTTCTTCAATTTCAGTATCTCCCATATGATATTTATAATGCCCATTTTTATTGCCTGCGTGCAATACTTTACACTTTTCTCTATTAAATGTCATTTGCCTTGTGTCTGCCCAGTTCTGAATGCTGTCTAGATCATTTTGAATGACCTTTGCTGCTGCAAGTGTTTGCCACTCCTCCTATTTTTGTGTCGTCTGCAAAGTTAACAAGTTTGCTTACTATACCAGAATCTAAATCATTAATGTAGATTAGGAATAGCAGAGGACCTAATACTGATCCCTGTGGTACACCACTGGTTACCTCGCTCCATTTTGAGGTTTCTCCTCTAATCAGTACTTTCTGTTTTCTACCTGTTAACCACTCCCTAATCCATGTGCATGCATTTCCTTGAATCCCTTCTGCGTTCAGTTTGAGAATTAATCTTTTATGCGGGACTTTGTCAAAAGCTTTCTGGAAATCTAAATAAACCATGTTGTATGCTTTGCAATTTTCCATTGTCGATGTTGCATCCTAAAAAAAATCAAGCAGGTTAGTTAGACACGATCTCCCTTTCCTAAAACCATGCTGACTGTCTCCCAGGATATTGTTACCATATAGGTAATTTTCCATTTTAGATCTTATTATAGTTTCCATAAGTTTACATATAATAGAAGTCAGGCTTATTGGTCTGTAGTTACCTGGTTCGGTTTTGTCTCCCTTTTTGTGGATCGGTATTACATTTGCAATTTTCCAATCTGTCGGTACAACCCCTGTGTCAAGAGACTGTTATAGCTGAATCAACATAAACTTGGTTAGCAGTTTGTAAATAACTTCTTTCATTTCATTGAGTACTGTTGGGAGGATCTCATCCGGCCCAGGGGATTTGTTTATTTTAAGAGCTCCTAGTCCCTTTAACACTTCTGCCTCTGTTATGCTAACATTATTTAAAACTGGATAGGAACAGGTCGACATGTGGGGCATGTTGTCCGTGTCCTCCATTGTAAAAACCTGTGAAAAGTAATCATTTAATATATTTGCTATTTGTTTTTCTTCGTCTATGATTTTGCCTGTCAGCACAGTTCGGGTGTCGTCTTAATAGGGGTGTTTTGAAAAATAAAACGTCAATGCATCGATTCACTGATAAATGCCTATACAATATATATCTATCTATATATCTATCTATCTATCTATCTATCTATCTATCTATCTATCTATCTATCTATATATATATATATATATATATATATATATATATATTTTTTATTTATTTTTTTTCTCGCCCTCGCTGTTAAAAGTGGGTGGGCAGGGCCCCCCGTTAATGTTGTTGAAGCTGACACCCTGGCATCCTTCAAAAAGCTACTTGATGAGATTCTGGGATCAATAAGCTACTTCCAACTAAATGAGCAAGATGGGCTGAATGGCCTCCTCTTGTTTGCAAACTTTCTTATGTTCTTATGTTTAAAAAGTGCGTGGGCAGTGGCCCACTGGCCCACCCGTCTCCGGTGCCTTTGCTGGTGGTTATTATTATTATTTGTTTATTTAGCAGACGCCTTTATCCAAGGCAACTTACAGAGACTAGGGTGTGTGAACTATGCATCAGCTGCAGAGTCACTTACAATTACGTCTCACCCGAAAGACGGAGCACAAGGAGGTTAAGTGACTTGCTCAGGGTCACACAAAGAGTCAGTGGCTGAGGTGGGATTTGAATCAGGGACCTCATGGTTACAAGCCCTTTTCTTCAACCACTGGACCACACAGCCTCCAGTGAAACTGCATATAGTCTGGTTAATTACAGTTGACAAACAAGCACTTTGTCACACTGTGCATAATAACGTTGTAATTATGTGTAACAGAGGAACATATTTTACTGCAGATCTGTATTTGTGAATAAAATAACCTCACAATAGGGGTCCCCGAGTGGCTCAGCTGGTAGAAGCACAGCGGCGTGGTGCGCAGGGTGAGTCATACAGCACAGGTTCGCGTCCTGGCTGTACGAAGTAGGCGGGTCTTTGCTGGGGACTCCGAAGGGAGCATCACATTGGCCTAGGTGCTTGTGACAGTCTGGCTCGCAGTGGTGAGGGTGATGACGTCACGGACCAGGAAGTAACTGAATCACAAACAGTGGATGGGCGGGTGAAACTGAGTGCAAAAGCACTCAGCGTATTTAATAACAAACAAACAAAATATTTAAACAAAATACAAACAAAAGGGCACGAGGGCCAAACGAATAAATAAACAAACAAGTAAGTGCCGTGCTGGATAATCCAGCACGTATTAGCAATTGTTTTTAAATGTTATACCTTCTCTCCGCTCCCCGTACTCTCTACTCCAACACCCCAACATCAAGTGCAGAGAGATACTCTGGCCGAGGGATTAACTAGTTGGTAATTATCTTATTATCCCCCGGCCAGAGTCTGCACGCGTTTGGTAAGGATGCATGACTGTCAGCTATTTAAGTAATCAGTAGCTGATCAGCCATGCATCCTCACGGGGTTTTTAAATAATAATAAAAGACGCGGCGCTTTTACCCGCGCCGCAAACAAAAATACAAATAATAATAAATAGGGGCGGGACACTCCGCCACAGTGCTCCCGTGGGATAGGGAGGTAAAACCAGCAGGGACTGTTTCTCCTCATCGCTCCTCAGAGCGGACACCTGCAGGGCTGGCCTTTCTCCTCCAGAGGTCGTTAGCTCACTGACATCCGCTGTCGAGTTCCTGGGTGAAAAAGGAAGCTGGCTTGGTCGTGGGATCAGAGGACGCCAACTGAACCTTCGGGTCTCCTGAGTCATGTGGGTAATTGCTGCTGTGAGGGGAAAAGCAATTGGGAATTCCAAACTGGGAGAAAATCTGGGGGAAATGATGAACATACTACATTTTTATAAAAAAATAAAAATAAAAAAATAACCTCACAATAATGTGCAAAACAGCAGTAAAAAATAGAGGGGCCGTCAAATCTACTGCGATTAGAAAAAGAAACCATAGGGGGCTCCCGAGTGGCGCATCCAGTAAAGGCGCTCCGCGCGGAGTACAAAATATGCTCTATAGCCTGGAGATCGCAGGTTCGAATCCAGGCTATGTCACAGCCGACCGTGACCGGGAGTTCCTAGGGGGCGTTGCACAATTGGCACAGCGCTGCCCGGGTAGGGAGGGCTTAGGTCGGCAGGGGAATCCACGGCTCACCGCGCATCAGCAACCCCTCTGTGGCCGATAGAGCGCCTGTGGTTCTGCAGTGGAGCCGCCAGATCTGTGTTGTCCTCCGGCACTATAGGTCTGGTGGCATTGATGTGGATCCGCAGTGCGAAAAATGACGGCTTGGCAGTAGCACGTTTCGGAGGACGCGTGCACCAGCCGCCGTTTCCTCGAGTCGGCGGGGGAGTTGCAAGTGGTGAGCCAAGGATACAGATAATAATTGGGCATACGAAACTGGGGAAAAAACCGGGGTAAAAAATTGGCGACGACTAAATTAAAAAAAAAAAAATAAATAAAGAAAAATAAACCATATAGCAAGGTAGTATTGGTGGACTGTCAATCAAAACTCAAATTACAGCTGACATTGTTTATCTGGAGGCGGGATGCAGCAAGAGCTCTGGCAATAGGTTAGTGTTAAAGTCATGTGATTGCTTTGTTGGAAGATGTGATCCTAAAGGTGTAATTTCATGAGATCGAACAGAACTGAACAACCTAATTTGGCGAAACCGTTCTACCTTCCTGCCGTGGAACATGTTGTTTGGTCTGCACACAGTGAAACTTGGTGAAGCCCCGCAGGCACAGCTATGGGCAAAAGTTTTGCATCACCAACATATTCTTTTTGTTGGATTGAGACAATTAAAAAAAAAAAAGCTTAACATCATTTAGATGTTTTATTTAACATGTAATCAAAGAAACTACAGAATGATATCACAAAATTTGAAGCTATTGTGACTAATTTGAAGATATTAATATGTTTCAATATTAACTAAATCGACTAATTAATCTAATTAATTAATCTTGTTACATAATTGATTTATTAAAATGTTTTGATATACTGTTACTTAATTGATTACTGTCTTATTCACAGTCATCTTAAAATAACATTAGAATATGTTTTGTTGGAAAATAAAAAATAATACGTTTTGACTGATTCAGATTTTGCTGGTGATATATTTATTTTCAAAAGGTTATCTTTGGTTGTGCTGCACGCTTGTTTTTTTTGTGTGGGGGGGGGGGTTGGATTGGGTTGGGGGGTCCACTTCACAGTAGTGCACCAGGGCCTAGTAAATCCTAGCGCCAGTGAGAATTAGCCTAGGCTAAAACTCACCCCCGTGAGAATTAGCCTAGGCTAAAACTCACCCCTGTGATAATTAGCCTAGGCTAATTTTTACCCCAGGTAAGTTTAGTATATATATATATATATTGTGAGACAGCAGGGAGGGGGTTAAATTCCTCCCTATAGGAAAACATGTGCGTAAGGCACATTTTGGTTTTGTTTTGTGTAATTGTTTAATTGGTGTTAATTGTTTTGTTTACTTGTTTTATTGTTTAATCATTACCTGCACCTGGTTATTATTGAAAATTAGAGCCAGGTGCAGGGTTTAAAAGGAGAGCAGTCAGTCTGCTCAAGAAGGTAGAAGCCCGACTGTGCTGGTGTGTGGGTACAGCCGTAATTTAAAAAGGAAAAAGGTAGAGTGAAGCCTTTTTGTGTGTGTGCTGTTTTGTTTGTTTTGTTTTTGTTACAGGTAAACAGCTTAGCTGTCCTGTCTTTAGTTTAGGTTCCTGTTTTGTTTTAGTTAGTGCTCAAAGAGAGCTAGGTGTTTGTTTTGTTTATTTTGTTTTTGTATTGTTCATTAAAAATAGCGCAACCGCGCTTTAAAAATCCATTTGTGTGTGTTGGGTCAGTGTTTTTAAAGGGGCAACGAACCGCGGTGAGGGCGATTCTATTACAATATATATATATATATATATATATATATATACTGTATATATATATATATATACAGTATATATATTAGCTGAAAGAGCCAGCTGCCCTAAACTGCTCTAAACAAGATTATTGGTTTGTAGTGTATGAAACATTTTTGTTCTATTATTGTTCTCACTATTATTGTTCAATAAACGTTGCTTATTTTGTCTACATCACTGTCTTTTTTCCCGTATCTTTTACAGCACATTCACAAATATATGTCCTACTGCCGATTAGCATAGATTAGTTATCGTACAATGAAAAGAATTATGCTATGTACAGAGTACTGGGGTGAGAATTGGCCTGGCTTGACAGGGTGAATATTAGCTTAGGACAGAACTCACCCGGGGTGAGAATTAGCCTGTAACACCGACACTGCCAGGGACCATAGCAGAGTTGACAGCAAATGCAGGAATGTTAACTGGACCTGACATGCAAAAACATTCCAATGTATGAAATTCATGAGTTGCTTTAGCGTAACTCCCTTTCTTCCCAGCCTCAGTAAATAGAATGTAATTGACCCACTTTTAAGTATAAACTATTCAAAAAAACTGGGCTTTACAGAATTCACCATCAGCCACAAATGAGCTTAACCACAGGGGATGAATTGTACCATAACATATCCAATCCAATCAAAGATACCCAGCAGACAAAAAGAACAAAAAACACACAGCTCTGGCAGCACTGCATAAATTCTTAGCAGAATAAGACTTATTTTCTATTACTCTAAAACTATATATATCTATTCTTCATTTAAACATCAAAAGCCTGAGAGACATTTATGGCTGGTTTCACATACCTAGATTAGCACTAAACTCAGACTACCTAATGTTATTTTGGGTAAAGTAATCCAAGATTAGTACTAATCAGGGCCTATGAAACTAGCCATTAATGTTTGCGTGAAAGTCTAATTTATTAAATATTTAAAAACTAAACTAATATTTATGCATTATCCAAGAAGCCGGCATTGTCGTTTTAAGAAGCACAAGAAAATCAATATTTTGCATATTACCTGTTGTGTGCTAATCAGGGCATTATTACATATTATATATTTTACCTTCCCTAAGTTCTGTTTCTTCAACATTTAGTTGTAATCATTTTCCATATAGTTTGATCCTATGGGCTTCTAGTTCAGTAAATCCCTACCTGCAAAGTAATTTTGGTAACAAGAAAAGCTTAAGTCTGGTTTCAATATTATATGTAGGTTTCAAGCTACAAGCTAAACTCCATTATCTTCAGTTTTACATAAGAGCTAATATGTTATCTCTTGATAGTCCTTGTTGTTAAATTGCTTAGTTAATGATCACACAGGAACACTGCTGCATAACTGGCACATAATTTTAACATGGTCAAAACCAATTGATCTCTTCGGAATAGACTTAATTTCAATACAGTAAAAATAATGGCAATCAGATTGCTACAGTTTTATCAATGCCAAAGACGAAGATGCAATTCTTTTTCCCTGATGCAGGGAAAATTGGAAAGGTTATGGGTGTACATCTATCTTTTCTTTGTTAATAGAGTTTAGGATCTCTTGGTTTTAAGACAAACAGAAAACTAGTGACTCCTATCAGCTTCATAATAGTACAAAATTAAATATTTCGTTTTTTGCATGAATTACTTGAGTTGTATTTTATTTAACCATCTTGACTAATTGATATTCCACTTACTTAGACCATTATTTCTGTACTAATGTTATATGTTTACCCTAATTTCCAGCTTAAGTTAGGGCATGCAAATTAAAACCTATTTAATCATACAGCACGGTTGTCCGCTATGCAATAGGTTTTGCAGCTGACCTATTGGGAGTGAAAGGTTGCAGGATTAATACCTATAACTTTACTTTAGAGAAATACATCCCAGTTCTGTTTCCTGTTGTGCCTAACATGTAAGCTTCTACCTTCCCACTCAGTAGTAGAAAAATATATTTAGGAAATTACTTGGTCCATGTTTCTTGCTTTGGTAAGTTTGCTTGTGTCATTTTATTTACTTGCTGTGCATGAATGCGTCGCCACGTATGCTGCAGATCAGGGGCTGGGATGGAATGTGATGGACCTTTATTTAAGACAAAGGCAGTAGCTTGATCAATGGTTTAGTTTCTTTAGGCATTGTTTAAGATCTTGTATTTGATTGACAAAGGTCACTGGTTCAATATTCATTAGTTTTGAGACTTTAGCCATACAGTACTTATTGATCTCTTAAAGGGTTATTCAATTATAATGTATTCAATGCTGAGAGCACCATTTTAATTCTGCAATGTAGAATTATTAGCTTTCCTTGTTGAGTCACTACTGTATCATACCTCTCAACAACAAGAATACATTAGTTAAGATAACAGAGATATTTCAGACATATAGCACATTGCTTTTTAGTATCTGTCACATTTAATACATGGCATTTAAACCAAATAACATACATATTTATTAAATACAATCACAAACCATTGTAAATGTGGCAGCCTTACTGATGCTAATTTAATCTGACAAGCTTGTCAGTTGAGGGAGTGTGGGAGCAGAAACAGGAATATTTTCAGACAGTTGTATAGTACAGGTAACAATGCTAAGGTACAATATTTATGACTATTGTATAAAGATTTTTTGTAGACTGTTGGTAGCTTAATTCTTGTCTCCTTCAGAGGAGGTTTAGAGATAGGGTTAGGGTTCGGCTTAAATTTTATGTAAGTTTATTTTTTATTTTTTATTTTTTTTAAACAAAAACATTTTTAACTTTCGATCATTTCTGGGTTTTTCATTTAAATTTTACACTGACAATTGTTGGCAGCAGTCTGTTAATCCCATCTACGGAACTGGCATCCTCACACTGCTGTTTATTTTTCTGTCCCCTTTCCCACTGTAGCTTGTATGCTTAGGGCATTCCACTTCTTCACCACCTAGCTCTTCTCTTCAGGTTCCCTTCCTTTACTATTCTTCATTCAAATTTCTAACAGGCATGCCTGCTCATATTTTAACTTTCAATCAGACTGTGTCTGCTACTTTGGAAATACAGTTGCCAGTGTCTCTGTGCCCAACTAGTGCCGACATACAGGTGTTTCTATGGCAACACACATTCTCTGCACTGTGTCCTATGTCTTGCCTTGCATATTTTAGTTTGAGAACTCCAGAAAATGGGCAAACACTTGGCTCCAAAAATCACAGAAATACACAGAAAACCACTGTTTTTAGTCCAGCCCAACTGTCTTTAGAGAAACTGTAATAAAATGTAACAGGCATCCAGAGTTGAAGGCAATAACGAAAAATAAGTTTAAAGAAGCTGTTCAAACTGGGCCTCATTTACAAAAGAGCACTAAATCTGGAGTTGGCACGCATGTAAAGTAGTGAGCCTAACGTGCACGATAAATCAAAATTTACTGCCCCATTTACTAACAGAGAACTCCTTCATTTACGTGTAGTGTTTGGCTAATTTACATACCATACCATGCATGCTACATGATTGTGAACGATAACTTAATGTGCACGATAATGTCAGAGACTTACCCATGACCACCATGATATCAGAAGCCCCAGCAGTCCAGGTGTATCTTTTGGTTGGTAGCTTATTGTGAAGGGAGAGGATTTTTACATTAACCGAAATGACTAGTTTCAGTATCTATGAGACCTACATAAACCATAACTTGCTTGAATGTATATATTTTACGCTTTATTTTGTTGTAATTATAAAGAGAAATAGTCTTGAGTGTCTTACTTCCTGAAAATTCAGCTGTGGGGAATCAGATTGTCTTGGACGAAATTGAATGAAGTCTGGTTGCATCTGTGTGTGAGAGCTTGTATGAGTGTGATGTTCCTAAGCTTTATGCTTTGAACCTATTATATCAAGTATATTCTAAGACTTGGTTTGTTGTATAGATGTTAATTAACTAAAAAAAATGTCCCAAGATCATAGACATGACAGATCTACGGACTATTCATATACAGCACTTTGAGAAAATAAATAAATAATAACTGGAATAATAATAAACTGACAGGGCTATATATTTAAGTTACTTACTTATGGATAGCCCAGGGCTAAAAAAACAGTGCCAATTTGTATTTAAATGTTACTCTTAAAGTTGTTTGACACTGAAAGGTATTACTTAGAAACAGAAGCAAAAATAATCAAATGTGACTGCAAAATGAGATTTGCTGCATTTTGGTTTATTTCTAATTGACAGATTTTTGAAAATATATACGATTTAATAGTAAAACTGTTGGTTTTAAGTTTAAAGAGTTTAAAAGTAAACGATCAATACCATTTGTGGACTTATCCAGTTGCCGCTGTATAAAATGAAAACTTTTTTTCCCCTCTAGAAACCAGTATTGGCTGCAACCTTTGTGGCTATGTATAATTCCATAAATGAGATGAGATTCCAATTACTGATAAAGTTTACTTTTAATTAAGTAAATGACAGCATGTATTATTATCAATAAAACACATATGTAATCTTCCTTATAAGAATCACAACATTATCAGCAGAGAAGTAATCTATTCAGACTGAAGACGATTTCTCATTATCACTGCAATAACTGCCTGACTTGAAATTAAGCAAAAAAAAAACAACAGTACCTCTCATGTTGCAATGAACACATTTGATTACACTGGTTTTCTTTTGTTACACCTGTTGTCGGAATCACATTCAGCTCATATATTACAAAACTATTCACGTTACACTCCCGGGTTCAAATCTTTTTGAGGCTAGCATTACTTACAGCAATATGCTACAGATTGTATACACTTTTCTTTCATCATAATACAGTACTAACATTGCTTACCCTTGCGTGCTCCCTCTTTCCAAATGCAACTCTGCCCCTCTTTCATAATATGCCCACTATTTTGCGCGATAATGAATACAATTGCAATAGTAAATACGGAAATCATTAACGTGCACAGTAATTGCAATTATCGCCCACCATGAAGTTCGTAAATGAGGCCCTATGCACTGCACCATACGGAAGAACCATATATTTATAATACATGGAAATGTATATTGAAGTTCTGGTTCATATATTTTAAATATATTGCTTTAATGTCCATATATTTGTCATACGCATTCATCATATATGACAAAATACCTTTTACAAAATATATGGTCAAATACATTGATTTGTATGCATGCTTTTGTGCTGACTGGTTATGCTGGGTATGAGAAACAACATGCATGTTGTACTGTGTAATACATCAATTCTAAAAATTCTCAGTGGAATACTGTACCTCACCCTGAAACAAAGAGTTTGGTCAAGTTCTTTTGCAATTAAAGTCTGATGTAAATCACACCTACAAAATAAATTATGTAGTGATGGCATCTTCCAAGCAATATGGGATTTTCACTATACATTATAAAGTAATAATTAAAAAATCTTACTAGCCAGTTAAAAACTACATACTATACTGCATGTGGGCCAGAGCTAGAATTTTAACTCCATATCACTTAAAAATTAAAATAAAAAAGCAAATAATAGCTTTAAAAAAACAACATGAAAAATATTGGACTTTCTTACTGTTTATTGTACATTTGTAGGTCAAATACATTGCACAGAAAAAACACATGGTAGTTTGAAACATGTATAAGCAGAATTTTAACAACTGCCTTTTATATACAACATTATTGCAATTATTGTACCTGTGGCGTTTTTCATAAATCGAGAGGAACGGTAGTTCCTCGAACCAAGTTAACCGTGGTGAGAGAACGGGAGTTCCTATCTATACAGTGTAAGATCTGAAAGAACATTTTCATAGCAAAAGGAATGCAGGATGCCTGGTCACTATCTGTGTACTAGTTGGCATAAACAATGTTATGTCACAGAATGTCTGTGACTGGAAGCCATGTCTATTTCTTACTACCTTTTTTGACAATTCAGGGTCCTCTAAAAATGCTTTGATCTGTGCATGTAAAGGCAAATGAAAGAAAAAGTTTCCTTCATTCAGACTCCTTTGCTCTATCCATTCTTTCTCACAGTAAGTGCATTTCTCAGAGGTTTCTTTACCTAAGTAAGATTCACAGAAATTGCAAACATGATGTATTTCTACAAAATATTTTAAACCTTCAAACGGTTTTTCTAAGTGGTACCAAGATTGTGGTACAGTGTCTTTACCAGCCAATAGATTAATAATGTCCAGCATGTCAGAGACTGCTTCCTTGGTAAGCTTGTGCTTCATTTTCAATGCCAGGAGCAGCAGGCCATTCTGTTGTTGAGACGAATACACTTTGTCATCCTGAAACAGGGAAAGTGTTATTATTTATTATATATTTTAGGAAATGTATTTTATATCATGCACATATTCATCCTATAATTATATCCACAAAGTACTGAAATACAAAAAGTCACATTACAATCTTGGATTTGTGTGCAGTTCTGTAAGGCTACATTATTATAATGAGATTACAGTACAGTGTTTTTATACAAGTCATCTTTAAATCTACATTACACCCAAAACAAATTTACCCTTAGCCAACTTTCTACAATCCTTTTCTTTTGAAGAAAGAGGAAAGTGTCCTTCATTGCCACTAAAAAGAATGCTGATTTAAAACACACTATGCAGTGGGTACTATAGGGTAAGACACAATAATATACACAAACCTCTTGCAGGTACTTTTCTTGTGTAGATTCATCAAGAGAATGAAAAGGTTCACTGCCAGGATTCTCAATGTCCTGTTCCTGTAATTGAAAAATATGCACATTTACATCCTATACAGTTCGTGGCTCTCCCCAAGCAATGAGAAAATTACACTATGCCATCATACTCGTCTCATATCATAGCACCATCACACTCATTTTCAAAGCTATCATGATTGATCCCTATTTTTTTCATTAACATATTTATGTATTTTAACAATTAAACGTTTGGTAAGGCTATAATTAAATCTACATTTATAGTATTACAAATATACATGTATTGTGATTATATTGTTTCTATTTAGTGTTTTGTAAAAGCTCTAAAATAAACATGATATTATTGAACAGATAAATTATTATAATTCATGAGCAACTATTAGATTAACATATTCCTGCATTTGTGCCTGCATACAGAAGTTTATAGCTTTAAATTGTCACATTTATTTTAAAAGAAATAGCAAAAAGGTAAAATTTAAATTTAAAAAAAGTTCCTATTAGATATATTACTTTATATAGCATTACACATTATACTACATTAGCATATAATAACAAAAATTACTAGCACTTTACCGTGGTAATTGACTCAAGATCTGCATTCTCCTGTTCACTTGGGGTTATTTCAGGTTCCCGTTCTTCTGATAGATTACTGGATTCTGGTACATCAACGTCTTCATCAGTTTCTAGACTGTCATCATCTTCAGTGTTGCTTACAGTACGAATCTCGTCATGTGTTAAAGAACCCTACAGACGCACACCCACACACAACAGTAAATCAATTGCATTTAACAAAGTACAAAAAATATTATACACAGAATAAGCCACACAGTAATGTGCAATCAAGGCCGTTTTAAAATTAACTACTTCCTTCAGAATTAATCCTAAATCATTTGTAGCGCTTTCTATTTATTGTACAAAACAAAGAGTAGTTCCCGTTATTTTACTTGTTTTCCCATCATGTTAACAGGTTTTAACTGTCCCTATATTATGTACAGCCTAGGTTAAAATACTTTACTCACCGTTGTTTCTGCTTGACTTGATTGTTCCTTGTTCCTATAAAATAAAAATAAAGGTTTATAATATATACTATCGTATTATGACTGAACAGCTTTAATAAATTAAACACTAGTGAAGCTACTTGCCTTATCCTTTTCCATCGTCAAAGTGTTCTCCTGGAACATCCATTTGGTCAGCCAGGTAGCGTTTGTAGCCACGCTGTGCTGTGGTGATATCGTTTTTATTATAATCACTCATAATTTACAGCCCACGTGCCAGCCTAAAAAACTGTGTAAAAGTACATTGCATGGATTACTTAAATCACAAGCAGCCAACAATGAGAAAGATATTATGTTAACACTACAGCAGCTCATGTGCGTTATGGCTGCTGTGTTTGACGTCGCACACAGCTCCTCCTACTTTCAGTTCCGTTGTCTGACAAATTCGCTTTCAAAACACTAAAGGAAACAAAATAATATATATTTATCTAGCCAAATTATTAATTAGAAACATGAAAGGGATCCGGGTTTTCATATTTCTTTTTTATTCGATTTATTTGTATTTATCTGGACGACGTATTTTTTGGCCGACAGGAAGTGAAATCATCACACGTTTCGTGCTGACTGTCAGTTGGGAAGGTGCAAGTACAGAGAGACGGAGCAAGCATGTGCGCACTAGTAAAGTGGGTAAATGGCGACGATGACGGTAAATTGAGTGTAATTCCTACTGAGTGGATTAAAGGATTTAATATAGAGGATTTTGAAGAAGAAGGCGACGAAGATGAGCGCCATTATGTCGCAGAGTGGAGAAGAGGGAGTAAACGACCACGTGAAGGATGGCAAGCTTTCGATTGTGAAGTGGAGAAAGTGGGAGGTTAGTATACCATATTTACCACAAATTTGAGATATAGAGATACATTAGCAATTACGATCTTTGTAAGTAGTAAAAAATGGAAATACATATTTTAATCGTAGGTTGAAAAAAAAAGTTAATTACTGTATCACATGAAGTCAAGAAAGGCCAGCAACAATAGCTATGGCCTAGTAGTAGTACTGCATCCCAAATTTTAGGTGACTGCTGTTAGATTCTCTGTATAAATTACTCATTTGGAAGTAATTAGAAAAAAATAAGCACACTACATAATTATAAATGTAGTAAAGTTATTATTATTTTTTCATTAAGTCATGTTAAATTTTAAACAACCAATATCTTCCTAGTTACTTTAACATGTAATACTTTTGAAATACAAGAAAACAACTTGTTGAGTATTGATTAATTATGATCCTTTCTGTTTCATTTTTAAGAAAGACAGTTGGAACTTGTTCAAATGCGTGATGCAATGACAAGAGCAGAAGAGACTCCAGCTTTGAAAAGAAAGAAATTTCAAAATAGCAGATATGCTGATGAATCCAGCAGTGACACCAAAGACACTCAAGTGTGCCAGGTAAACATTGCTATTTAACATTTCTGTTTATCGGGAGTCATTTTAAGACTGAACAACATACTACATTTATTTTAAGGTGTGATGCAAGGACCAAATCAAAACTTTGACCCACTAATCATAAGTTACAAATCTGGTGCTGATGGTATCTTTTTTTGTTTGTCACAAGGTTACAGTCTTCTACGCCTGAGGGAATCTGCCATTAATACTGGGTTTTAATTTGCGATTAGGCCCTAGGTAGGAAGCAGTATCTGTCACAGAAGGCTACAAGTGGATGCTGTTGATGGTACAGTATTATTGAGTTCCGCAAAGTTATTTTAGACAGCAGTAAAAAAAAATGTTTTTGGTTTGTTTATTTAGAACTCAAAGACTAAAGCATCTGCAAAGCAACAAAGGTCTACTGAAATTCTGAATCAGCTGACTAAGAAACCGCAAACTAATAAAGAGGATGGAGAGGTACAACAACTTAAAAGTAAAATTCAAGAACTAGAACAGGAGAATAAGAAGCTCAAGGAAATGGTAGTTGAAGGTAAGCATTATTGTTTCAAGCAGAATAAATATAGTATAGCGTCAGGAGCATTATATTAATAAAGACTAATAAATAAGTTAAGAAATGCACATATTTGTGGAAAAAAACAAACTCCTGTTTATTCTGGAACCATATGTAAAACTAGCAAATTATGAGATTAATTAATTAATTAATTAATTAATTAATTAATTAATTAATTAATTAATTAATTGATGATTGATTAGGGCGCTGCCCCTATGGGTTAAGACAATGGTATTGGTATCAACATCAACTGCGTTGTGAACCTGCCTTTACTTGATTAGTCCATACAATTGGTGATTTCTAATTGGGGGGGGGTATAAAAAAAGCTTGCCGATTTCCAAATTTTGAAAAAGAAAAGACGAAGTAGAACAGAGAATTGCAAAGGTTTTCATAAAGCCGAATATTGTATAATTGCAGCTATCCCTGTGATATTGGACAAAATTGAGGAGCTAGGAAAGAGGGACAACTCTGGTCCTACTGCCCACTCTATTGACAGTGAGGCAAATTGTCTTTGTGGAAGTCCACGGTATGCTGCGTCGTCTGCAGGATCAACTGTGTCCATATCCTCAATTCCTCAATCACAAGGAAATGGAAGACAACTTGACAAGGTAACAGTGTGTTGTATTACAGGCAGTGGTAACCAGTCTTTTATATATGTCAGTGAATCATTATCCTTTTTATAGCTTGCAAATTTAACCCAATTTAATTGAAAACTTAATATGAATTTGTAGAGCAGTAATTTAATTAGTTTTATTATACTTTACCATGACACTTCTGCAGTTCTTTAACAATTAATGACTTTTTGTTTTGGCTTGTACATGACATCCACAAGTAGCTCATTATTGCGTTTGTGAGGACTGCATCCTAGGCTTAAGCCCTTTTGACACTGGAACTCCGACCCGGGTCATGACACGCTTATTGGTGACCCGGGTAATTTTTTTGCTAGTGTGAAAGCACTTACCCGGGTAGGAGGCGACCCACTTCAGGAGGTCCGGGTCGAGCGAGGCGAAATGACGTTTTTTTTTTTAGTCTGCACATTGCTTTGTTGCCGCTCCTGACCCGGGTCGATAAACTGCAGTCTGAAACCTCTCGGCCGACCCGCTTGACACCGTGTCAGTGACAGTGTGAAAGCGGCTTTATTGTAACTGGGTTCTTGATGCTATAGAGGTCATACATGCTCACCCAAAACCAGACTCTTCAAGGTCAATTCTCAGTGGTGTATTTTACCTTATTGACAAGCACAGACTTTTAAAGGAGCCATAGATAGCATTCATTTTAAATCAAGGCTTATAAAGTCATGATATTTGGAAGGACACAATTTCCTAGAATCAAGAACAAGCTAGAGAATTACACGAATCCTGGTTTTGAGAAAATGCCACATATTTATGTTTTTTTCTTGGTTTATTTGTTATAAAAATAAAACTTATTTCTTCTTTAAACAGGTGGAAATTCATCCAGGAAGTGGAGTGTATATAGACCAGCTGGCTTGGACAATAACAAATAAGGCTACTTCCTACACTTCATTTGTGAGAAATGCTATGCTTTCTGTGTTTGACATTGAAACTTTAGTAAAAAGTAATTTACGTGGTGGAAGTGGCAAACGACAGAAACATGGGGAAAGAAGAGAGGCCTTGGATCCCAACAAAGTGAATGCCATATACGGTGAGTGTTTTTAAGAGTTATTAATTAAATGCTTTTAAACCTTCTTTTTGTAGATGTCCATAATTTTTCTTCCATAGAGCCTATTTTCACTTAAAAATAGTTTTGAATTCAATATGTTTGTTATTATGTATGTATTTCTTAGCAGACATCCTTATCCAGGACAACTTACAATTGTTACAATTATATCACATTATTTTTACATGCAATTACCCATATATATATATATATATTGTAATATAGCGGGTTGTGAGAGACGGCAGGGAGGGGGTTAAAACCTCCCTGTAAAGAAAAACATGTGAGAATGCACTGTTTTGTATTGCTTTATTGTTTCATCTGATTTGTTAATTGTTTTATTGTTTTATTTAATTTGCTAATCGATTTGCTTATGGTTTAGTTTAATTGGTTTGTTTAAATGCTTTATTGGTTAGTTTAATTGTTTTATTATTAATTATTATCCGCACCTGGGCCTTATTAAAAATTAGACTCAGGTGCGGGAGTTTAAAAGGAGAGCAGGCAGTCTGCTCGGGGCTGCTGAATGGAAGGAGGCAGAGAGGTGCGCTGTCTCCGAGTAGCCATTGAAGAGAGAAGAGTAAGTGCGGTGTTAAACCTGGGTTTTGTGAAGACGGGAAAACAGCTTAGCTGTCCCGTGTTAGGAAGGGGATTCCTGAAAGTTGAGTTAGCGCTCCAAGAGGAGTTAGGTGTTTGTTTTGCTTTGTAATTGTTTTGTTTTGTGTTTATTAAAAAATGAGCGCAAACGCGCAAGAAAATCCACTTCTGTGTTCTGGGTCGTATTTTTAAAGGGGCAACGAACCCGAGCGAGGGTCAATCGGTTACAATATATATACTATAATTACTGTAGCAATCTAGGTATAGCACCTTGTTCAAAGGTACAACAGAAGGGTCCCCCACCTGAGATTGAATCCACGACCGTCTGTAAATAAATGTATGGTGCTATGAACAGGCTTTGTCCTGCACTCACTACTGTACTGGTTGACAATTGAATATGGATAGGCAAACACTAAAGAATTGCATTTAGTTCTCAATAAAAATGGGTTTCTTAGCATTCAAACATCGAAACAAACTGAGCTGGTCAGTAGTAAGAGTGTACAATTGTTTTTTTGTTTTTTTAACTTGCAAAAAATGGTGATTCATATAGTGCTTTTGAATGTTATATCTCAAGTATGTATTTTTTAAAAACTTTTTTCCTTTTCAGCTGCAACTCTGATGAAATTTCCACTTGCCACCAAATCACAGATTGGTTCTGTAATTAATGGGAAAATAGCTGAACTTAGGTATGGAATAAAGAAAAACGCACACAAAAATACACAAGGCTTTAATGATACTAACTGATACTGGTACTGGGCTTAGAAGTCATAAACTGCGTGGTAGTTCTAGTTCTGTTTTAGGTTTCCCCTGTATTTTATTTAGATGTTTAATTTAAAAAACAAATGAAACATCCCTTATTGAAGTTTTGCCTGTTGACTTTATTGTAATGTTTTTGCACTTTTATCATTGATTTACCTTACTTTTACCATGGTTTCCTATGGTTTTCAATTATTTTAAGATATTTTCAAATATTTCAATATGTCTGTTTGGCGAGCTACAGGGCCAAACTGCCAGTTAGAGATACCTTCAAATATTTGAAGGTATCTCTAAATGATGATTCGGCTTGCCGTAAGAAATAGTGTTAATTTACAGTAGTGTTATTGTATCTATAGTGATAATGTACATGTGTATATCCGAGAAATATTAGGGGATGTAAGTAATGGGTTTTTTTAAGTAATTCAGTGAAACTCCAACTCTGTTTATAACAAGATTGTAAACAAGATTTTGCAGTCGCTCAGATGAGGGCTCAAACTGATAACTGTTCAATAAAGTTTTATAAATTTATAAAATGGGTGCATTTTATTTATCGTACTACTGTAGCAGTCCACAAAACTTTGCAAACTGTTATTGCATGTGAAGTGATCAATTTGTATTACTCTTTTCCTGCCTCACACGTTTACATATGTAAATTCACATTTTTCCATATATGAGTAAATACATTACCAACACAACATTTTAATTATGATATCATACATTTATTGAAATATATATTTCTATATATGTTATTAATGTGTGTATATATATATATAATAACATGTATTAAACATATATTTTTGACATGATACCATGTATTCATACTATATAATAAATACATTTTAAATGTATGGTTCATATGTGATTAATATATTATAAAAGTATGAAAACTATAATTAAACTACATATTTTTCATATATTGTTATTGTATTGTTACATATATGAAATCCGGCCAATTTCTATATATTAAAAATGTATTTAATATTTTTTTACATATATTATCCACTTAACATTTGAATATATTATTTTGTCATTCAATATATTTTAAATAATATATTAAACATATATTTTTCTTCCGTATGGGGCACCAGACTTCTTATCGTTTGGAACGTGTCTTTTTGTTCTTTACCGTAGCACCTCCTTGGTACAGGGGCCTACAATAACATGGCAGAAAATAGGATTCGTACCACCATTTCTTTGTAATAGTATGATTTACGCCATTGGGAATTACAACCAAAAAATATTACAGCTGTCTTTCCACAGCAGTCTACGCTGTTTCTTTAAAATAGGGTAGATCGGGTCAGACAAATCAAAGTGGCAAACATGGATTCTGATTACATTCAAAGATTTATTCAGCCAACAAAACACATGTTTAAAATCTTTAGTAGAACATAGTACTTGTTAAATATCCTTTCACAAACTATACAGTACTAGTCAAATATTTATTCACAAGCTATATAGTATGAGTCAGATATTTCATCACAAGCTATACAGTGCTATATTATTATTATTATTATTATTATTATTATTATTTAGTCGATGATTTTATCCAAAGTGACTTACAAAGTCTATGAACTATGCATCACAATTGCTTCCGCAGAGTCACTTACAATAAGACCTGATTTTACGTGTTATCTGAAGGACGGAGCACAAAGTGACTTGCTCAGTGTCACACACAGTGAGTCAGTGGCTGAACTGGGATTGGACCACGGACCTCCTGGTAGCAAGCCCCTTTCTTTTTATCCACTGGACCACAAAGCCTCCTTAACCTGTAGTTATGGTAACCCAAAAGCAATTCGATATTATAAAGTAAACAGAGCAATGGCTAAAGGTTAAATAGAGTGCAAAACAAAATAACCTATATAAAAACAAAACATAAGTCCAAATCAATTTCCTAATGCTACAAAAATGAATCATAAACCTTTAGCCACAGCTCTGCTAGGAATGTGATACATATAAAACCACAGTTTAAAATACACAACACACACAAGCCCGCATTGGACAAGATCCCCTGTAAATACAATTAAAATATCACTGGTTCATTCTGCCTTGCCCGGTATCTACATATAATGGTACTGCATATGCACACAAATTTATGCCATTGAATTTGCAATCAACTGAAAATAAAGCGCAGTCTTTTGTTGCATTAGCAGACTTCTTATTTGATTATCTTTCACCTATATGACAGAATCTGAACATGAAATAACATACAAATTAAAATCCTGCAGTTTAAGAATCAATACATTGTACTGATTTTGACTCCTTTGATGATGCTATAAGGTTTTCAGCTGCTGAATTTCAATTCTAAGTAATCCATGGGATTTCGTTTTCATTAGAGCAGTGATGTTTTCTCTTTTGGATGTTTTGTTTCTGTCTTCCATGACACAGCAGCTGAGTTACTACATAGCCAATTACCAGCACTATCAAACATTAACATAAGGATATTATAAAGACTGTTAAAATTAAAATTCAAGGGTCAGTAAACTTTTATATAGTAATTACTGAGTTTGGGTAATTGTATTCTGTAATTATTTTAGCATTACAATTTAGCAGTTACAGGAATTTTATGTCATTGTCCCCTTAAAATGCACAATGTTGTAATTATGGGGTTACGGTACTACTGCTACCTGATAATATATGGGTGTGAGCTTATAACATAAAGTGCTGTCTTATCTTGTAAAATAAAAAAATTTATATCTTCGTTATTTGTATTCAGCTAACCAAATGAGGGTAGATAACACACAGAAAAAGAAGTCTATGGTTATAAAAGAAGAAGAAACTCAGTTGAGGCTCACAGTAGAAATGTTCTTCTTTTTTGTGTTTGGTAGCATAAAGGACTTTTTTCTCAAGGTTTTATCTAGACGTCCTTACTCCAATTGATTTAATGTTCAGTCTAATTCATGCAGATTCATACCCTTGTGAGAAAGTTCTGTACTATTCAGAAACCGAAAGCATTAAGCATAAGTTTACAGTAGGAGATGTGTTGTCAAAGAACTGAGCATTCAGAACCTATATACTAGCACCTTTGAAACAGTCTGGCTTAATTCAAAAGAGATGTATTGGTTTTCTTAGACTCTAGCAAGACTAAAAAAAAAAAAACTCTGACAGTACTTCACAATGCCTTTTTCCTTATTAATCTCCCAAGAGACTCTTTCGCTCATTACTGGTAGCAGTGTGCCCTTTTCTTTTCACCTCCAACTCTAAATGTGTGTTTTGTGTAGACTAAGTGATTTATCTGAAAACTAACATACTATACATTCACAGAAAATAACTGTACAGCAGTACACATTATACACAGCAGATGATTGCCTAAGAAACCATTTTTGTGTGCTGGGGGGATTTCCCCACTATGCTGCAACCAATGTGGGGGGGGGGGGGGGGGGGGGATTCCAAAACATTAGGGGGTAATGGCACTTTTGCATATAAAAAACTATATATATTTTACTGCATCATCATTCACACTGGTGTTGCTTTAAAATAAGCTGCTTTCAGGAGACCTAACAGCTGTTCATCACTGTGAGACAGAGCACTCTCCATTGCTTTTGCCATTCCGTGACTTGAGGTTTTTGCTGCAGCAGAAGAAAAAGGTGCTTTTCTTTTTAACCAGAGCTCCATATCTTTTTTTTTAACTCTTTACACTCAGCCCTATTTCCGCCTGTTTTTCACTGTTTTCATTTATGTATGTTTAACTACTGGATAGTTTGTACTGCATGCATGTAACATATCAAAGGAAAGTCTACAACATTTCCTTTCATATTATGTAAGTTGCAACAGGTTCACGCATACTATATGTGGTAGAGATGAGAATATAGCGGTATGTAAAAAAAAAACAACAACAAAAAAAACTGCACCATTGAACATTAATATGAAATGAACATGAGGGGAGGGAAGCTGAGCTACCACCCCTTTCAGTCTAGCTGCTACAATGACGGAGCAATAGACTCAAAACGAAACCTAAGCTGTGAATTCTGTCACATGATGAGAGGCTTAACTTCAGGCAGTCGTAGTTCTGGCTAGGAGTACTGCATACACACACTAAATAGTCTTTGAAAAGCCCTGAGTCTGTACTTTTAAACAAGCAGGTAGGTGTTTTTTATGGTGCCTGAGTAATATGTGTGTAACCTTCGGTGTGCTGGCGCCCCAAAATGGGGCTGAGTTAAAGCGAAAGTCACCGCTTGCAAAACACCTAGATAGACTTAATATTGTATTTTTTTCAAAACTATTTACTTACTGCAGTGTACTGAATTTCTATAATGCTTCAATATAACGGCCGAGAATCACATGCAAGAGAATAAAGTCTCGCGGCACTTAAAATGTCCAGCACTACTTTTATTTATTCATTTATTTTAACAAGAACTACTCAGAATGCGGCTCATAGTGCTTTCGTCACTGACACCCACTTCTTTGGAAATTGTTGTAGCGTTTCAGGCATTCTAAACTGGGTGAAAAATACAATTGCTTGGTGTCTTAAAATATCTCTGCGGGATTTTCCCGCACTGAAATTCAAGCCATGTCACAGTGTATTGTCAAAAGGCAGTGTGCTTTCTGCCAATCAAAGTTTAGAAGTCACAGGGTCTTCCACCCTGCTGCTTTGAATTAGATTCCTGCTGCTTCCATAAAGTCTCTACTGTCCTTATAATTTCCCCCCAGCATGAACTCTCCAGGGCATTTTGGAAAATGTAATCGTACTCTTGAAAAAGACATTATCAACTAGTCTTTGACCTACACTGTTATTCTGTTTTGTTATAACTTGCAACCGGAAAATTATACGATTCAGCTGATATACTTCTACAAAAGTCGTTAAGTCTCTCTTGAAGTTGCTGATCTGCTTTCTTTTAGCCCTTCTCTGTCCCTTGAATGTATTAGCATATAGCACCGGTGCTAAAATCTTCTACAGTTGTGCTCCCTATGAAGAGCTGTGAAAAGTATGCTAAAACCCAGGGATGTTTTTTTAAGTGGGTATGAAGCGAAAAGAATGATAACAAATTAGCTTGAGCAAAAACAGATTATATTCGTGATGACATATGCCACATAATAATTTAAATGTATATCACTCAAGTAATCTGCAGCCAGCTAAAATAAGGTGCCATTGCCATATCAATAGCCCTTCTGTAAATGAAAATGTATCCCTGCATTTTAATATGTGTTAGTGCAACCCCAGCCTGGGTCCCAGCATCATAGCTAGCTGTTATAACACCAGTAAATTCAGTAAGTTATTACAATGTCTTATACAATATAATCAGGAAATTAATAGAAGAAACCCTGCAGACATACAGTATATATATATATATATATATATATATATATATATATATATATATATATATAGTGACAAAGCGAACTTGTATGTTTATTATCTTGCTTGTATGTTTATTACCTTCTGCCGTGTTGGACACACGGCCCACAGGGTCAGGGATATCAAGGGTCAGTTCACAAATCTGGTTCTCCGTACAAATTAAGTTCACAGTCAGTAGGGTTCTCAGTCGGTCCAGGTCATACACATAAATCAATTCAAAATCCACAAAACAGTAATAGCACAGTCCCCAATGCCTCAACACCTTCTACTCCTCTCTCTCTTCACTTCCAGGTCTGTGTTGACCCTTTTTATATTGGCCGGCCACACCCCATGACTGTTGTGGGTGTGGCTGCCACGCCTCAGCACATTACTCTGGCTGTTGGGGCTTGTAGTCTTTTTGGGGCGGCCATTTTGCGAATTGTAGTCCCCCCCTCTGGTCGCAATCCAGTGAGAGGACAGAGCCCTGTTAGCAGTTCTGCCCTCACATACCTGTCATTTATCACACGGTATGTGAGGGCAGAACTGCTAACAGGGCTGGTTTGTGGTTTGTCACGGCCCCTTGGTTTGCAGCAGTGTGTAGTGGTTAGGGCTCTGGACTCTTGACTGGAGGGTTGTGGGTTCAATCCCTGGTAGGGGACACTGCTGCTGTACCCTTGAGCAAGGTACTTTACCTAAATTGCTCCAGTAAAAACCCAACTGTATAAATGGGTAATTGTATGTAAAAATAATGTGATATCTTGTAACAATTGTAAGTCGCCCTGGATAAGGGCGTCTGCTAAGAAATAAATAATAATAATAATAATATATATATATACTGTATATATATATATATATATATATATATATATATATATATATATATATATATATATATATATATACAGTATATATATATATATACATATATATATTTGTTGGACAGTTCTCAGTGGTAAGTACATGAAAATATATAACTTGACATAATCCAAACCTGTGCCACACTTTACTTGCATGCTGTAACAGAACTTGTTCTAATTACTGTGGTACAGTAAAGGTTTCTGCAACAACAGGCTGGCCAATGGTGTAGATGGTACTGGCGTTCCAAATTCAGATGTGGGGGTCCTTTGGATGATCATGACACACTAAGTAGCTTTGTGGTGCCTCACTTTCACACTGCTGTAGTGCTTGTCAGCCATGCTCACCTGATTGTTTAAAAGAAACTGAAATCTTAAACTTCTCAGTTTTATTAATGAAAAGCTGTGAACAAAGCAAACCAGAGCCTGCAGCAAGAGTCCTATTACACTTTCCCAATGGGCCGTGCTAGCTCTAGTTCAGTCACACAGAAGCTGCTCCTCTCAGCAGGCTATCTTCATACATCTATCCTGCCTTCTATCCAAACACAACTATATGACCCAGTTTTCTGAATATGATAACTAACACTACCAAATATCCTACTTTTTTAGTCTCTGTGACAGAGATCAAATGATTCTTGGTGATAAATCTCCCGACCTGCGAGTGTGCAGTTCATTCCCAGGGTTAGGCAGAAGTCAACGATGTAGAAAGGGGGCGGAGCTACGGTACACTAAATCATCAACCCGGAAGGGAAACAATGTGGCATCCGCGGATTGGTGGAGCGGTTGCACTCGTTAACCAAGGGGTCATGGTTGACGGTATTTAAGGGGACATAGTGATGTGATCTGTTCCTTTGTGAATGGTTAAATTACGTAACCAAAAGGAGAACCTGTGCTGTAAAATCGTGACTGTTTTGTTTGTTTATTGACGTGTCTAAAAATACTGTTTGTTTTTATTTAGATGGCTGAAACACGATCCAGGAGCTGTCGATTAAGGTCAGTACGAACCTGGACAACACTTCACTTTGTTTGCACTAAAGAACTGTATTTTCACCACTAGCTCTAGAGCACGCACTGTGGACTTGTGTTTGTGTATGTGTTACGTGTGGGTGAATTAAAACTGGACTGTTTTTTCGGTGCCACCCCACAGATTACAGATAAGCAGTACACACCTCTGTATTGCTTCTCATTAACATTGTTATTGTTTACTGTTGCTCGCCATCAGGCATTTGGATTGTAAAAATAAATCATCATTGCATCTGGATATGTGGTTGTCTGTCTGTTTATTGATCACTGCTGCATTACCTTCACCTGCACACAGTTAACCACTTTGCCACAGCCCCCCGCAAACAGCGGAATACACCCAGGAATTAACAATAACTATGTTATCAGTTGAAGGTCATCCATTATTTTTTCAAAGGTTTCTTTTTGTTACTGTACTTCGCTTGATTTTTAGTTTTTTTATAAATTGCAGAATCAGTATCTAAACCCAAAACTTCTGACACAGCGAATGTTTTCAAGATGAATGTGTTATTGGTAGGGGCCAAAGCCGAACACACATTATCAAAGGATATACAGCCAAAAACCATCTAGCTCTCTGCCAAGTTTAGTTAATTAAATGAAATAATAGGGTGTTCCACCCCGCTGCCTTGGACTGGTTCCTGCTGCTTCTATAAAGCCTCTACTGTACTCATAATGCCCCCAACATGAACCCTCTGTATCATTTTCCAAAGTATTCAATAGCATTTTTTAGCTTAGCTACTTGCTGCAGCATGGAAAACAGAGACCAACTGTTTTGTGCTTAAGCAATATGGCACGACAGGGTGTGTGTTATGGGATATCGCCACGCCTCAGGGTATGTTATGAGCCATGAGTTTTAAAATATATTTTTTATGAAAATGTATGTTATAACATTCCACCCAAGAAAGTAGTTTGCCAACAATATTAAATAAATAAAAATGTAGATAATATGTAGGTAATAAATTGATAATACTAATCCTAACTATTAAAACTGCCACAGATCATTTCAACATTTAGAGTGACATTTCCATTGCAAATACAACCTTGAAATAGCTTATTTGATCACTAGATGGCTCAACAGTAATTTTCAGAAGTAGTGGAGTAGTTTAACTGAACAGCGGAGAGCAGATTTCATGAAAAAGCAGGTCTCTTGCAGAGGGGGCCAGAAAGCTATCCATTTTCTTTTCTAGTATGTTGCTCCAGTGTTTGTGGTTGGAGAACGTTGGTTGGAGTCCAGTAACTTTTTAGGCAGGATTCATTCTCGTGTCCCGTTATTGATAATATTTTCCATGCTTGGAGTCCAGCATTGGAGAGCAAGTCTGTAGCGGTTTTAGCCACATGCAACCCATGCAATTGCATGTGCCCGGAGGCAGCAAGCGAGGCAGCTGGCCATGTACTGTTCCACCAATTTATTATTGTAATGCATATTAATAGTTTATTTTTATATCTGTTTTTTTCAATGGCCTTTGTGCATGCAACTCGTTTTACTCGAATATGTGTTATGAAGGAAAACAAATAAGTTAAATCACTGCAGCTAAACAAACATTACTATTGTGAATATTGCATTTGAATTAGTGCATTGAGCAGGCTGACATGTTTTTTGTAAAATGCTAATTACTATTATTATTATTTACTGTTGTCTAAAAAGCTGCGTTCATTTATGAGGTGCTGTTAGTGACATCATTTAAACTGACACCTCATATGCTACTGAAATATCATACACTATGTAACAGGGAAGATCTGTGCTGACTATCTGGTGTGTCCGTGGTTCTGCAGGAAGAGGGCAGCAGTCTCATAAGATCTGCCTGTCAGTCATGGCGATGACACGGAGAGGTAGGGAAGAGGGTGTGTTGGCTTTCCCTCTCTCTGAGTGGCTGAGAGGCTTGGTTATGCATTCGGGTAGCCATAAACAGGGGAGACCCAGTGACACTGACGGAGGACGCCAGTATAAACAAACACCAGACAGGAACGGCAGTGGTTGGAGTGAGAGAACGAAACAGGCAAGCACGGCTGAGGAAGACAGCCAGTTTTAAATAAAGAAAATTATAAATTAAAATAAATTGTTACATACCCGAGGGAGACGAGTGTAAATAGAGAGGAACATTGGCCACCCCGTGTATAGTGTATAGCGAAGCGTAGGACGGAGACTGACCGAGCTGACCGATTTAGCGGTAGTGGGGTGACTGCGTAAGCAGCACTTTTATTTTGTAGTTTTATTACTGTGTTTTATTTTCCCTTTTTCTTTCACCTTTTGTCATTCATTATTATTATTTGCAGAGCACCTGTGAGTGCACCCGCATTGAACTGTTTACCTGTGTTGGTATTCCTGTGGACCTGATTACCGTTGCCGGTATTCAGGCCACGGACAACAGCGCCCTCTGCGATCTAAAATAAATTAGTGCGCCTGAGCGGCATTACTAATAAAGTTCTGTCTCCTGTGTGTCAGTGAATTGTCCATCACCCTTCCACACGCTATACATTGAAACCCAGTGGCAGCGTTTATCACGCGGTGGCCCCATGCAAAGTTCGATTCCAGGGCCCCTATTCCCTGCTCCTCTCATTTTGAGAGTATAATCTGAAGACACATGTGGTGTGTGCTTCTACTGCTGGCTGGAACCCATGTTGCTGTTAAGTAGGTAAGTGGATTTTGGTGAATTTGATAGTTAAAATTGTTACTAGGAATACGAGTACAGTATTACTAGTAAGCCGTAGTCTTTAGCAGTATATTGCACCATTCATCGATCACATCGTCATTTGGCTGTGGCTGCCTGAGCTTCGCATACACGATTTTTTTTTTTGTGAGCGTGAAATAATAGTACTTGTTGTACTCCTATTTTGGAGTTGCACTCGTACAGTCGGATACTTTTTTTTTTTTAACAAGCTTACACATTTATTTTACGACTACACGGTATGCTTTTTATAGGTGCAAATCTTTTTTATGAGTGTACTTTTTTTTTTTTTACAGGTGATGCTACAGTAGCAGGCACAGTCAAAAGCAGACGCAAGGCAATACTGATGTTTGGGCAGGCCAGAAAATGACCTTGTGGATATAGTTGAGCATCGCAAGAGGTGAGGACAATACATTGGCTGGAAACGCATTTATTTGTGTGTAGTGTGTCAAAATTAGCACATTTTTAAATGTCTCACCATTTTAGCTTAGGTTACATGATTACAAGGCACATGCTGACATAAACTTGCGCACAGTTTTAACCCATTACATGTGTTTTTCTGTTTATGGCTTGTGGTGTATCGATAAAAGTAGCAGTAAAATGGCAAATAAGATTTATTCTGGTGCAGACTTGAGGTGAATATAAGCTTTTTTTTTTATAGTAACTGAACCACGACAACAGAGGGCCCCTTGCAGCCTTGGGGCCCCATGCAATTGTATGGGTTGCATGTGTCTAAAACAGCTACTGGTGAAACCTCATACACTAAATATTGAAACCTCATATACTACAAAGAGGAATTTCATACACTACATAATTAAAGATTACTTTATTTATTTCTTCATTTTAATTATCATTATTATTTTTTTTAACAGCAGACACACAGACGCTTGGCGGCTAGATGCCTTCCTCATTGTGTATTCAAACAAAACATTTGTAACTAGTTAATTGGTGGTTATTAGAATTAGCCAATTAATTCATTATTAAAGGGGCATACTAAACATTACAATAAACCAGTATACAACATTTGTTTCTCAACTGCTACAATTAATTACTTTTGCAACAATACAATTACAGAAATGGAACCAATGACCATTCTTCATTTAAACCTCCTGGGGATTCATTTCGACGCATATGTATCAATTTCGCTTCTTTTTGTCACAATAGTTTATCAAGATCACCACCCCTCCTTGGACTCTTAACCAATTCAATATCCAAGAATCTAAGGGAGTAGATGTCATGTCCCATTAGGTTCAAATGTCTCACTACTGATGATTCATGATTCCTTACAGCACTTTTGTGCTCACACAAATTATCTTTCTGTTTTACCCATGTAACACAATCAACATGGGTGTCACGGTGCTAATTGAATGGACCCAAAACGTCCTTTGGTGAAAATACGGCAAATCTTTATTTAATAGTGAGTTAATAGAGTACAGATTACAATCCACATATAGGTATATGTCGTGAGGTCCAACAAACAGCAGCAACACTCACTTGACAGGTTATTCTGCTCATAAATTTCAATGGTTTGCCGGTATGAGGATGATCCCAGTATCTTAAAAGGAAATGGTTTAGGTGGTTAAAAGTCATCTGCTCTGACGAAATGCTTCCCTAGGTTCTTAGCCCTATAGGCAAACCTCAGAGAACCTTGAAAGACGTTTCCCAGTCTTAAATCACTGAACTAAATGCGCCAATAAGAATTAACAATCAATTTCCTACTCATACTAGCACATGCTTGAAAGTTATATGTAGAATAACCTGTGAAACGAGTGTTATTCCTGTTTGTTGGGCATTTCGCTGTCAATAATTATAATTTAAAAGCATATGAGCCTGCTCAATGCACCAATTCAAATGCAATATTCACGATAGTGATGTTTGTTTAGCTGCCGTTATTTTACTTATTTGTTTTCTTTCATAGCATATATTCGAGTAAAATGTGTTGCATGCACAGAGGCAATTCAAAATGGGACTGGGTAAAACCCGGAATGGCGGGACTCAGAATAAAAGTTGGAGACCACGGGAGCTGAAGCTACCAAGTCAGCACAACCATCCGGAGCACCTGCACTGCCACAGCACAGCCACCTGGACTTTCACCTGGAGCACCTGCACTGCCACAGCACAGCCACCTGGACTTTCACCTGGAGCACCTGCGCTGCCACGGCACAGCCACCTGGACTTTCACCTGGAGCACCTGCACTGCCACAGCACAGCTATCTGGACTTTCACCTGGAGCACCTGCACTGCCACAGCACCGCCACTTGGACTTTCACCTGGAGCACCTGCGCTGCCATGGCACAGCCACCTGGACTTTCACCTGGAGCACCTGCACTGCCACAGCACAGCCACCTGGACTTTCACCTGGAGCACCTGCACTGCCAAAGCACAGCCACCTGGACTTTCACCTGGAGCACCTGCACTGCCACAGCACAGCCACCTGGACTTTCACCTGGAGCACCTGCACTGCCACAGCACAGCCACCTGGACTTTCACCTGGAGCACCTGCACTGCCACAACACAGCCACCTGGACTTTCACCTGGAGCACCTGCACTGCCACAACACAGCCACCTGGACTTTCACCTGGAGCACCTGCCCTGCCACAGCACAGCCACCTGGACTTTCACCTGGAGCACCTGCACTGCCACAGCACAGCCACCTGGACTTTCCCTCGGAGCACCTGCACTGCCACAGCACAGCCACCTGGACTTTCCCTCGGAGCACCTGCACTTCTGCACCTCCTCAACCCGTGTGTGCAGTTGTGAATGGGACTGTGATTATTGTTTAGTATTTGAAACCATCTTCTTTGGTTTGGGAACTGCAATTACACCGTCTGTGCTCCCATTGTTGGTAGCAGGGGAAACTCTTTTAGAAGCATCACCGGAGAGACCTGTCTCCACCCTATTGACTTTCAGAAGTCAGACAGGCCGTGTAACTGTGGCTGTCACAGAGAAGTTAATGTATCCGGTAATTCTGGTTCGAGACAGGCCATACTTTAAACAGGTCATGATCGAGAGAGTAGTGCCAGTCTCACATAGCAAAATTGGGGCAGTGGGGGATTCTATTAGCTGAATTTGAGCCCCGCTCAATATACCAAAGTTCTGGGACTGGACTGTTGACCTGGAGTGGGAGCAGAATAATGATCCCACTCTGGTGAACATATGCTGGCTTGGTAGCTTCAGCTCCCGTGGTCTCTGTCTGCCAAATACAAAACAAAACAAAACAGCGCACCGGCTGGGTCATGTTTCAGTTTAAGGGGCTGTGCTCACGTAGCTGCACCCCCTTTGTACGCTCTATCCAATTGCTGCACGCAACACCTCTGATCACGACAGTTAGTCCTACCAGCATGAGATGTAATTGTTTTGGGGACTTGATTTATATGGTGGGGCAAAGACCTTGGCACACTAACATCTATTTTCTATGGATAAAATGAACATATAGGGGAGGTACTTTATTGGGCATTTCCTATTTTCAGGAATTATTCCCTAGGACAAAACTACTGCAGTTTAATAGAGAACACTTAATCCAATAAAAATGCAGTGTAATTGTTTGGACATTGATTACTCCTGCATCATATACTGGGGCAAGAAAGTAAGTACACAAGAAAGTACACAAAACTGTTCTTTTTTTCTTTAATGTAGTTATTATTTTGTATTACTGAATGTGTTTTGGAACATTACTTGCTATACAGGAACTAATGTGTTCTACTTCATGTTTTTTTTTTTAATCTTAGCATAAAGTCTTCCTATTATGAATACATAACAATATGAAAAATTGTATTTGTTGTACTGTTCTTTACATTGTGGCTTTTAGATAGAATAAGGTAAGCTAAGCCATGTAGCTGCCCTGCACTACAGTATCACACAACTAACAGAAGTACAGGCTAAATATACAGACTTAGGTTTTACGTCTGTTGTGATGTAGAGTTGCAGAATAATTTCAAGTTTATATAAAAAAGCCTTTTTCAATAAACTCCATCTGTGTGTGAGAGTTTATAAAGGAATTTATTTTTGCAACTCATTGCAACTTTTTATGAATGCTTGTGACAGAAATATAATGAGTTTTGGTTGTAAATCTCCCTCCAGACCTGTGAGGGCGCTAAGCAGCGAAAGGGGAAGTCTTTGGAAGGGCTGGCCTGACAGTTCTTTCCCCGGGCCGGGAAGTCGGTCAGTCTGGAAGAAGGCAAGACTCCATTGCAGGAACGTATTGACCTGGAAGGGAAACGACGTAGCAGCTGCAGACAGTAGAGACAGCTGCACTCGTTTACCAAGGGGTCATGCGTGATAGCATAAAGGGGACGGAAAATCTTTTCCTTCGCTTGGTTCAGAGTGACACGGAACTGGAAGGACCGGGAGAGATCCCCATTGAATTGTATTGTTGAGAAAAGAGTTTGTGAGTGTTTTGTTTGTTTGTAGCACTGTTAGTAATTGTCTTTTGTCTTTGTAAATTCACTAGACGGCTAACACGTCTCCAGAGCTGTCACCTTTGGCCAGCACTACCTGGAACAAAAACACCACAGTCACTGTCATATTATTATCACCCACCACGAGCACTACTGAACGCACCCGGACTGGTGACCGTGTTTAGTATTATTGTGGGGCGGAAAACATATTATTATTATTTGGTCTGCAAACCATTATTATCGTTTCCTTCTGGGCTTTACACACTGGTATGTATTGCCGGAGGATTATTGTTTGGTCACCAGACCGGGAGTTTACAAATAAAATAAACCCCTTTTTCCAAACCGGATTACAGTTTTCGTTGTGTGATTATTTCTGCACTGCATCACCTCTGCATCTGTTTCTAATCAGCAGCCACTTTGCCACAATACTGTACTAAAGAACATTAATACAAACTGTGTTCAGAATATTATCAGCATAAAAGCACAATTCAAAACGAACCTAATTCTAACCATAACCTGAATATTAGAAGTCCAAATATCTTCTTTGGATACAACATATACAATCACATTATAACCATTAGTTAAAATAAACTAAACATTGAAAAAAAAAATATACAGCTGGAGATCAATAACAGCTTTTACACTATCAGTATTAGTTTTCTTAGCCTTTATGAAGTCCTGCAGCATTTTATTGAAGATTGGCTGGCCATTAAATTAAAGGCTGAGCTGGTGATTGTCCCACGCACTATATAAACTATGCTTGTTTAGTTAGAAGCAGTCAGCTGTGAATGATTTCCATTACACGAGAGTAGATGTTAAAACTTCATGCTGATTTGAACTCGGCTCTCGCCAAGAAGAGATTGAGAGAAGAGCCAGCCCTGGAACGCGTAGCCCTGTGTGAGAACGTACACCTGCATTGACGTATTGGAAGGCCATCTGTGTCAAAAACACGTTAAGTACACATTTCATGTATTTACTACACATATTTTCTACGTAGGGGCTGGTCATTTTACAGTCATGCAGCATAATTACAAGAGTAGCCAATCACCTTCGGGATCAGTGGCCTAACCTTGGTTTCAAAAGTGTGGGCAGTTTCTGTAGCTGATGCATGCATAAAGATTATTCTAACTGAAATAATGAAAAAGTGAGGGGAACTTGTCTCCTGTGTAAATTACGCCCATGTTTGGGATAACGCCTTTTTAAATTCAGCCGTGAAATACGCTTTAAACAAATCAAGAAAAAGGAACATTGCAAATCATGGCGGTGAGAGATTTTCTTCTACGGTGCAAATATAGATTTGCTGAGTGCTGCCGACTTGTTGAGACAGACAATGTTGACCGTGACACGGTTCAGTTTGTATTAACAATGTGCACAATTTTTTATTTTCTAATTATATTTATTTCAGTTATACACTAAAGTATTGAGTTACCATAGCTACTATTAGATTCAATGTCAGATCTTTCAACAGTTGTTTAAAATTAGATATTAGTGTAAGGGGTTAAAATGTTTATTGGGAAAGGTATTGGTTCAGGATCCATCCCCAGAGACTGGGGGATCAATTAAGGGAGGGACTATAAAAAGGGAAGCAGCCAGCAGTGAATGGGAGGAGCCCGGGATTGAGACGAAGGAACAAGATAAATGAACAAGACGCAAACAGCCAGCAGCACTTGTAAGAGTCAGTAGGAGAGCAGAGAAGTGTTGAAGCAGGCAGTGGTGAGGGCGGAGAGGTGGAGGAACGGGTGCCGCCGGCTGTACTACAAAGAGAGAATGAAGGAAAGTACTCGTTTTTGTTTAAAAACAAATATTAGTTGCACGCAATGCCAAAGACGAAGCATTTGTGTGTGTTGACATTTGAAGTAAAGTGCATATCGAAGACTATACGCTGCGTGTGCAGACAGCAAAGTAATCCTGTGCGCTGCACAGTGTGTTTATGTTTTACAGCTCCTCCATGTGTGTGCTGCTGATGACCAGGGGGCAGAAGACGGCCCTCCACAGAGCTGCAGGGGATGCAGGAGCGGTGTGTTGTACCTCAAGGCTGGGCTATAAACCCCATAAGTTAAGTGCTCATGTTTGCTGGAAAAGCATATTTGTGTTTGACTGGGGCTGTTGCCAAACTGAGGCGCAACCATTTATGAAAGCTGACCGTGTATGGAAACCTGCAATAAGGGTCGTGCTTTTCCTCTCTGTTCCAGCATAGGCGGCACCACCAGGGGGAGCTGGACCAGCCAGGGACGGTTGTGACAACAGGAAGTAGAGTCATTCGGAAGTAGATAAGTGGAGTAAAAGCAAGCCAGCCAGGACACAGGGCTGTAAAAAGGACGGGGATTGGGGAGCCTACAGCTGCAGTGGAGGGGTCCCCTGAAGGAACAGGATTCAAACCCAAAGGCAACCGGGACTGCTGCTAAGGCTATTTTGGGGTACTGTGGCATCTGTGTTTGCGGGAGCATTGTGTGGTATTTATATGGTATTGTGTGCCTCTTGAATATCTCTTGAGTACTTTAGAGTACTGTAATCTGTCAAGTGTTATTTAATCTGTAGTATTTTGTATTTAATTATATCCTGATGTAACTATCACTGACACTTATCTGCTCCATTACTGAATCGTATTTTGTCATACTTGTACTTGCTAGAACCAAAGTCATTGTATTTATCTTGCTCTTAATTGTATTATTACTTGTACTGTGATTCTTGGAATGCATTTTTGTTTACGACTGTAAGTCGCCCTGGACAAGGGTGTCTGCTAAGAAATAAATAATAATAATAATAATAATAATAATAATAATAATAATAATAATAATAATAATATCCTAAACATGTCACACCAAGGACAAGATACATCTATCTTTACTCTCTCTGACAAAATCTAAAGCTGGATCAAGAAGCTGGCTTTGTGGTATGATCGCGTAAATTGTGGCAGTCTGGCAGCATTTTATTTATTAGATAACTTTTTTGATGAGAGCATTTTCAAAGGCTTGCAATCCATTATCACCAGCAACCTGGAAAGCCTTCATCTACAGTTTCGAGAGTACTTCCTGAAAAAGATCGGAAAGCAGGCTGCAAGTGCTAATTTGCCACTTACAGCAGAAGAAACATTGATGGACCTTTCTTGTGATGAGACACTGAAGCTCAGATTTTCTCAGCAACCTCTTGCTAACTTTTGGATTTCTGTGCAACAAGAATATCCAGAGCTATAATCTGCAGCTCTGAAAGTGTGCATGCCTTTCCTGTCTAATTAGGTTTTTCTGCACTCACTTTACTAAAAAACAAGTACAAGACCTGCCTCACTGTTGCAGATGACCTTTGCCTTTACCTCAGGCACACGGAGCCCCATTTTAAAGCTTTTTTAAATGTATTAGTATAATTTTTTATACTGTTGTTTGTAAAAATAAGCAATAGCTATATTTTAGTTTTGTTGATATTGCCTTGTAATGCACGTACATGTCAACAAGAACTATTCTGCTGCAGTAATACAGAGCAGTGGGGTCATGAAGAAATTTCTATTGGTAGAATGGGGTTGCAGTACCACGAAGTTTGAGAACCGCTGTCCTAGGTTAAACAATTTTATATTAGTGTCACATAATTATAATATTTATTGTTTTGACCCGTGATACAAGCACGAGTGAAAGATGTTTTTAAACTTTGACAGCCAGTTTCAAAGATAGCAAGGTCAGATCATTCAAATTAGTAAGCTTGAAAAACAATAAGAGTAAGATTTGGGAATACTCCATTGAAATGCATTGTCATTTACTTTCTTTTGGGAGTGTGGCGGAGTGTCCCGCCCCTATTTATTATTATTTGTATTTTTGTTTGCGGCGCGGGTAAAAGCGCCGCGTCTTTTATTATTATTTAAAAACCCCGTGAGGATGCATGGCTGATCAGCTACTGATTATTTAAATAGCTGACAGTCATGCATCCTTACCAAACGCGTGCAGACTCTGGCCGGGGGATAATAAGATAATTACCAACTAGTTAAATCCCTCGGCCAGAGTATATAAACCAGCAGCTCTCTGCACTCGGGGTTGGGGTGTTGGAGTAGAGAGTACGGGGAGCGGAGAGAAGGAATAACATTTAAAAAACAATTGCTAATACGTGCTGGATTATCCAGCACAGCACTTACTTGTTTGTTTATTTATTCGTTTGGCCCTCGTGCCCTTTTGTTTGTATTTTGTTTAAATCTGTTGTTTGTTTATTATTAAATACGCTGAGTGCTTTTGCACTCGGTTTCACCCGCCCATCCACTGTTTTGGAGTCAGTTACTTCCTGATCCGTGACGTCATCCACCACACCACTGCGAGCCAGACTGACACATATGGTGTCCTGCGTGGGACAAAACAAACGCCTCCAATAGCCGGACCAGGAAAGAAAAGCTCGTTTTTTTGTTCGTTTTTTTTCAAAGTGTTTTTTGTGTGTTTTTTGGGGGAAAAAAAAAAAATATGGGAAGAAGCGGACGGAGGAAGCAGCAGCTACAGCAGCGTGGGGCCGGTCGCAGGTCCCACTGTAGCTCAACCATGCTGGACGTCTGCCCCACCTGCTTGAAAGGTGAGGAGTGGTGCTTCGCTGTTGGGGAGGTGGGTCACATAGCACCCGACCAACCCCCTCCATGGCAGGAGAAAGAGGAGCCAGAGCGTCCAGTGAGGGAGGACCTGCATCCTCCAAAGAGGACGAATGCACTCTCCTCTGAGGGAGTCTGGGACTGGCTGGTGGAGCCGGGGAGGGATTATGAGGAAGCCCTCCCTGCAGTGATCAACCTCCTGTGGGCAAGAGATGGGGAGCGCTGGGAGGCCTGGGAACAGCAACACCACCCAGCATCCCTCCCAGACATCGCAGCCATGGTGCTCAACTACCTGGCTGCGGATATGGGAGAGACCCTGCTGCTGCCATCTCCAGCACCAAAGGGAGAGGAGCCATCGCTACCGTCTCCACCAGCAGAGGGAGAGGAGCCATCGCTACCGTCTCCACCAGCAGAGGGAGAGGAGCCATCGCTGCCGTCTCCAGCGCCAGAGGGAGAGGAGCCATCGCTGCCGTCTCCAGCGCCAGAGGGAGAGGAGCCATCGCTGCCGTCTCCAGCGCCAGAGGGAGAGGAGCCATCGCTGCCGTCTCCAGCGCCAGAGGGAGAGGAGCCATCGCTGCCGTCTCCAGCGCCAGAGGGAGAGGAGCCATCGCTGCCGTCTCCAGCGCCAGAGGGAGAGGAGCCATGGCTGCCGTCTCCAGCATTAGAGGGTGAGGAGCACTCGCCACTGTCTCCACCACCAGGAGCAGAGCAGCAGGAGCTGCCTCTGTCTCCACCACCGTCAGGAGCAGAGCAGCAGGAGCTGCCTCTGTCTCCACCACCACCAGGAGCAGAGCAGCAGGAGCTGCTTCTGTCTCCACCATCACCAGGAGCAGTGCAGCAAGAGCTGCCTCTGCCTCCGCCACCTCCACCAGCAGAGGGAGAATGCCTGCTGGTTTCGCCTCCACAGCCTGAGGAGGAGGAGCCCGAACGTCCTACGCCTGAGTGGGAGGAGCCCGAACGTCCTACGCCCGAGTGGGAGGAGCCCAAACGTCCTACGCCCAAGTGGGAGGAGCCCGAACGTCCTACGCCCGAGTGGGAGGAGCCCGAACGTCCTACGCCCGAGTGGGGGGAGCCCGAACGTCCTACGCCCGAGTGGGGGGAGTCGGTGCGTCCACAGCCCAAGAGGGAGGAGTCGGTGCGTCCACAGCCCAAGAGGGAGGAGTCGGTGCGTCCACAGCCCAAAGAGGGGGGAGTCGGTGCGTCCATAGCCCAAGAGGGGGAAGTCTGCGCTTCCACAGCCTTAGGACCCAAGCTGCCAGCAGAGGGAGAATGCCTGCTGTCCCCATCTCCGCCAGCAGAGGGTGAGTTCCTGCTGGTTCTGCCTCCACCGCCGTGGGAGGACGACGTGTTGCTCCCGCCTCCGCCAGCAGAGGGTGAGTTCCTGCTGGTGCCACTTCCACCCCCATGGGAGGACTATGTGTTGCTCCCGCCTCCGCCAGCAGAGGGAATATGCCTGCTGGTTCCGCCTCCCTCGCCACCACCAGCAGAGGGAGCATGCCTGCTGGTTTCCCCACTGCAGCCTGAAGGGGAGGAAGCCCTGCGGCCTTGGCAGCCTGAAGGGGAGGAAGCCCTGCGGCCTTGGCAGCCTGAAGGGGAGGAAGCCCTGCGGCCTTAGCAGCCTGAAGGGGAGGAAGCCCTGCGGCCTTGGCAGCCTGAAGGGGAGGAAGCCCTGCCGCCTTGGCCGCCAGAAGCGGAGGAGCCCCTGCCGCCTTGGCTGCCAGAAGAGGAGGAGCCCCTGCCGCCTTTACCAGCAAGAGGAGAGGAGCAGGAGCTGCCTCCACCACCACCACCACCATTGGGAGAAGTGGATCCTGCTTCGCCTGGGGTCGCTACACGATGGCCGGAGCTCCATGAAAGGGAGCTGCCAGAAATGAAGAAAGGGGGGGAGGTCAGGAGACCAGCTCCCCCAGCCGCACTTTCGCGACTGGAGATCATGTGGTCGGAGCCCCACGGAGGGGAACTGCCGGCCATGAAGAAGGGGGGAGAGGTCAGGAGACCAGCTCCCCCAGCCGCACTTTCGCGGCAGGATAGAGTGTGGCGGGAGCCCCGGAAGAGGGAGCTGCCGGCCACGAAGAATGGGGGGGTGCCAGAGATTCCACCATGGCCACCCCCCAGAAGTAACTTGCTTCCCCCTCTTCCGGGACTTTAAGACTGAGGGGGGAGGTGGCCGTTGGGGCCATGTGTGCTGCGCACAAGGGGGGGGCATGTGTGGCGGAGTGTCCCGCCCCTATTTATTATTATTTGTATTTTTGTTTGCGGCGCGGGTAAAAGCGCCGCGTCTTTTATTATTATTTAAAAACCCCGTGAGGATGCATGGCTGATCAGCTACTGATTATTTAAATAGCTGACAGTCATGCATCCTTACCAAACGCGTGCAGACTCTGGCCGGGGGATAATAAGATAATTACCAACTAGTTAAATCCCTCGGCCAGAGTATATAAACCAGCAGCTCTCTGCACTCGGGGTTGGGGTGTTGGAGTAGAGAGTACGGGGAGCGGAGAGAAGGAATAACATTTAAAAAACAATTGCTAATACGTGCTGGATTATCCAGCACGGCACTTACTTGTTTGTTTATTTATTCGTTTGGCCCTCGTGCCCTTTTGTTTGTATTTTGTTTAAATCTGTTGTTTGTTTATTATTAAATACGCTGAGTGCTTTTGCACTCGGTTTCACCCGCCCATCCACTGTTTTGGAGTCAGTTACTTCCTGGTCCGTGACGTCATCCACCACACCACTGCGAGCCAGACTGCCACAGGGAGCGAGACTACTACAATGTGGGCGTGAAACAACCAAAAAGTTCAAAAAATATCTGCAGTTTTCTCTTAATCTATGCTCAAAGCATGGTGTAAGCAAGCAGGATTCAGATACATCCAACACTGGGAAACAAATGGGATGGGCTGCATCAGAACAAGGAATCCAACGTACTAGGTGAACGCATACACACAGAAGTGAGTAATTGTTTAAGCTAGGTCTGAGAGGGAAAGGGTACAGCAGACAAGACACTCCTAAACCACAGGGAGAAACAAGGAAAGAGGTAGAGACTAGGCAAGTCACGGTGGGCAACAATAGCAACATGCCTATGTTTAAATGCAAGAAGTATTAAAAACAAACTACTAGTGCCGAAAACTATGATGTGATTGGGTTTAGCGAAACTTGGCTTACCCAAATCGACTGAGAAGAATATTCAGTGGGTTTAGGTTGTTTGAGGAGGGACAGACACGACAGAAGAAGAGGAGGCATGGCGTGCTACAATAGGGACAAAATAGGGGTAAAACCAATGGACATAGGTGGAACAAAAACCTGAGCAAATCCATCTGGTTCAAGGTAACTGACAAAAAAAATGACGCTAATGCTACAGACAAAACACAGATTCCCACGACAGTACCCTTTTATACAACACCATTAGATATGCAAGGAAGGGGATGCTATAATCATGGGGGACTTCAATTTCCAACCCCAGCGATTATGGAATGACAGAGCTTGAAATGGTGAAAAATGATTGCTTTTTAACACAATTTGTAAATGCCCCTACCAGGGAGAGCACTTGCCTACTGTAGTATTCTCAAACAACCAAGGCCGGGTGAACAAAATATAAATCACGGAACAACTGAGAAAAAAACAACAAATTGAATATTTTTAAAACAATGCATAATGTAAAGTTTGTTATATATGCTGTGATAATGATAGAGGTAGAGTGATCAACAGGAGATATGTGAGGGCAGACATTTTTGGGGGGATTGTGCCCTAATACAAAATGGCAGACGATTACACAAAATGGCCGACCAGTTCATAAAATGGTCGACAGGGAAATCTGCCCAGACAGGTGTCTTGGGAAAGGTGTGAATTATTGGGGTGGTGATTATCTGTTAATGGGGCAATTAAACTCCAACCACTTGTAGAAGTAGGAAAGGAATAGCCACAAAGAGGTGGTGTTTTTGGAGGAGAGAGTTGTTTTGCTGTATTTGTGTGTGGAGACAAGGAGAGTTATTGTGCTGTGAAATATTGATCACCTGTGTCGACTTGGAACGTTTGGACTACCCTGCCGGCTGCAGACCCTGTTGTCAGGGCTGGCCTTAGAGCAAGGTGGCGGCCTAGGGCCTAAGGGGGCCCTGCGTGCGTCACAAATTGTATGTCTTCAGAGTCGAAACAGTCTCGTGAGTATTATGTCGGCCCCTCGCAAGAATGAGTCAGGCCATTGTAAAAGGAAAATAAAAAATATAAAGAAATTCAAGTCAACCAGCAACAAGGAGCTCTGCTGCCGTATCTAGACAAACCACCAAATAAAAATCTGCTTCGGGAAGCAAATGAATCCGATTCAGACTCTTCACAATAATCATCTCCAAAATATCGATTTCTGCTTACCAATGTAACGTTACCACATTTGCATTTTGTGACTGACAAAGTGGACGTCCTCATGTGAGTGTACTCCTTCATAAGAAATGTATTTTTAAAAATGCAACATCTAAGGGTTAGCTGTCTGATAGGCTAATCAATAGCCTGTCCCTCTTTACATTCCACGGAAGAAAACCAAGACACGGCCAGGACAGTGAGTAGGCTACTATTAATTGATAATGAAAGAGAGATTGTGTGTATTAGACGGACCACCACACCAACGGTCTGAATATATATCTGCGACAAATTAATGTTTGGAAGTACACTTGTAAATACAGCGTGGTATAAAATAAAGCTGCTTCTTGGCTAGAATAGTCAGAAAAAAACGTCATGATGTTTTGTTGGGCATGTTGTTTTAATTTACACAGCAAAAATTAAAGAGCATTCAAAACTGCAGCTGAATGTGCAGTATCCAAATGTGAAATGTTACACGTGGATTTGAAAAGTAGATCTATAGATTTATATAAAAAAGATAACGTTTGCAAACAGTTTTTATTTTGCTTAAGTGACAGCACACATGCAGTATGGCTTGCCTACTTGATCACTGAAGGTGAGCAGTAGCCTACCGTTTTATTGACATAATGTGGGGGTGTTTTGTTTTTTTTAATTGGGATTTTTTTTTGGATCACCACGTAGTCTTCTTTGTTCAAGACTAAATAGATTCAATTCTTTTAGCCTGTCTGCATAGGGCATGCCTTTTAAACCCGGGATAATTCCTTGCCCTGATTGAACTGAGATATCAGTGTGTGTTACCGTTAGAACATAAGAACATAAGAAAGTTTACAAACGAGAGGAGGCCATTCAGCCCATCTTGCTCGTTTGGTTGTTAGTAGCTTATTGATCCCAGAATCTCATCAAGCAGCTTCTTGAAGGATCCCAAGACCGGGTGAACGTTATTCTCGTACCAACTGGTATACAAGTTTGCTGTTGCAGGCCCTGCTTTGCTACAATGCATATGTCTGTATACAGTTATTCCTAATGATATCTGCCACTCAGACTCCTTTCCTTTAAGTGTCATCACAGTAACAACACATTTTCTATTTCAATCTCTATCTACTGTGCTTGCAACTCTCACTCAATTAACACTAGTATGTGTCCATGTTGCTTTGCAGCTAGAACCACGACAAGGAATAAGTAACTTATTTCATAACTTTTCTGTAGACTTGTCACTGCGAGCTAGAGAATCACACATTACTGAACGAACACTAATTTTGTTTAGGAGGGTGAGTTAAATACATCATTAAAAAACTGTTATAATTTCATCTGAAACAAATACCTCCAATGTTGGTTTTCAAATACATGCAATAGTATTTTACTGATTGGCTTTTAGGTGAACAAATCTATATATTTAAAAGATCTATATTTAAATTAGCTATATACATATCTACAGTTTATAGTATCATGACTAAATGTATGATTTCAAAAATATGCTTATCCTTTTTCCAACTGTCACACATAAGTAATCTTTTACACAAGGTACAACACATCTTTAAATTATAGTGCTCAAACATAATAACGCCCTCAAGTGCATTGCTTACTGCTTTCTTAAAAAAGATTATTCAATTCCAAAAAAAAAAAAGTTGAAAGAGAACAAATGGTTGAACCTTTATATTTTAAGGGTCATTAACCACATCACATAATTGGTGTGAGAACTAGATCATTATGTCCTGGATTCATTTTAATGGAAGTACAGGCAAATGCCAGAAGAACTGTAATAAGCATCGCAGGCTGTGTCTGACATGCTAATCAGTCATTTGTAGGATTATTGTCTCCCACCCATCTTGAATCTTGATCTCATCCCTCTTCACACAAATTCTCTCCAACTGTACCCCAGCTATACTCCAAAAGTTTAATTATTATACATAGATTACATGACAGGCCATGCTAGCTTTATTTAAATGACCTAAAGTGACCTTTTCATTTCTCTGTAACCCCATTAAGAAGATTCACAAGCTGTTCTCTTGCCTCCTGTTTTTTGAATGTTAAAAACATTTCTCATCTACAAACTACATATTGCCATATACCATATACTGTATATTATGTGAAGAAGCAACCCATTTTCATTTAAGCAATTGCCTTCCTCCAACATGTTTTGGTTCAACATTGGGTGACCTATACAATAGTTATTATTTAATGTTAACCACTTACTGTACTGTAATCAAACTAATCAACTACTAGTTGGGTCTTAGTCAGATAACCTGATCGATAACCTATGACTGCTGTTGTGTAATGAACCTTGAGGACCATAACTGCAACCTGAACTAGCACATCCACTAAGTGCTGTACCTTTTAGTTGTATAAATGCAAAATGACTAACACTGTTCAGATGTGTGATTGATACCACCACAGAGCAAACAGCAGGTGTGCTTACTGTTAACAAAAAAGGCTATTTAAAAAGGAATAGCAGAACCTTCTCAATTATATTATTATTATTATTATTATTATTATTATTTGTTTATTTAGCAGACGCCTTTATCCAAGGCGACTTACAGAGACTAGGGTGTGTGAACTATGCATCAGCTGCAGAGTCACTTACAATTACGTCCCACCTGAAAGACGGAGCACAAGGAGGTTAAGTGACTTGCTCAGGGTCACACAATGAGTCAGTGGCTGAAGTGGGATTTGAACCGGGGACCTCCTGGTTCCAAGCCCTTTTCTTTAACCACTGGACCACACAGCCTCCAATTGTAAATAAACAGTAACCTACTGTACTGTAAATAAACAGTAATACCAGTATCTAGACCTTGTTCCTGTGCTTTTACTTCTCTTTTTCACCTCTGTCCAGATGAAATGAATAATGTCTTTGATACATAAATATGTTGGGATCTATTTTAATCATATAAACTATTGTGGAACTTAATACAGTAGAAAGAGGTCTACAATAGAGCAGGGTTATAGTTGTACTTTATGTTGGTGATGTTAAGATCTGGCATGGTTTACATCATTAAAATAGACCTATATACGTATGTACATATCATTCCAAAGTTAATATTTACTTAGATCGCATTTCCAGAGCAAGTGATAAATTGTCTTCACATTGCGTAAATAATCTGAACCCAAGATTTTTTTTTTTTAAATAATATTTTAGCTCTGGTCTGAGTTTGTCAAAGCCAGTACATTCAATCTCCAACACAAATATTTTTGAATAACAAGTCTTAAGTTATAACATCTATATTTTACACCGAACATGGGATTTGAAAGGTTTGTTTGTTTGTTTTTCTTTTAATGGTGACAACCTTTAAAAAGGTTTTCCTATCCAAAAGTCATATTGAACTGGGGCATTCCATTTATGGGTATAATGGCATTAACAGCCCTCCTGGCTGGCCTCCCTGCGTCCGCCACCCGTCCGCTCCAGCTCATCCAGAACTCTGCTGCTCGCCTGGTGTTCTCTCTACCTCGCTTCACCCACGCTACTCCACTACTCCGCTCGCTCCACTGGCTCCCGATCACCGCTCGCATCCAGTTCAAGACTCTTGTACTAGCCTAAAGATGCCTTGATCAGACTGCACCCAGCTACCTCCAGACCCTCATCTCTCCCTACACCCCCACTTGACCTCTCCGCTCCGCCTGCACTAGAAGACTGGCTCTACCTCTGCTACGCTCCCCTGCCTCCCGAGCCCGCTCCTTCTCCACCCTTGCTCCACAGTGGTGGAACGACCTTCCTACAGATGTCAGGACTGCCCAGTCCCTGACCACATTCCGGCGCCTCCTTAAGACTCACCTCTTCAAACAGCACCTGTAGAACTCCTCTGTTGTATCCTGGGACACTATCACCCTTCATTTAAATATGCTTTATTTTGCTCTTATCTGCCCCCTATTTTACTGCATTTAATCCTGTACCTCAGAATATTGTAATCTGCCAAGTGTTTAATCTGTAGTATTTTGTACTTAATCATATCCTGATGTAACTATCACTATTTAATCATATCCTGATGTAACTTTCACTATTATCTGCTGTATTATTGAATTGTGGTTTGTCACACTTGAGAATTATTGTATTTCTTGCTCTTATTGTATGACTTATATTGTAACACTTGAATGTATTTGTATTTGCTTGCGATTGTAAGTCACCCCGGATAAGGGCGTCTGCTAAGAAATAAATAATAATAATAATAATAATAATAATAATAATAATAATAATAATAATAATAATAATAATAGAAAGGTTCAGCAGCTTCAGGGTTGTGTAAAGCAATTGTAATATATGAAATAAAAACGGAATGTGATGCACTTTCTTCACGATAACCTGTTTTTAGACATTTGTACTGTTGTGATAGCCATATTAATGTACTGGAATATAAAGACACTGATACTAACCTCTCATGAAGGTTATCAACCTTCATGAGGTTGATAACTAACTTTTTTTCTTGACATAAATCAGAATGACTTTAAAAACACATACAAGTACTGTATAAGATATTTTGAGCATGCAGACACACTTGCAAATTGGTTATTTTGCCTTCCATGTGTGGAAGTGTTCATCTTCAGGGAGTCCAATGCAATTGTCCAAGTAGAATACAAGCCCTTTTTTTTCCGTTTCAAACAGTACAGCACTTATCTTCACTATACCAGGATGTATCCTTAGCAGGGAGTTTTGGGACCGACACTTTGAATAGAGGCCACTATGTGTTTTGTACTCTTACCCACTCCTCACTCAGCAATGCCATCATCAGTTTCAGTAGCTTCACTGTAATATAAATTTCAAGTTCAAACAAAATGTGTCTGGTAAAAGATTACACCGTGTAAATTTTTTTTATTTTTTTTTGGTTCCTGGGTAGTAAGTGTTATTTCCTAATTGCTTATGCCTCAAAAGTATAGAAAATGGCTATTATTCCCCACAAACTTTGCTTTTGTGACCAGGACAGTGATATTTTGAAATTGACCTATTTCCAATGAGAAAACGGGCAAATGTGTGTCTTTTCGTTCACAAAGTCAGAAAAAAACAACATATGAATCCAAATTAACATGTATTTATACTAAAGTAATACAAAAATGACTACAAAAGATTTAGAAGTGAGTAGTTTTTCGAGATACTGTAAATCACTTTCACAAATCAGCCCCCAAATGTAGTCTCCCATCATGTTCTCGTTATACTGTCCTTGGTAGCGGCGTTCAAAGTCCAGTATATCCTGGTGGAAGCGCTCGCCTTGCTCCTCCGAGTACGCTCCCATGTTCTCCTTGAATTTATCAAGATGAGCATCAAGGATATGGACTTTGAGGGACATCCTACAGCCCATTGTGCCGTAGTTCTTCACCAGAGTCTCAACCAGCTCCACATAGTTTTCGGCCTTGTGATTGCCCAGGAAGCCCCGAACCATTGCGACAAAGCTGTTCCAAGACGCTTTCTCCTTACTAGTGAGCTTCTTGGAGAATTCATTGCACTCCAGGATCTTCTTTATCTGTGGTCCGACGAAGACACCGGCTTTGACCTTTGCGTCAGACAGCTTAGGGAAGAAGTCTTGAAGGTACTTGAAGGCTGTCGACTCCTTATGTAGAGCTCTGACAAATTGTTTCATAAGGCCCAATTTGATGTGCAATGGTGGCATGTGACAGAAATACAATGAGTTCTGGTGATAAATCTTCCTCCCGACCTGTGAGGGCGCTAAAGAACGGGAGGAGAAGTATCTGGAAGGGCTGGCCTGACAGTTCGTTTCCGGGACCGGAAAGTGGGTCAGCCTGGAAGGAAGCGAGACTCTGTTGTAAGACCGTATTGATTTGACAGGTAAACAAGGGGCAGCTGCAAGTAATAAGGCAGCTGCAACCGTTTACCTAGATATCATGCGGGATTACATATAGGGGCCAGGGTAACGCTGTTCTTTTCCTTCGTTTGGGTTAAACGTTTGGAGAGAGAAGGATCGAGAGAGGAGCTCTCATCGTTAAAAAGAAATAACTACGTGTTGTGTTGTGTTGTGTTTGTCTGTGTAATTGTCTGTGTTTTTCACCACCAGACAGTTAAAGCACTACTCCGGAGCTGTCGCCAAGGGTCAGCACTATCCGGAGCACCACTGCACCCCGCACTATCTGTGTTTGCCCCAGCAATACTGCACTCACCCAGGACTGGTGACCGTCTGTTTATTTTTGTTCAGGACTGTGCCTTGTTTATTGTTATCCCCGTGCGTTACACATCGTTGTGTATCGCCGGGGATTTAGTTGCTTTGCGGTCACCAGACCTGGAAAAAAAGAATAAAGCACTGTTTTCACTGGAATACCGTTGTCTGCCTGTCACTCCTGCACCGCATCACCGCTACACCTGTTCCCCTTACTTACCACTTTGCCACATGGCATCAGCACCTTCCGGGGGTCCCAGCCGTACTCATCATACTTCAAGGCGTCCAGCAAGGTCTCGATGCTGTTGTAATCCTCTTTGAGGTGCACCGAGTGAGCCAGGGGAAGAGATGGGTACTTGTTACCATTATGGAGCAGCACGGCTTTGAGGCTCCTGGATGAGCTGTCAATGAAGGACAGTATAACGAGAACATGATGGGAGACTACATTTGGGGGCTGATTTGTGAAAGTGATTTACAGTATAATCGTAAATCTCGAAAAACTACTCACTAATAAATCTTTTGTAGTAATTTTTGTATTACTTTAGTATAAATACATGTTAATTTGGATTCATATGTTGTTTTTTTCTGACTTTATGTGAACGAAAAGACACAAATTCGCCTGTTTTCTCATTGGAAATAGGTAAATTTCAAAATATCACTCCTGGTCACAAAAGCAAAGTTTGTGGGGAATAATAGCCATTTTCTATACTTTTGAGGCATAAGCAATTAGGAAATAACACTTACTACCCAGGAACAAAAATTGTGTTACATAGTGTTATTATCTCCAAATCAAGTTAACAACATTATGCATAATAAGAGAGGTACCTTTGTATTAAAATACTTTTCAACTGCAGGAACTGTATTGATTGAGCTACATAGAGGGCTTGGTTCAGTGCTCAGATTTCATTGGTTTATCAGTGACATTTGGGAGGTGTGTACAGTGTATCTCAACTATATACTGTATTTGTAATGAACAGTATAACCAGATTAACCTGTTTTGAGATTGGTATGGTTGGTATTCTGTTTTTTTATTTATTTTTTTATACCAAGTTTCATTAGACCTCGCAATGGGATTAGAGAAGATAAAGAAGTCTATATCTGTCTTAGTAAAATGATGACTCTCCAATTTTGTCTCTGGAATGTGAGGTATTTTGACCCATGGAATGATGTCGATCGAACCAAACTGGCATTCATTTCCCCTCCAGGTGTTTGACACTTGGAACGTGCATTTCCAAAATCTAGCAAGGTATACTTTAACACAGAACTTTAAAAAATACCTATTGTGCTATGAGAGAATCTGAATAGAAACAGTAACAACAAATAATAAAAACAAATCATTACATTTGATATCCTCAGAGATAAATAAAGAAATAAAGAAATAAATAAAATAAAAAGCAGAGATGACAAGTAGTAGCTCCAATTACATCTTCTGTAAACCTGGATGCCCACGATTAGGTAAGTAAAATTGGAACATTTCTATATCATTCTAAAATGTTACAAAGTCACTGTAATCATCATTTTTCCATAGAACCCTGTGACAAAGAGAGAAAGAGAGAATCTAAGCTGCAAATCTCTAAGCTGCAAATCTCCCTTCCGACCAGAAAAGGCGCTGTGTAAGGTGGATGGTATGCTTCCCCGTAGACTAGTCGACTGTAGGCGGAAGTTGGTCATCTTGGCAGAAGAACATAGTGGCACATACACAAAATGAATCCCTTGCAATTGGGTACAGGGCTGGCAGCGATTGGAGAAAGGCTGGCATCGGGCTGATTGCAGGGGGGAGTTGGGTAGTACAGAGGGGATGCTGCTATGCTGGTATGTGGACAACCTGCTTTGTTTTTGTGTACTTTCGTTTTTGGAGTTAATAAAACACAGACATTTTGGGGAGTAAAACCTGTTGTGTGACTCATTCACTACCCACCACTCACCACCCTGTCACAACCCCATTCAAATATTATGCATGCGTCACATTCCATTCCCCAAAGCGAGGCTAGGAGGGATATAGAGTAAACAAAGATGGCATGCCCTAAGAAGAATTGCCGACAAGCAAAAAAAAATATGTCTTGACTACACTGTTCATGCTGCGGGCCAGGCTGCACCAACAGTGATTACAAAAATCCTTGTATTATCTTTGTGTACCAGTTTAACAAGTGCTATTGTGAGTGACATATTTAAGAAACTGCAAATGTAAAATGTAAGGGGAATTCTTATAGTAGGAAGTAAGTGAAGGTGACCACCTTGCAGGCACATTAAATTCACACTAAGGTTCATTGTTTGTTGATTTACCTTTTTTATTATTAAACTTAAGAGAAATCAGTTAACTGCAGTCAAGCTAATTTGTTTTTACTTTGTAGCTGCAATGAGCATTTGATGATGATGCACATAAAAAAGACTTGGCTTGGGGTAAAAGCCGGAACAAGCCAGACCCGGAACGGCATTATAATTAATTATATTGCATTTAAAAACTGCGGAGAAAGTCACACACACTTGAGAAGACTATTTGGGGAATGAGAACCGATTAATTATTATTGTTTGTCATCCGTAAAATATTCTTCTCAAGCGTGTGTCACTTTCTCCTTTTTAATGCCATTAGTATTGTAGCCTTGCATGGAAAATGATGCCGGCTCACATAGGTTTTACAGGGTCTCGAATTCATGGTTTATTAAGCCAGACTGTGACAAATAATAAAAGAAAAGAAAAAGTCCACTAAGTGCAGTCTCTGGTTCTTTTTAGTCCCAATTTTCTTTGGTCTCCTTGCTGTTTGTTCCTTCTGCTCTCTTTCATCTCACTCCAGCAGCAGCTCGTTCATCTCAGCAGCAGCCTCAACAGCAGCAGCCCGCTACTTATCTCTACGTCCAGGCCATGGCCCCCGGGTGCACCAGCCACCAATCCCAAGCATCAGTTCCCTGATGGTTGCAACATCTTGTCCCCTGATCTGTGACAACAATGTTGCAACCGGGTACCATTCGTGCAGCAAGCCGAGCCCCTGATTGGTGGTGATTCTCCCGTCTCTGCCGTCACAGAACCTTCCCAAACGAGGTTACAGCAGACCCAGGGTCGTTGCATTATTTTATTAATAAAAATGTGGTTCCAGGTTGTTTCATCTCGTTCCGGTTTTTACACAATCCCGACATTAACTGCTTCCACTATTGATATACATAACTATGTTAAATAGGGAATGGAATAGACTTAATGGCAGTTGATTACTGCTTTAAAAGCTTTACATCTTTAAAAGGTACAAAAGTAAAGCCTATCCATCCCAGTACGATCACTGTTCTTATAAAAAACAGCACATTAAATATTTTTATTGGGAACAGTAAATAAACCAGCCAGGTGGCAACCCTAGCAGTACAATGGATTCAAACTTACTATTCCCTGACAATATACAGATGTTAAAATATTGATTCAATCAAACTACCCTGTGTTAAAATAAATATTTTTGAGTGATGACAGAAGGGGGAATGTTCTGACAAAAATGTCAATGCAGGGGGAGGGGAGGGGGTCACAAGATATATTATATCTGTGCAGTTCTCCTTGCTAAAAGTTTACAAATCGAGCACTCTTTATAGCATATGAATACTGTTTACAAAAGAATGGCACTTAGTAGTGACTTTTTACATGATTATTTTCACACTGTAGTGCCTACACAAACCACAACCAAGTTTGAGAAATGTATGCCACTCAGATGTGTTGTAAATCACAAATGAACTCACCACTGTAATACTCTCCCTGTAATACTGTACACTCTTGGAAACATGCTTTTGTTCTTATACATATATATATTTCTTATACATATATATTTTTTTATATAAATTTAGTCGTTGCCAATTATTTTTTATTATTTTCTCCTCAATTTGAAATGGCCAATTATTTTTAGGCTCAGCTCACTGCTACCACCCCTGCGCTGACTCGGGAGGGCAAAGACAAACACACGCTGTCCTCCGAAGCGTGCGCTGTCAGCCGACTGCTTTTTTTCACACTACAGACTCACCGTGCAGGCACTTCACAGCTACAGCGTCAGAGGACAACGCAGCTCTCGGCCAGCTTACAGGCAAGACCGCAGGCGCCCGGCCAGACTACAGGGGTCGATGGTGCGTGGAGAGCCGAGGGCACCCTGGCAAACCTAACCCTCCCTCCCCCCGGGCGGTGCTCGGCCAATTGAGCGCCGCCCCCTGGAAGCTCCCGTCCTCGGCCGGCAAATGAATAGCCTGGACTCGAACTCGCGACGTCTAGACTATAGGGCGCATCCTGCACTCCCCGTGGAGCGTCTTTACTGGATGCGCCACTCGGAAGCCCCATTATATTTAGTTTTGATGTAAGTGTCCACTGTTGAAAATGTTAATTCTGGCACAAAAGAGATCACGATCACTGTAACTAACGTTAGCCGCCATGATTGTTTTGATTTTAGCCCTACTAGCCTCGTTCTGGATTTGTTCATGAATTTTCAAGAGACAAAATTAAGAGTGGGCTATGTAATATGCGTTTAATTAATGGGACGGTTCTACTGATACGTGATATCCGAAATATTAGCATCGCCCCCCTTTAATTACCATAAAGCGACACCCACTGGCAAAAGAAAATTCAGGAATAAAAGCGCTACTATCATAGAGTGCTACCTCTATTTGTGTTGTAAACGTAGCCTATCTTTGCCTAAAATAACATGTCAAGCTGCAATCCATATGCACAATAAAATGTTCCAACTGTGTTGATATTGACACTAATTAACACTAATTAGCTGCTTTGTTGTGCAATTGTACTATAAACAACATACTTTCCCCACCTCTTGTTGTTAAGATCATTAAAATAGACCTGGTTATATTTTTATTTGGATAATGCACCTTTTTTCTAATAACTCCTTGTAGCAGGGCAGAGCCCTGCCTGTAAATAATATTGTTATGTGGTGATTTGGTGGTGGCTGGCAGGGATGGGGTTAATTTCCTATCCCTGCCAAAATACATGTGAGAATGTGGCTGGAGCTAATTGAATTATTGATAATTAGGCTCCAGCCACATGCTATAAAAAAGGGGAAAATCCTTTGTTTGGGGGAAGGTGTTTTGGGTGAGTGGTTGTTGGTTTGTGCTGTGTTTATATTTTTGAAAAAGAAGTGTAGTGAAGGCGAATGCTCAGCCTACCTTTTTGTATTTTGTTTAAACCTTTTGTTTTGGCCCTTGCGCCAGTTGTTTTGTGATTTGTTTTACTGTGAAAGTTCTGTTTTGTTTAACTGTTTTATTTTTGCTCTGTGAGCAGTGTTTTGTTTGTCTTTTTGGATTTCCCTTTTGTTGATTAAACTGCGCAGAAGCGCGTTAACTGCAGTTCCTTGTCTCTGAGTCTCCTTGCCTGCCGAATAACATCTGGGCCCACGACGCTACCCTGTCACACTCCTCTTATAGTTTTATAGTAATAACTGGTCTTTTATAGTTTATCAGGCACGTCAGTGACATTCACCCCCACCTCTGCTGTAAATACAGCAACATGAACAAGTAAATCGCCACATGTAAAAATGTATTCCAAACCAAACCATCACAACTGAATAAGTGCTTCTCTAGATACCCAGATTAGATAGAAAATGGTCAAACACAAGCATCCATAACTAACAAGCACTCAAAAGTGCTACATTTAGATCAGTAGAGAACCCTAATAAATGAAATGATATATGTTTTGACCAGAAGTCTTTCTATTGAAGACACTGAGAAAGACTCCTTGTTGAAATGTTTGCCATTCAGGTCACAGTCTTATATCCATGACTTGATGACATAGGCAAGTATAAACAAGTACAGTATCTGTGACACCAGCACAGAGCTTAGCGAGGGTGTTATATTAATGTAGTCACCTGGTGCTGTTGCACATTTCCTGGGTGAAAAATTGGAGAAAAGTTGGAGTGACCCAACTCAGAGACTTTTAAAAGCCTAAACGGCCTTAAAAGGCCTTGGTACTCTCCCGCCTAGACTACTGCAACTCCTTCATGGCTGGCCTCCCTGCGTCCGCCACCCGTCCGCTCCAGCTCATCCAGAACTCCGCTGCCCACCTGGTGTTCTCTCTGCCTCGCTTCTCTCACGCAACTCCACTACTCCGCTCACTCCACTGGCTCCCGATCACCGCTCTTATCTGCTGTATTATTGAATTGTATTTTGTAACACTTGTACTTGCTTGAACCAAAGTCATTGTATTTATCTTGCTCTTAATTGTATTATTACTTGTACAGTGATACTTGAATTGTATTTGCTTACGATTTTAAGTCGCCCTGGATAAGGGCGCCTGCTAAGAAATAAATAATAATAATAATAATAATAATAATAATAATAATAATAATAATAATAATAATAATAATAAACATCACATACAAACTGAAGCCTTCAACTAGACAGGAAATGATACTGACAGATATAACAATGTTTTGTTTTAAATGCTCTTAACAACAATATCATTACCTTTTAAAGAGCTTTTTTTTGTTTACTTAAAAAATTAAATCAGTGGTATTAATTCGTTCTAAAACTGCAAAAAAAATAATTTAAAAAAAAATAGTTTCTGTGCCCATATTTTGTGATAAAAGCGGATCCTAAGCCACGCCCACTGAAAACACTTCATTTGGTCTGTGATGGTAAAGCAATGCGTTAGTGGAGGTTGTAGCAACTCAAACTTGTCTGGTCATCTTATCCACAGGTTTCCAAACAAGAAGAGTCCTGTGTTTCGCTCGTGGCTGTGGTTTGTGCAAGTAAAATGGCAGGATTTACCAAGTCCGTGCATGCAAGGAACTCAGTGGCGTGCGATGCACACCTTGTGGAAAACGATAGAGTCCGATCGTCATGAGTGCCGCACGGGCTTCCGAAGTGCGACTGAAGCCAAGTGCAGTGCTGTGAGTGCACATTTCAAGACGGACTGAAGCCATGCAGTGGCGGAGGAAGAGGAAGAAGAGCCCCACTGCAGGACCTTATTCTGGGCCCCCCTCCCCAAACATTAATTTAACCCTTATTTGTAAACATCAAACATACCAAATCAAGTGTTCAATATTTATATATATATATATATATATATATATTTATATGTCATAATGTTAGTGTAACCGGTCTGTGTGTGTCTTTCCTTGGCTAGTAAGAGCTGAAACCTGCGTCTCTCTTTCCCTGCCTTCGCTCACACTCCGGCTATATCCTATTTCTGCATTGTGTTGATGTTACTGGATGGTTTGTTAAAAAGTATACCACTGGAGATCAAATGCAGGAAGACGGCAATGTTTATTTCTCTCTGCATAACAGAAAATTGAAGAAAATAAGCAAAATATGGCTCGGTTGACCATTCATCTCCCCTCTAGAGTCCAGTAATGTATTAACATTCACATTCATTTCAGTAATGACATTAAATCGATTTAAAAGAAAATAGAAATTCACAGACATTGCCATTAAACCGACTCGAAAACTAAATACATTTTTTAAATTAAAATACAGAAAGACAAGATACCTGCATAACAGAAAATGAAAGAAAATAAGCAAAAGATGGCTCTGTTCACCATTCATCTTCTATGGGGAAAAAAAAAAAAAACTTCAGAAACATTTCAGAACTGCCATCTTTTTAAAACAAATTAATATCATGAAAATGCTTCATTTTACAAACTCAGTCACAATATTGTACCAATACACACTGTATTATATTCATGAGTATTATTTAACTACATTCCAGCAAAATAGTTCATATAAAATAACAAATAACAGAGAAATAAAATAATGCAGCCTACCCCTCTAGAGTCCAGTAATGCATTAACTCAGGTTTGGCGCGCATTTTAATTTAAGACTACATATTCGTACACTCTAAACCAGGGGTGCCCAATCCTGGTCCTGGAGGGCCGATGTCCCTCCTGGCTTTTGTTGCAACTGTGCCCTAAATTACTTAATTGGACCAATCAAGCCCTTATTAGAAGCTTAATTGGTCCAATTAATCAATTTAGTGTACAGTTTGAACAAAAACAAGGAGGGCATCGGCCCTCCAGGACCAGGATTGGGCACCCCTGCTCTAAACAATAGTGGCTGCAGTGAAAACGTGGCACTGGATCAGGATCTTTGGTGTAGGATTAATAGTGCACTATATACCGGTTACATTCACCCCTCCTGAATTGCACCAAACATCTTGATCCAGCGAAACAGCAGATAAACACAGATACATGTCACAATAGAATGTCACAGGGCAAAAAGGAAAAAAATTCTTATCGGCATTGCTGCCATCTACCTTGCAGATCAGGTGAGAGTAGGTTGATCAGGCCGAAACTCTGCCCAGATACTAACATGATTCCTTGTACACCACACTGTCCAATTACCCACTATTACATCACATCCTATTACTTATACAGCATCTTAACACATCATAAACAATAACACATTGAAATGTGTGTTGGGAGAAAGACAAAAACAAAAAATCCCCCCAAAAAACCAACCAAACAGTCTCTAAACACTGCAGAAACTTCATACAGGAAAAGGTCTAAGGGAAGTATGTCTTGCATTCTGCATCATCTCTTGAATTAACCTATTCACCTTTCTTACTACACGGCCTGCCCTTGTCTTAACCATGGTGCCCTTTGCGAGAACAGATGGGTCACTTATGTCTAGTGATAAGGAGGCACCTGCTAGCACATTCCTATCTGATGTAGTAGACCCTACAGAAACTGAATCAGGGCAATTGTCAGGAATTGTGTGTTCTACTGAGGCTGATACCGTATCGAGTTGGCAACTGGGAACCTCAGAAACATGGCTAAAGTCATCACTGCATTCTAATGAGGTCATGTCATTGTCCAGAGGACCAGAACTTACAACACCTACAGAACTTGATCATAGTCCATACTGTCAGAACCTTGCTCCTCAGAAGACCTCATTGATTCTGAGATAGTAACGGGCAGAAAGTTAACTTCCAAAAGGAGGTTATGGTGGACCACCTTGATATTCCCCATACGATCCTGGATCTTGTAAGTGTGTGTTTCCGGACGTTTATTCACAACTGTGAAGACTCCTGGTGCCCATCTGTCAGCCAACTTACTTCTTCAGGTTTGGCGCGCATTCTAATATAAGACTACATATTCGTACACTCTAAACCAGGGGTGCACAATTCCGGTCCTGGAGGGCCGGATCCCTCCTGGCTTTTGTTCCAACTGTGTTCTAAATTACTTAATTAGACCAATAATTGGTAACAATTGGTCCAATTAAGTAAATTAGGGCAAGGTTGGAACAAAAGCCAGGAGGGACACCGGCCCTCCAGGACCGGAATTGTGCACCCCTGCTCTAAACAATAGTGGCTGCAGTAAACACGTGGCACTGGATCAGGATCTTTGGTGTAGGATTAATAGTGCCCTTTATACCGGTTACATTATCTTTACATCCAACACTACACTATTTTTTAATCATAAACAAACAGGTTTAATCACTAACCCTACCAGGATTCCCCAATTCTGCGATAACAGAAATGATTACAGAATTCACAATTCTGCACAGACATTTGCAGAAATTGTCTCATATAGGAAACCGTTTAAAAAAAAAATTGTTCAATTATTATTATTATTTTTTTAAATGAGAAATACAGGCATGTTGATTTGCTGTAGTTTATTTTGGTGTCTGCAGCAGCACCCAACAGCTTCCGTCTAAACTGCAGGATGAATCGTGCATGCAGAATATAACTGCAGATGTTTGTACGGAATAGTACCCAAAACCTTCCATGAAGACGTGCCTCGTACCAGCCTCCGGGGGAAAAAAGTTTGGATAATTAAGACAATAGCGATACCTGTTGAAATGAGGGAGGATGCAATCTGAATTACTGGCACCGCACACCGGCAGCTACAGTTATACATCTGCAAATATAAATGCGAAGGATGCTATCATTGTTAAAAATAAATAAATAAAAAAACTTTCGAACCCCTCCGGGCCCTCTGAGTGCGTGGGCCTGTGTGCAGTTGCACCTATCGCGCAGCCACTGAAGCCATGCCGACGACATAGAGGACACGGCCGCTCAGCCTGCTGTTGACAGCACATCACATGACAGCAGCGGAGCTCGCGTATCAACAGCGCAGGAAACTGGAAGCCAGCAGGGTTACTTAACATTTTTCCAACTTTGTAAACTAGTAAAATTGTGCCTATAAGAGAAATTTTTATTCTCGAAAGTTAGGCAGCGCAGTGTAGTAGTTTACTTATGATCAGTAAATATTAATTGCAGCTGAAGCAGCCAGCAACATCATTCCTGGAGATTCTGGTGAGGAGTTTGAGCTACAAATGCTTGACGAGGAGGAGGGCACTTGGCTGCCACTTTGACAAGACAAAGCAACTCGGTGCACCTAGACGACCTCAGTATCGTTCAATAGGTATTTATGGCTTTTGAGAACTACAAGTATACTCAGTTGTCATATGATCAAATGATTATATAAGTAACTGATAATTGTAATATGTATGGATCTAACATCAACTTTATAAAAGCAATTGATCCTAAAACAAAAGCTACAGTAATCTAAAGACGAGCCATTTGAAATTACAGGAAACTACAATTTTAAACAACATGATAACATTAATTAGGGTAATTTAGGATAGAGGCATAGAAAGTGATGATAGACATGCACCTTGCTTTGAAGTGGCTTACATTATGTTTCGTAATTTAAATGTCTGTTGCTTTATTATTATTAAATGCTTTTTCAGTATATTGCAACTACATTTTAGGTCATGGTTTGAGGTTCATATATTTAATGATTAATTTAATTACTGACTGGTTACTTTTTTATATTATTTATTATTATTTATTTCTTAGCAGACACCCTTATCCAGGGCAACTTACAATTGTTACAATATATCACATTATTTTTTACATACAATTACATTTTACACATTATTTTTACATACAATTACCCATTTATACAGTTGGGTTTTTACTGGAGCAATCTAGGTAAAGTACCTTGCTCAAGGGTACAACAGCAGTGTCCCCCACCTGGGATTGAACCCACGACCCTCCAGTCAAGAGTCCAGAGCCCTAACCACTACTCCACACTACTAGACTCACTCTGAACTTGGTAAAAATAATTAATCCACTGTCCTGTTCGGTTGCGCATGCGCAGAAACATCGCTCTAAAGAAGCGTATTCATTAAATCATTTAACAGTCCGGTAACACCAGTTACTTTACTAAAATATTATCAAGACACAGCAATATAGTACAGTAAACAAACTACCGGTAGCTACTTGGACAAAGTAGGTAAAAAAAAGGTAATGTTCATCCGTATATTTGTTAAATGATTGATCACAAATAATAAACTTACACTAAAATAGTAATAAAATATATCTGATATGATATAGCTATTAAATTTCCCATTACCCGCTTCTGAAAGCTGTCAATAGATCAGCAGTAACTGTATTTACTACGCATCGCCGCGGAACAGGACAGTCCTGAGAAAAGTATTTTTCATAATAAATACGTATTGTCATAATTTGCTAATGTTGCTGTTTTCTTCAAAAGACCTTGGGCAAATGTGAACTCTACTTCAAAAGTTTGATGCATTTTTTTAACATGGCGAAAACCAGCACAAACCAGCAAAATTTCATACGCTTCCATTGCCTCTCCATTGAAAAAATTCTGCCGAGCTCTCTGTATATACCACAATGCTTTGCGCGCAGTGAGACGGAAGTCTCCATTGAAAATCAGCGGAATCAAATCAAACCCTTGAGCAAGGTACTTTACCTAGATTGCTCCAGTAAAAACCCAACTGTATAAATGGGTAATTGCATGTGAAATAATGTATAATGTGATATCTTGTAACAATTGTAAGTCGCCCTGGATAAGGGCGTCTGCTAAGAAATAAATAATAATAATAATAAAAATGGATTATCTTTTGAAACGCCCTTTCTAATAAACTGCAATATCATTGGCTGAAGCAGTTTTGAGTGAGGCTGGATTTTCATTGGTTCAAATATTAGTGTGTGCTCCCATTGGCTAGAAAGGTTTGAGTGTTTTCGGCAGTGCGAGACTGGCAGTTGGAAGTTTGTCTGTTTGTTGGAAAGTTTGCAGGGAAGTTCGTCTGGTTGATTGGAAATTTGCAGGTCAAGCGCCGAGCAAACGCTTCACACTAAAGTCCGTACAGCCTTTCGTATTAATGAATTGACAAATTAATTAATTAATTATTAGATGAATTAACAAATACCTTTATGAATTACTGTATGAATTGACAAATTTATGGATGAATGGCTGAATAAATGGACCAATTCATGAATTGACAAACAAATTGACAAATTAATGGCTGGATAGTTTGGGCACAAATGGCGCTCCATACCTCAGCCTACCCAAGGTCTAAAGTCCTGCTTACAGCACTTTCTCTCTGAGGAAGGTCCCATTTAGGACCAAAACATCAGATTTTTTATTTTTCTCTTGAGAGGTTATAACTTGAAGCTACTGCACTAACAAGTAACTACGATGTGATAGGTCTTACAGAAACTTGGTTGTCTGAGAGTGATGGCGACGAGTATAATATTAGTGGGTACACGCTGTATAGGAAAGACAGGCAGGACAGAAGAGGTGGAGGGGTAGCGCTATACATAAGAAATAGTCTTGAAGGCCAGGTGTTAAATCTGGACAAAGAAAACAATGCCGAATCAATATTGGTCAGAATAATGGACAAAAATTCAAAGGGCATAATAATAGGAGCATGCTATAGACTGCCAAATTCAGACGCCGAGCAAAATAATCTGTTATACAATGACATTAGAAATGCGTGTAGAAAAGGAGAAGCCATACTAATGGGGGATTTCAACTTCCCCAGTATAAAACGGGAGCACGACGGAAGAAATTGAAATGGTGGAAATGACAAATGACTGCTTCCTAACGCAATTTGTCAAGGCACCGACTAGAGGGGAGGCATGCCTTGATTTAGTCTTTTCAAATAATGAAGACAGAATAACTAAAACAGAGGTCAGAGAGCCATTGGCAAACTCAGACCACAACATGGTCTCATTTGAAGTATTTTTTAAAACCCCAAAAGTAATGACTAAAGCTAAGGTTTACAATTTTAGAAAAGCAAACTATGAAGGTATGAAACAGAGACTAACAGAAGTAGATTGGAGTAAAATAGAGAGAACATCCACAGAAAAAGGATGGCTGTTTTTTAAAAATGTAATACTAGATGCGCAAAACAATTACATCCCAAAAGCAGACAAATCTAAATCTAAAAAAAATGGCCAAAATGGTTTAATAGATCAATTAAAAAAATATTCAGCGAAAAAAGGCACTTTACAGAGCATTTAAAAGGGACCAAAAACAAAGCACACAGAAAGAGTACTTGGAACTGCAAACACAAGTAAAAGAGGAAGATAGAAAGGCCAAGAGAAAGATATAAATCAATATTGCTAAGGGGGCTAAAACCAATTCCAAAATGTTTTTCCAATATTATAACAGCAAGAAAACATTCAAAGAGGAGGTTAAATGTCTTCATCTAGACAATGTGGGGAAGCTATAAAAAAAGGCCAACAAGATGCTTGGATACATTGTGAGAAGTGTTGAATTTATCAAGGGAAGTAATGTTAAAACTTTACAATGCATTAGTGAGACCTCACCTAGAATATTGTGTTCAGTTCTGGTCACCGTGTTACAAAAAGGATATTGCTGCTCTAGAAAGAGTGTAAAGAAGAGCAACCAGAATTATCCTGGGTTTAAAAGGCATGTCGTATGCAGATAGGAACAGAAACAGAAAATAGGAGGCACTTTTTTACACAGAGAATTGTGAGGGTCTGGAACCAACTCCCAAGTAATGTTGTTGAAGCTGACGTCCTGGGATCCTTCAAGAAGCTCCTTGATGAGATTCTGGGATCAATAAGCTACTAACAACCAAACGAGCAAGATGGGCTGAATGTAAACTTTCTTATGTTCTTATGTTCTCTTTTGTTTTTAACATTCAAACAATAAAATATATTTTAGCTTTTAATAACAAGTGGGACTCCTTTTTCATTGCTTATTGTTATTATTTTGGTTGACCACTACCTAACGCTACATCCCCAGGCCCAGTAAATATGGAACTTTATGTATATTATGAACGATATGCAATTGTATATGACAAAATATAATACAGTATACCCTGGCTATAAAGAACCTGCTGGGGTCCAAGCCTTTTGTTCCTTATTCGAGGGGTCCATTACAGTGAAAGGACAATCAAAATGAACGATAAACTGTTGGAGTAAATTAATGAGATGAGATTGTAAATACAAGTAGAATTACACATACCTGATCGTCTCATGTATGCAGTATTCTGCCTTTGCTTTATCCTGTTGGTTAAAGAATTAAAACACAGTGCAAAATGCAGAAATCCCGAATTGAAGCTGAACATTTATTCAAAATCAATCTGAAACAAATCGTTTCAAATTGCACCACATCTTAATCCAGCATACAAGAATCCCAAACTGATCTTTTATTCCAAATCAACCCGACATGAAAAGTTAATCAGATCCTCAAAAAAAAAAAACTTATTTTTTTTCTTTAATCAATTTTGCTTGCCGCATGGTTGCTTTACAAGCCAAAAATAATTTTGACAACCTATATTCACGACAGAGACATGCCCGCATTACTGCTTTTTTTTTTCAAAAGATCAATATAGTATCCAGACTTGTTGCAACATAAAATTATTTTAGTTTCAGAGGCATAGTTACATGGCACGCATTTTTTATTAAGACAAGGTGGCATCCCGTGCGTACAGACAGGTGAGAAACTGATTTTGGTACCCCATGGAATTCAGTATCCCCTGTAATTTTTTTTATTTTTTTTTGAAAGACGGCTGAATTGGAAAGTCAAATATATCTGTGTTTACGCTCCACACTATTTTCTCCCAATAAAACCGTGATGTAGTCAGGCTTGTTGTTTGACTTAGTTACCGTGATGAACTCACTTAGTTTGAGGCACGAAAGCGTCACATATTTATTTTTAGCAATTCTATATATTGTTTTTGACATGTGAAATTCTGTATCTAAAATGTAAACTAATCAATGAGTTATCACTGCCCAGAAAGACTTCAGTAATATTTAATAAGCAATGAATAGAAGTCAGACCAAGTAAAACATAACACAAATACTGGGCAGCATGTCTTTTTAAATTTATTTTACTCTTCTGTTTGGTTAAAGCTCTATTTGTCCCTCAGTGTAGACTGCAAATAAATCTTTGGCTGCATTCACATTCCTCCTAAAATGTTTTTTGTACAGACTGTCCTGTGAGGTATGTATTGGGTCCCCCAATATTCTACATGGGTGGGGGTACAGTATTCCATAGCTATTGAGAAGCCATAGAATTAAATCTGCCGATCTCTATTTAGCCTAGCTCTTCTCTTGACTGCTACAGGATCCCTATGTCTCGCAGGAGGTTCCAGGCTGAACAGCTGGAATTGCCAAAAAGTGGCAACACATCAGACTCTCTGTCAAAATTCGCGCTCTCTTGATTCCTCGCCATGACTGTGTACAGCAACGTTGGCCCACCACTACGTCACTTCCGGTCTAATCTCATTTTTTTTCAGAAAGCTGAACAGGCCTCACAAAATCCATATCAGTTGTTTTAAAATATTTTTTCACCATTTCAAAAACATTATGTTTCTCTTGTTTCTCTTGGTGTTCTTTCTTTATTTATTTGAATTCACTATAACAAAACAAACAAACAAACAAAACAAAAGCCTAACTCTGGCAAGGAGTGCTAACTTAACTTTTATAAGGAAGCCCTGTCTAACCACGGGACAGCTAGCTGTTTACCTGTAACAAACAAAAAACTAATATTAAACTTAATTTCTTTAACAACGCGTTTTGATATTTGTGTGTTGTGTTGTGTTGTGTTGTGTTTTTGTTGTTGTTTGTTTGTTTTTTTTTTTTTTTTTTTTTTCTCTCCAGATCCACACACATGTGCCCTTCTTCCATACACCTCACCCAGACGGGTTGAACCTCTCCCTTTTTAAAGGGCTTGTCATTAAGTCCAGCTGCCAACAATAAATCAATTAACTGGGCCATCAAGCCAAACCCTGTGGCCTTCTGGGCAATGTAGTTTCTTCCTGACTCCCTTGTAGTCAGGCCAAGACCTCTAGTGGCTGTACAGTGCATTTACAAGGCATAAAGCTCTTTCCATCCTCAAGCTTATATAGTGCCCTTGAATGACTTTATTACTATATATATATATATATATATATATATATATATATATATATATATATATATATATATATATATATATATATTGTAGTGTGCACAGAAGAAGGCAGCAGCAGGGCTTGTAGGCGGTGTAATCACACACAAAGACATAAGCCCGATATATGCTCCTTGCAAAGGACCTGGCTCTTTTGTACAGTGGTATCGGCGCTATGCTTTAGTACGAGGTCCCAGGTTCACGCCCACCCATGTGTGTGGACCGAGATCGCTACAATATATATATATAGTTGTACAAATGTAGTTGTAGTTGTACAAATGTGCCACTGAAATACACATGTTTTAAATGTTACAGTGTTAAAAAATTAACATGAGAAACACAAAATACCCAAACATAGAACTGTTTACTTCACGCGTGTTTAAAGCAAACAAAAAAGGGAGTAGGCTTAAATAGTATAACACAATGATGTAAGTAAAGCAAACATAAAAATATGTGTTGTACTTACAATCAATTCTAAAGAACACACTTTTAAAATAAGAAATTGTCTCTAACGTTGTCTGCTTTTTACACGGTACCAATTCCCGCTGTAAATCCATCTCAATTTTGCGTGCAGCTTCGTAACCAGTTTCAAAGCCACGATTCTGCCTCAGTCCGCCAGAAATACGTAGTTGCGAAGTCAGTGTGTTATAAAAGCTGCATGAAGTGTGTGCAAAAATCATGCAAGTGCGCTCTGTAGCACTGGCAACTAGTAATAAAGCTGTAAATAAGCGGCGTGCAGTTGCTAATATGAGAATTCCATTAACATTAAAGTCTATGGGACGGGATTGGTTCCCGGGAAAATGTTGTTAATAACTGAAAGTTGTCTTTATCAGGGTTGCTAATAATTGGCATCTACTAATTTTTAGAAACGACTATCATGGAAAAAGTTAATCCCCATAAACCTTGTATGCCAAAGCTTAGTGCTAACAACAGGCATTCTTGCCCATGCATAATACAGGATGCCTATGAAATATGTTAGGCTTACCATTAATGTACTTATGGAGATGCAAGACAGGTAGGAGTTCATGATAAAAAAATATATACATTTTAATTTGTATCCTTTATTAAAACAGCAGGATTCATACGTTTTTGTTCCTTTGTACTGAACTTTGTACCAGTTATTTTCTATTTTTCAAAAGCTTTGAATGCTCTCTATGTTTTACTGGGTCACACACATGTTCTTTATAAAAATACTTTATGGCAAGGTTTATTTAGAAATGTGTCTATGATGAGCAGCACTGTGCAGATACATGACATAAAATGACAGGCAATAAAGGACCCAGTTGCTGACAGGGTGACACCTGTATGTTTTAAAAGCACGATTTTTTAAAATAGCATATTTTTTTCAAAACAATGGCTCGGCCTTCAGGGAGCACAAGCTGTGAGCGTTTTTTTACACAGAGGTCCAGAGTGAAAGAAGTGTCACACATTTCTTAGGAAAAGAAAATAGGTTCTTTTCATATCTCTGTGTTAAATGTCAATTACACTGATTCCCCAGCGAACATAACTCACAAATCACAAAGACAAACAGTAAAAAGATCAGGTGTTTTCTTCTATCATGTAAGGCATGGGCTAAATGTGGATTACCTCTATGAAAATTCAAAGAATGCGAAAGTGACAAGGGGAGTAGTGTGTCATTGGTGAGAGTGAGAATTTCTCATGCTGCTGCCATCACATTTTGTATTTTTAAATTGTGATTTGTACACCCTTTTCCCAGGATGCAATGTAGCATGTAGATCCATGAGAAGTTCTGCATTTGCACCACTTGCACCTCTGATGTATTGATGCTGTTTGTGTGTCCTGACGTTCTGTGTACATCACACTGACGTTTTTACATATCAAGAGCAGCTTATCCACTTAAGATGAAACTTCAAATAGAGTTTCTCTATCTATCCTTACAGTATTGCAATGCTAGTCAGCTGCTTATTGAGTTTTAAAAAAGCGTGTTTATGGTGTTCATTAGCACAACACATTGACAGCATCAGCATGTCGTATGTCTGTCAGTACAGAGTCTGACAATATTGTATATCCTAATTCTTCAGATACAGATACAGAACTCTACAGTTTTATCAGAATGGGACAAGGGGATCATTGCAATCGCACGATATCCACTATAATCCCAGAAGGGGGATAATACTGATGTGCTGTAGGTACTGTTTGCTACTTTTTAGTTTTTAGTGGTTTTGCAAGTGTAGTGTATCTTTATTTTATAACTCACTGTTAAGTGTTGCTTTTAATGACATGCCATTGTATTGTGACTAACATCTTCTGTGATTTCTCCAGCATTATGGTCTGTTTGGGTAATGGGTGGCACTATTTCAACCAAATGGTCCATAATACCGTTAATGCATGATGTGGAGGGTCTTATTGCTTACACATACTATGTATAGTATATGTTTCATGGTTATTTTGTAAATGAATAAATAAATAAATAAATAACAGAAAAAAAACACAATAATTGCTTTTCTATTGTTATTAAATGTTAGTTTGACATTTAATGTTTCATATTTGTATCCTTTGAACAACTCTGGCAGTCTTTAAAGTCTTAAATAATGTGTAAAAAATAATGTAATTGTATGTAAAAATAATGTGATATCTTGTTACAATTGTAAGTCGCCCTGGATAAGGGTATCTGCTAAGAAATAAATAAATCTGCCTGGTTTTGCCCTGTGCTATTTTGTAAGAAAGCCAGGGGAACTATGTAAACCACGTTTCATATCTCCATTATCTCTCCCTCTCAACAAAATCACCAGACAACAAAGAAGTTTGGAAAATCTACTGTGCGTTTGTTGATTGATATACACGGTGCTCCTTTAGCATTCTACAGACAATTTGACTTGAGATCTCTCGGCCAATGATTGCCCAGGAGGGCAGGTTTTACAACTTGGGGCGGGGTTTCGTGGTCCTACTTAAACTGAAGTGCTGTGTCGAAATCACAGGTCACAATACAGAACTGAGAAAGAGAGAGAAGTGATAAAGAGTAACCCTGAGATCGCTGATGGCACACAGGGACCTCTAAGCGTTCACCTGGCAAAAACACTCAGGTAATGTTTTTACTTCACGAGTAAGCCTCTGCAACCTCGCAGCAGGCACCAAGCCTGGATAAAAATATCAAAGTCAGCAAACATGCAGTGCATTAGAAAACTGTATTAGCAGTGCTGTACTATTTATTTATGTTATCAACGCTCTTGTGGGGTTAAGGTTTACAATATAATTGTCGTTTTTAAAAAAAACAGAAGATGTGTTATTGCTTTGTTTTAAACATTAATGTGTTATAGTGAGCCGTTGTGATTTCTTTTTTTTCTTTGCTTGAACACCCGGCTTTATATAGTTGTAGTGTTAAATGTCTTGCAGATAACATGCGCAGTTTCCTCCTTTTCCTCTCTAAACAGCACTTTAGTACTATATTGGGTATAGCAATGTGCATTCCAAAGGAGTACAAAAAACAACCATTTAGTCGCATGAAAATATATAAATAAATCATGAATTACAGATGCTACATATTTACTCAAACTGTCACGTATATATTGTTATTTTATTGTAGATACAGTATTCCATGCCTTTTCCCAGCCCCGTCATTGATGGGAAATCAACTGGATCGTATCACCCACCTAAATTACAGCGAGCTGCCCACTGGGGACCCATCGGGGATAGAGAAGGACGAGCTGAGGGTCGGAGTGGCTTATTTTTTCTCGGATGAAGAGGAAGACTTGGATGACCGATCGCAGCCCGAGAATTACAAAGATCAGAGTCCAAGCAAGGACGGGCACATAGTTCTAAACGAGATCGAATATTCTGCTTTCTGCTGCCAGGAATGTATTTTCTCCAAATTAAGAGAGAACGAAGATCTGAATATGTATTCTATGAAAACTCTGCTTACCATGTGCAAACCCGGGGACGTGCTGGAACTTGTCCATGTAGCCAACGATCAGCCCCCGCACTGGGCTATTTACGAGGGGAAGGGTCAGATCATTCATTTGTACAAAGGGGAAATCCGCAAGGATAGTCTGTATGAAATTAGTAATGGACGATTGGGCAGGATAGTGAATAACTGGTACAGATACAGACCGCTCCCAGCCGATCTGGTCATGCAGAATGCGTGCGGGCACCTGGGACTTCGGACTGATGAGATCTGTTGGACAAACTCTGAAAGTTTTGCTGCCTGGTGCAGATTTGGCAAACGGGAGTTCAAAGCCGGAGGGGAAGTACAGACTGCAGAACAGCGCTATTTTCTTAAGATCCACGTCTCTGAAAATAACGTGCATAGCTTGATGTTTCACAGTTTGGAGGATTTAATAAGAGAAAAACGCAAGGTGGATGCAAGCGGAAAGTTAAGAGTCATACAGGAGTTTCCCATAATACCTTAATTCCTTTCAAAAACAGCGGACCTGTTGAGACTTGCATGCCTCTTGCAAGGGCTGCACCTTTCTTTCGGAGCATTTGTGAGGATCACGGTACTTTCTGAGAAATGAGTATTAAGGGAACGTTCCTTATTTGCATGGATACTGCTTTCCAAACACAGAATTCGGAGCTGTCGATATGTACCTTTTTAAAATGTCTACATAATTTACATGGAGTAATTAGGGAGTCTATTTTAGCGCCGCATTCCAGTCAGTAGGTAGTGCCTATCTTATTTAGTTCTGACACTCCAGCTTGTAAATAGGCACTAAATTTGACCTTAACCAGCACCCCTTTATTTCTGATGGTACAGCCTGTGTGCGCTTTTCTGTATTGTCGCCACATATAGAGTGGAGATAGAAGTGGGCCATTCTTAAGCTGATTTAATACTAACCATAATAATTTATTGCTCTGACATGAGCAAATAAATGATCATTTATTTGTTTTTGGATGTATTTTTTTTTTTTTTTGTATTTGAGAAATATGTCTCCTTCGTAAATCAATGAGTGCTAATCCTATCAACAATGTTAAGTTGTTTTTCAGAAGTACTACAGAAATGGGTTTATTGAAGTGTACTAATGATTTCAACTGATTGAACCAACCATGCTAACTGAGTGAACAAACAAATTTCAATAATAAAGTATTTTTTTTGGCTTTAGGCAGCTGAGGGCAACTCTGCACCATTAAACTTACCATTTTCTTCATTTTAACACTTTATTTTGAGTAATTGTTTAAAAATATTTTTGCTTGGAGCATTGCAAATGGTCAGGAACATAATTCAAATAAACCCAACAGAACTAGTGATTCACTGTGTAAGGTGGGCAATCATGAGCTAATTGGAATGTGCTGATGAACATCAATTATGTGTTTGTGTCAAACTGTAGCAATGCATATAAATCAATTACACACATTCACAATGCATTTACCCCTGTTAATTTTGCAAAATCTCTGCAAACAAAATGTCAGTGTATTAATTCAAGTCCACATATGTGGAACATTTGTATTTTTTTTTTTTTTAATGATGCAAAAGGTACAGTGGAGTACTGACTAGTCTAGTTGTAGACGGCACAAAGATGAAACAGCGTTTTATACAAAATATAAAATGGATTGTCAAGAGCGATTGCCCTTTTGTTAACGTAAGCCATGTAAACATTTGAAGAAGCATATGCATGTTTTTCTTTTGGTCTTTTTGACCTACACATGCTATAAAATGGTGTCAGAATATTAAGGAAAAACTTTTGCTAGACGCATAATATATAAATATTCACATTGATCTATCTAAAATTACTTGTCTTGCTCTCATAAGGGCCCTTAAAACAAAACAAATAAGTATGTATAGAATTCACACGTTAGTGTTTATTTTTGTATGTCTGAAAACAAAACTAATTCAAACAAACACTAAAATGTGTTTAGAGTGTTTTCCATAAGATTTGTTTAATTTTTAAATGTTTTTTCTTTTCTTTACAGTGTGTTTTGAAAGTGCCAAATGTATCAACAAGTGTTGGTATCCATGAAACATATTATGCACATTGTAATTGCACTGTGTTGTAAAATTTAAAACAAATAAAAGTAAAAAAGCAAACCCTTATTCACATGTCAGTTAACAATGCTATGTTTTTATACAAGTAGATTCTGTTGGGATCTTAATTTCAAGATGGGTAATCCGTGTGATTCCACAGAGTTCTGTATGCAACTCCAGTGTAGAAACTGAGCACTCTTCATTTAAGATGCCTGTAAACTCTGCTACCTAACATGCACAAAAAAAGCCAGTCCTTGCTGATAGACAACTGTCACCTCCTACGTGTAGTACAATACAACAACTCAGCTGCAACAAAAAATGTCAAATAAAGAAACCCGTGACAAACCAACTATATGCTAGGCTAAAGATACCAAACCAGCAGGGGCTGTACTCTGTGCTAGTTGTACAGGGTTAAACTATAAACTGTCAAAAAAAAAAAAAAAAAAAGTTTGCAGAGAAAATAATACAGTATCTTTCCTTCATCCCTCGGCAGCACCTCCAGTGGTTTTGTTTCCCAGAATAGCCATAGAACTGTCTAGCTAAGAGCACTGCAATGTTACAAGCTGAAACTCCTTCATGTAAACCTGACTTGAATGGGAACAGTGCCGATATGGTGGACATGCAACCTTTAATCTTTATCTTACTAAAAAACGTTTGGGGTTTTAATCTGCTTGTTGGTTTGCAAACAGATGTAAACTTTATATACAGTTGAAAATGATTTTTAAAAATGTAATTTTTTGGTTATTTTAAGTTTCTAAATAATTTCCTATTTTTGGCCTGTAAAATACAAATAATGCGATACAAAGAATAATGCCCACTTTTGATAAACAAAGGCTTCCACTGACATCATAGCTACCTGTTGTTGAATTAATAAAAAAAAATTAAAAATAAAAAAACAGGACATTAAAAAGGGTAGACTAAAGGATGTGTCATAGAAAAAACTTGTTCTTTACCAATCATGCTGTCTACATTAAGACAGACAATGTCCATGCTTAGTGACTAAGGCAGGGGTGTCAAACGCAGGGCACCCAGAGCAGGTTTATGGTTTTACAGTCCTCCAGAGTTACCACTTGGGATCAAGGGGATCCAGCATTGATGGTATTTAAAATGTTGTAATTTGATTTACCATTACTAAAGCAACACTAAAGCCGAGTATGGAGTCGTACTGATTGGTTTTGTTGAGTTACTTCTGTAGGACTTGGAACACTGCTCATGTTATAACCTATACTTACAGTTGTACAATAACATTAAGTAATGAGCTAGACTCAAAATTAGCCACACACCAATGGTCTTTTCACATATGGTAATAGCCTTATTTTATGGAAACCAGTCTGGAACTGTTTTCATGGAAGTGTACTGTATGAAGAAGCAAGCTTTCAGAATGTACAATAGTTCCATTCTTAAAACGGGGGTGGTTTACACCTCATAAACCCAAGAATCAAATAACAAGTACAGTCCAGTTTGACAACCCATGCTCTTGGGGATGTTGTAGTCTGCAATGTGTCTCTTGTGGACAGGTGGCCTTTATATGGAAGTTGTTTCAAACTAAACAATAGTAATTGAGGCTGGCAGTAGTGGGCAGCTAGACAGGTGATTTATATAAAGGAGAGGGAGTCAATTGCATGTATAAACCTTAAATAAACTTTGTATTATTTTTGTATTTTTTTTAACTTTCTGCAGTTAAATCTTCCAGTTTATAAACACTGCAGAAAGAAACTGAGACGGTTGTGTCCCGATATTTGTGATATTCTAAAAATTGACAGCAGAAGCTGCTGATGAGACACCTCGCAAAAACATCCAGTAGATTTTATGGAAGTGTCTGTTTTTAGATTTAATAGAATTTGATGATGTCAACAGTTCCAGTAGTAGACTTGTTTCATAAAGATATTGTAAGAATTAGGAGTGAGACTATACACCAAGGTCACGATACGATACGATTCGTTCACGATACTTATGAAAAACTCATCTCTGCTTGATGGACTTGAAAATATTTCAGATCTATACACAGATTCAGTTGAAAATCTATGATATTTATTTACCACTAAGTAGTATAGCACTTGTTTGAGTTTAAAGACAAAGCAGTATGTCAGCTAGAGTTCCTGGGATATCAGATTTAACTTCATTGACCAAATCTCCTTACCACATTTCTGAGAGAGGAAAGAAATAGCAATGTGTTTCATAACTATTAATGTACATGGGCTTCTTTAGAAAAATCTAAATATCAAGTCTTTCAGCATTAAGTTGATATGTTATTTTTTTTAAAATGTACATCCGCATTTTTGATTGCATCATACTTAACTTTAACTCAATAGATTATTTTAAGATTATTATTATTATTATTATTATTATTATTATTATTATTATTACACACATTTTATCACTAAGTATTTGTATTTTTCAGGTTAAGGTTGATTAATAATTTTATTTTGCATACTATTCTATACTGTGCTGTTTTTAAATATGGTTAGAAATAATTTAAATTATTAGATTTAAATTAATGATAAAATTAGCATTGGCAGCACAGTGGCGTAGTGGTTAGCGCTGCTGCCTCACAGCGCCAGGGTCCTGGGTTCAAATCCAGCCTAGGGTACTGTCTGTGTGGAGTTTGCATGTACTCCCCGTGTTCGCGTGGGTTTTCTCCGGGTACTCCGGTTTCCTCCCACAGGCGAAAGACATGCTGTTCAGGTTTATTGGTCATGTTAAATTGCCTTGTGTGTGTGGTGCCCTGCGATGGACTGGCGTCCCGTCCAGGGTGTAGTCTCGCCTTGCACCCTGTGTATGCCGGGTTAGCTCCGGCTCACTGCCACCCTGTAAAGGAGTAAGCGGTTAATGATAATGAATGGATGGATAAAATTAGTATTAAATGAGTAATTTTCATCAGGATTAACACATTTCTTTAAAGAAACATATTCAACCAAATCAAAGTTTAAGGATCATTCAGCCAAATAAAAACACTATTAGGGCGCACTGAAAGGTGAACAAATGTAAAATAAAACTCGTAAGAAATGTAAAAATGCAATATAAATAGCTTTACAGGAAACACACGTTCTTCCCGCAAAAAAAAAAAATTCTTATAGCCTATCCTCCTTCACAAATGACAGACTTTCCTTGTGTGTGTGTGTGTGTGTGTATATATATATATATATATATATATATATATATATATATATATATATATATATATATATATAATCATTTACACCTGATTATGATAAGGAAACATCACAGCTGTCTCAACTCCCATTGGCTAGGCAGAGTTTTCAGCAGTCTGTTCTGAAACCAGTGTCAGTATTCCCTGCTTGATACAAACAAACAAAAAAAGAACATTGTTTCCTCTACTCCCGCTTAAATTCCGTAAACGTCAGGCCGGCTCATTCCACAATGGGATATGTCTAGGATTAAGTGGAGTTTACGTTCAAACAACCAAGATCTTTTCTTTCATGATTTACACTTTAATAAATGTGGCATATTAGCTACTCATTTCAAGTTGTGTCGCTACCCACGATACACAAAGGTGTATAGTATCGTGTTGTACAGTATCATGATGCATCGATACACGATGAATCGTCTCACCCCTAGTAAGAATACATTTTTTGTGAATGTTTTGTGCAACAGATATAAAGTCGTTGAGTGTTCCCTGCAATTTAGAAAGAAAAATTAAAAAGGTTGTTAACTAGAGCAGTCATCCTTTATTGCCATTATAGTTGGGGGAAAAGGGATACAAAAAAAACTAACAAACAAACATAAATTTAAGGCAAAGAGAGTTATTTTAATAGATCCATTTGGCTGTATCGAAGCATGCTGTGGAGGTCATAAATGACATGGGTAAAATAGCCTAAATGCTAACAATAAGCCTAAGGATTTTATATTCAAATAGTCTAAATGTATGCATGGAATTACCCTATTTTTTTTTACTTCTGAGCAGATTGTGTCTTGTGTTTGTAAGAATACTCTTGTCTTACAGGATGGCAAAACTTAGAATCAATTAGAATGGCTCCATTACAAGACTCAACCTGAAATCAGATCAATTGCATGGGCTGACATGCTCCCACTTTTTATTTATTCTTTGTTTTCTGAGTTTGGGATAGGATTGTAGAGACCTAAAACACTGGCAAAATACAAAAATAAATACATCCATACAGTACACTCATTACGTTTCAATTAATATCATCACAGATCTAATGGTACTGTACATTAGAAGTGAAAGATTGATCTGGCTGCCACTAGGGTATCAGCAATAGTGTCCCTAGTGCAGAAAGACATACACACAAGTATAAGCAAAATAATAAAAAAAAAGCAAAACAAATCAGAGTACAAACACGGCTGGCCTACAGGCGGTCAAGCACTACCTCCACTAAAAAGAGGGTCCCACTGCAGGAACATTCACCCTGACCCAAACTCTGGTGTGGGATTAAAAATATCCTAAATTAACTCTAGTCATTTACATGCAGCTATCCCAGTCCATACACGGTGATAACTAGTTGTTCACCCTGGTTCAAACACAGTCATGAGGGTTCTCCACCGATCCATCTCCAAATGAGCTGCCTTTCCAGCTCATTCTTAAAGACATGTGGTCAGGGTTGATTGATAACACCGTGTAACAATTTCTTTTTTTTTTTTGGTTCCTGGGTAGTAAGTGTTATTTCCTAATTGCTTATGCCTCAAAAGTATAGAAAATGGCTATTATTCCCCACAAACTTTGCTTTTGTGACCAGGACAGTGATATTTTGAAATTTACCTATTTTCCAGAACATTCCAGATAGATTCAGTGCTGAGTAAACTTGGAGTAACTTCTAGAACTTTCTAGAACTTTCCAGTGATATAAATAGTAGTATCAATACAGGGGCCTTAAGCCCACCAGTTCAGTTTAGTTCCAGCTACCTAAGTGGATACATATCTGCATTTTTCTGAGATGGCATCAAGAGGCTGTAATGGTGGCATTCCTGATGGGTTTCCAAGGCAGTTTTACCAAGTTTCCCTGCTATCTTTGCCTTTGGGACAGCAGGGACACCAAGGCGCACTACCACAGGCGGGACTGGCCACAGCGGACCGAGTTCTCTGTGGGGAGGAACAACGTCAAGTGGGAGCCACTGGTGGACCCCCGGAAGCTGCTGATGCCACCGCTGCACATCAAACTGGGCCTTATGAAACAATTTGTCAGAGCTCTAGATAAGGAGTCGGCAGCCTTCAAGTACCTTCAAGACTTCTTCCCTAAGCTGTCTGAGGCAAAGGTCAAAGCCGGTGTCTTCGTTGGACCACAGATAAAGAAGATCCTGGAGTGCAATGAATTCCCCAAGAAGCTCACTAGTAAGGAGAAAGCGGCTTGGAACAGCTTTGTCGCAGTGGTTCGGGGCTTCCTGGGCAATCACAAGGCCGAAAACTATGTGGAGCTGGTTGAGACTCTGGTGAAGAACTACGGCACAATGGGCTGTAGGATGTCCCTCAAAGTCCATATTCTTGATGCTCATCTTGATAAATTCAAGGAGAATATGGGAGCGTACTCGGAGGAGCAAGGCGAGCACTTCCACCAGGATATACTGGACTTTGAACGCCGCTACCAAGGACAGTATAACGAGAACATGATGGGAGACTACATTTGGGGGCTGATTCGTGAAAGTGATTTACAGTATAATCATAAATCTCGAAAAACTACTCACTTCTAAATCTTTTGTAGTCATTTTTGTATTACTTTAGTATAAATACATGTTAATTTGGATTCATATGTTGTTTTTTTCTGACTTTATGTGAACGAAAAGACACAAATTCGCCCGTTTTCTCATTGGAAATAGGTAAATTTCAAAATATCACTGTCTGGTCACAAAAGCAAAGTTTGTGGGGAATAATAGCCATTTTCTATACTTTTGAGGCATAAGCAATTAGGAAATAACACTTACTACCCAGGAACAAAAATTGTGTTACATAGTGTAATCAATAAAGCAAGGGGCATCTAACCCCAGCCCTGCCATATCTATCACATACTTATATGTCCAATAAACTTTATTTACAAGATTAAAAAAACACACTATTTACACATGCAGGGCATCAGATGAGCCACATGCTCATTTAGGGTAAAACAACGTAGAAAAAAGGTCTTAATCACACATATTGGAAGAGCATATGCAAATGTTGCAATTTAGTGCATTATTAAAATGACAAATGTGATCATTTATATTCTTGGGGTCAGCATGTTACAAAAGAAATGAAACACATCCAGAGCTTTCCTCTGAATAGTCTTCTTATTAATGTAGTTTTAAAAAAACTGATTATTCTGCACATGTAGTATAATTACAATATCACATCTGACACATTTTATACATGATGTCTTTGGTAATTTTGTGGTTGGTTTAATCTGAGATTTGCTATATTGTCCATGAAGAATTCAATCCCCTTTCTTTCAGAAGAAAGTTACCATGCTTAATGCTCATTAAAGTGACACCAGTCTCCCAGGAGTATTGAGGATACATTGGTGTCAAGCTTTTATATATGATATTGTTGGATTCTCTGCCTGGCTGTACAGCCAGTGTATTTTGTGTCTCTGTGTGTCACTGTGATACGGATGGCTGGTGGTGACGTCAGACGCGGAAGAGAATGGACACAGTCAGTCAGTACTGCAGGGTATAAAAAACGCTGCTTGCGCATTTATTAATAAATAAACAAAAGGTTTAAACAAAACACAAACACTTAAAAAACAAAACAGCACTTTGGCCAAAATAAATAGACAAACAAACAGTGGACGAACACTAAACAAACAAGTATCATGTTGAGCCATATCAACACAAGTAGCAATTGTTATTTATTTCTTTCTCCACTCTGAACACCCAACCCCGAGTTAGTGATCCATGCATCTATATATACAGATGTGCTGGGATTCAATTGCTAATTAATCATTCACTTGAATCCCAGCACGTGAACTAATTTGTGCACTCCTCGTGTTCACATCCTGATACACATTTTATCTGCATGTGAAGTGATTGTGCAATCCCCGTGCCTAAATACAAATATACAGTTTAATCACTCGTGCTACATAGCCCAATTTATACCCCGTACACCACTAGATCCACACCAACAATAACACACCACATACAACACAAAAATACGCACAGGGGTGGGGCACCCCGCCACAGTCACCAATTGGTAAATCAATTTCATATTCCAGTCTTCTCATTGACCTATTTGAGTACCTGATGTCATATTTTGAGTGTGTTGATGCTAATGAGAATGCCTGCTACCAAATACAGCTGTAGTCCACTCAAAGTGAGGAGGAAATGACTAGAATAATTAAATTACAATTGAAGAGGACAGCAAAGACACTTGCAAGTTTAAACCTGCAGACATGGATTCAGTTCACTGCATCTTCATTGCTCTGTGCTATAAATCTGCATTCATTTTCTCCTGCAAATGATCTTGAGAATTTTGCAGAATATTTTAATACTGTTTATCAATCCAGCACAAAATGTGATCAGAGGTTTTGTTGTAATGTCAAAACTTCTATCAGGATACCATTATAATGTCAATACTTCCCTGGTGAAACCACTGTGGTACAACTACTAATTACACAGTGACCCTGGTGTTTATGACAGTTATACAGTGTTGTGGTACTACAATGGATAAGACTGTGTATTAGTTCACACAATTTAAAATTGTGTGAATTTTCCTTTGCCGACCGAGGACGGGAGCTCCCAGGGGGCAGCGCACAATTGGCAGAGCGCTGCCCGGGGGGAGGGAGGGTTAGGTCACCAGCGACCCCTGTAGTCTGGCCGGGCGACTGCGGGCTTGCCTGTAAGCTGCACGAGAGCTGTGTTGTCCTCCGACGCTGTAGCTCTGGGTGGCTGCATGGTGAGTCTGCAGAGTGTACAGAAGCCCTCGGCTGATGGCACACGCTTCGCAGGACAGTGTGTGTTCGTCTTCGCCGCTCCTGAGTTAGCGTGGGGGTGGTAGCGGTGAGCTGAGCTAAACAAAGATAAATGGACACTATTAAATTGGGGAGAAAACAAAAAAAAAACGAATTGGCGACTACTAAATTTTAAAATTAAAAAAAATAATAATAGTTGTGTACATTTTAAAATATACAAAATACTGTTAATGACTCATACAGTAGCAGCTGCTGTTGTGCTACCATTACCATTTTGTACAGAACCATTTTTGTGCTACTGCATTCCTAATGAAGATTACTTAAACAGAGACATCAAAATTAAAACAAATGTACTCTTAGGGGGCAAAACAAAGCATATAAAATACAGCTCAAACTGTTTCACAAGATATATATTTTACACATCTGTTTACAAATGTGTTTGTTCCAGTTATTGCATTTTAAAAGCAGAATATGATTTTATTAAACATAATTGCTACTGTATTAGACCCAAAAGGAGTAGACATGGAGATTCATTTTCACTACACCAACAAAGATGTTTCTTCCTCTTTTGTTAAATTTATACTTGATGAATAGCAATTGTATGTTATATTAGATTCCATGGCAACTCTAACACACTCTGCCTTTGCTTATCAGTGATTGACACAAAAACCTCTACAAATCTTCGCTGACAGGCAAAGTGTGGCTAACAACCAGGGTCTCACCCTTTATAATGTAAACTCATCAATGCAGAAGAATTATTCAGATTACTACAACAGACATAAAAAGAAGGTGTAAACTTATTGTGCCTAAAGATACTACAATATTCCCCGTCACTTTACACAGGACATCTCCTCCGCAATTATGTGATACTTAATTAAACCTATTTCCGCCTGTTTTTCACTGTTTTCATTTATGTATGTGTAATTACTGGATAGTTTGTGCTTCATGCATGTAACTTATATCAAATGAAAGGCCACACAATGTCCTTTCATATTATATATGCAACAGGATCAGGCATACTATATGTGGTAGAGATGAGAATATATGTGGTTAAAAAAGAGAAAAGCTTTTCCAAAAAAATCATGTTTGGTCACTGCTATATATTTTGTAATCATAGATGGCCAAAAAAAAACACTGCACCGATTGAACTTCAGCAAGAAATGAACATGGAGCAAATTGTGTGAAAAACAACTGTTTTATTAGCACTTTTTCCAACTGCAACTATCTCTCTCTCTGTGGTCTGTAGCTTCATTATTAACCTAGCTAGGCAACCAAGACAAATGGCATTGGAAACGCCTAAACCTGCCCTTTCAGAAGATATCTACTGATTGGCTGGGCTTTGAGTTATAGCACTGAAATACACCCACTGATCTGATGATCTGAACGTCTCACAGGACTGTACTGTAACGTGCTATCACCCCCATTGGGGTAAAAGGGGAAACAGGATTAGGGACCCGGCTGTTCCCAGGGTGGTTTTGCATAGACACACACCAATGTGTGTGTCTGGGGTACTAACTGTGTTGTGGACTGCCTATAGCACATGGGGGTCTTGACTGACAAGTGGGGGTCCAATTGGTGTTTTTCCCATGGGGCTGTGATAGGAGGTTGACTCTCGTGTGGGTGGGATAAGGGAATTATATAGGGGGACTTGGGGTTAGCCCGGGCAGAGCTGAACTAGTTGCAATCTTTCCGGTACGCTGTTAGAGTGGGCCAGTACAGTGTAAACATTTAAAGGAAATAAATATTTCTTTGTACCTGAGCAATGTGGTCTGGAGTGTCTGCGGGGGGTCAGCCGTTCGGGAATGCAACAGTACTATTGCATTCTGGAGGCTGTAGCTTTCTCTCTGAACTACACTACCGGTCAAAAGTTTTAGAACACCTCAATTTTTCCAGTTTTTATTGAAATTTACGCAGTTTAATGTCTCAATGTACTCTGAAATTAAAGCATAGAACAAATAAACAATTGGAGATAAAAAAAGAAATCATGGAATCGTTTTGTTTAACAAAATTTAATCTAAATTTTTGACTCATCAAAGTAGCCACCTTTTGCAGATATAACAGCCGAACACACTTGTGGCATTCTTTCTACAATGGAAATCAAATATTGTTCGGAAAGTTCTTCCCAACACTGTTGCAGAAGTTCCCACAAATGTGTTGCAATTGTAGGTTGCTTTGCATTCACCCTTCTGTCCAGTTCATCTCAAACCAACTCGATGGGGTTTAAGTCTGGAGACTGTGCTGGCCATTCCATGATTTGAAGCCTACCGTCTTGTTCTTTTCTTCTAAGGTAGTTCTGACATAGCCTGGAGGTATGTTTTGGGTCATTATCTTGCTGTAGGATGAACCCCTGACCAACTAGGCGTATACCAGAGGGTATTGCATGGCGCTGCAAAATGCTGTGGTAGCAGTTTTGGTTCAGGGTGCCACTAACTCTGTGCAAGTCGCCGACTCTGGATCCAGCAAAAGAGCCCCAGACCATCACGCTTCCTCCTCCATGTTTGACAGTTGGTGTCACACACCGAGGGACCATCCTTTCGCCTACTCGACGGCGTACAAAAACCCTGCGTGATGAACCGAAGATTTCAAATTTTGATTCATCGGTCCATAAGACATTCTTCCAGTCTTCAGTAGTCCACTGGCGGTGCTTCATGGCCCAGGCAAGCCTCTTTTTCTTATTTTGCCATCTTAGCAATGGCTTTCTTACTGCCACTCGACCTGTCAAACCTGCAGCTCAAAGTCTTCTCTTCACAGTTGAAACTGAGACTTGCTTACTTCGACCAGTGTTAAGCTGTGCTTGAAGCTGTTGTCCTGTGAGCCGCCTATCACGCAAGCTGTTGACTCTCAGAAACTTGTCTTCTGATTCTGTTGTGGCTTTGGGTCTGCCAGACCTCTTCCTGTCAGAGTTTCCTCCAGTTTCCAAGTGCCTTTTGATGGTGTAGGAAATTGTACTCACTGACACCTTGGCTTTCTTTGCAATTTCTCGAAAGGAAAGACCTACACTTTTAAGGGTTATAATGGTCTATCTGTCTTCCTTTGTTAATTGCCTTTTTCTCGCCATTATGAGAGCAATATACTACTTCCTGCAGTACAATACTGTCCAAATAATGCTTAAGATGGTGTAGTAACACAGTCTGTTCCAACACTGCTTTTATACAGACAGAGGGTTTGTAAGTAATCAACAAAAGTTGGGACACCTGTAGGAATTGTTAGCATCAACTTTCAAGGCTTAATTCACTTCCATTGCTGCAGAACAGCTGTAAGTTGTTAACCCATTACTTGTTCCCTGAAAAAGGCCTTTTTGTATAACTCTGAAATGTACATTATTTTTCAGTTTTTGATAACCTAAACTTTTTTTTAAGCTCTGGCAGTTTACCGCTTACCTTTGTACCATTTCAGGTTATTCACTTGACTTGAACTGCTTAAATTTCAATAAAAACTAGAAAAATGGGGGTGTTCTAAAACTTTTGACCGGTAGTGTACGTATATCAGAACATTTGGCATTGCTCAAAAGCTGAGATTCTAAGCTTTCCAATGATACAAACCCCTTCCGTCTGACAGAGTAATCAACCCATAACGAAACCTATGCAGGTGACCCAACACATGATGAGTGGCTTACCTTCAGGCGATCGTAGCCCCGGTTAGGAATACCAAACATCTTCTATATATACAACATAGTCAACTCCACCTTTTCTTTCGTCCCTGTCGAACCAGTGCATCGTGGGAATCCAAAGAGTTACGCTAATCCTCTATCTGTACAATGTAAAATCTGCCTCATTTCCTATTCCAAGCCCTCTTTTTAAAACTATTGCATTCACCTAGATTAATCTAGGTGAATCGTGTTTAAAAATGCAATCGTTTTAAAAAGAGAAGGCTTTTCCCATGATGCACCGCTTAGGCACGGACAGAAGTTCCAATGTTAAATCAGTGGAGTTGACCATCTTGTGTATATAGAAGATCTTTGGGAATACCACATACCAATAGCGGATACGTCATTGGAAAGCGCCAGATCTGTACTTTTAAACAAGCCCTGAACCGCATAGATGGCTTTTACGTTGCCTGCGTAATATGCACTTAAAGTTCGGTGTGCCGGCGCACCAAAACGACTGGAGTAATTGAAAAATAATATAAACTAACATATTTTCTATAGAATTCATATGAAGTTAACATCAGTTCAGGAACCAAGATACATTAAATACTTTTGCTTCCAAATATATGCTTATTCGTGATTAATTAATGTTACAGCAATCCATCGCGTATCCGACTGCTGTGGGACTAGAGTAAGGGCGGATATATAAAAAGGCGAATAAATGAATTCTGTTTTAAATACCATTATACACAGCTGTAACAATTACTATATTCACACAATTATTGTTTTGAGATTCAGCTTTTATAAGGGAGCTCCCCTAAATCTCTTGTTTAGAACGATACAGGGTATTAATGCTTGTGACAGACTAGCCGTCTGCCGTGTGGGTGCGTGCATTCGCTGCTGAGTGACAGGCAGGAGATCAAGATGGAGGTTGAAGTTGATACGCCCCGCAGGCGAACAGGATTTATTTACATATCGACACACTGAACAGCTCATGTGACACTACCAGCAATGGTTGTGCACAGAGCACATACAACACAGTGTACGAAAACTTTGGTAGGATATACTATCTCTGAACTAATCTCAGTTCAACAATAAACTAACGTATCCGAACAGATTGATCAAGGAGGATAAACGGTTAGGGCAGATATGTGGCGGGCGGATACACGACAGATTACTGTAATTAATTTTAGTCTTAGAGTTAAGTATGAATTATTGTTGCATCATTTGAGTTTAACAGTAAATACATCTAGTAAATACAGTAGTTACATCTGAATTTGAGACACATTATATAGTGTTATAATATCTATCTATCTATCTATCTATCTATCTATATATATATATATATATATATATATATATATATATATATTAGCTCAAAGAGCCAGCTGCCCAACGTTTCGATATGTTGTACATATCTTTCTCAAGGGAGCCTGTGTTTGAATCCAAACATTGGAGGTATTTATAGGTTTTTGACGGCATGACAACTACTTGTTATTGTTTACATTCAAATTCATGATTTATTCTTACATGATGTAATGGTGTTCTATATATTGTGACATCATTTTTATTTCTATCTTTGAATCTGTATTAATTCTAATTAACACTACTTTATATAAACTTATATTTTTATTATATCATGCAACGCTGGCTCTGATGATCAGTCTAGATTTGGCCTCCCCAGCGCATCAGCATGCACAACTTTTGAATGAATTTTGTTTATTTATTTAAATGTTATATATTTATTGAAGTTAATTAGTTCATTCTTTTCTGTTGAGTCCCGCTGGCATAATCGTGTTCAATCTATTTATCCATTTACTTTCTTTTATTCTTCTATATGTCGCATTGTCTAATTTGAGCTGTTCTAATACTACAAACTTTACATCATTTATGTCATGTCCCTGACTGGTGAAGTGCTGTACTATTGGTTCATTCATTTTTTTATTTCTAATTAATGAAAGGTGGTTCTGAATTCTTTTATATAAAGTAGTTCCAGTCTCTCCAACATATTTGATTTCATCACATTTTTCACAGGCTATTCCATAAACAACATTGCTATTTTTACAGCAGGTATTAGTTTTTAGTGGATATGTGGTGTTCTTATGTTTAATTATATTTTTACGTTTGTCTATGTATTTACACACTTTACATCTACTAGTGCATATGTTCGTAGAACCTATTTTGTCAGTTATTCTTTTATGTTTACTGTGAACTAAAATATCACCTAAATTAGCTTCTCTTTTGAATGCTACAACTGGGGCCTTAAGAAATACTTTTCTTAATTTTTCTGAATTATGTAGAATCCGCAAGTGTTTCCAAACTATCTTAGAAATATTGGGCAAAAGTTTAGAGTAAGTCATTATTAATGGGACTCTTTTGACCTTTTTATCTCTATTTTTATAATCTAGTAGATAGTAAGAACATATTTCTGTGTGAAGTGCTACAACTGCAAATACGTTTCAACCCCAGAGTCAGACAGACACTCCACAGACACAGAGTAAGCCATGTACAGTGCCATGAAAAAGTATTTGCCCCGTCTGATTTTCTGCATTTTTGCATATTTTCGACACTGAATGTTATCAGATCTTCAACCAAAACCTAATATTAGATAAAAGGGACACTGAGTGAACAAATCACACAAAAAATTGATACATATTTCATGTATTTATTAAAGAAAGTTATGCAACACCCAATGCCGCCGTGTGAAAAAGTAATCGCCCCTTAGACTCAATAACTGGTTACGCCACCTTTAGTAGCAATAACTGCAACCAAACGCTTCCTGTAGTTATTGATTAGTCTCTCACAGTGCCGTGGAGGCCCTCTCCTCCATGCAAAACTGCTTCAACTCAGTGACATTTGTGGGTTTTCGAGCATGAACTGCTTGTTTCAGGTCCTGCCTCAACATCTCAATGGGGTTTAGGTCTGGACTTTGACTAGGCCATTCCAAAACTTTAAATTTCTTGTTCTTCAACCATTCTGATGTAGACTTGCTTGTGTGTTTCGGATCATTGTCTTGCTGCATTACCCAGCTGCGCTTCAGCTTCAGCTCACGGACGGATGGCCTGGCATTCTCCTGTAGAATTCTCTGATACAGAGCAGAATTCATGGTTCCTTCAATGATGGCAAGGCGTCCAGGTCCTGATGCAGCAAAGCATCCCCAAACCATGACACTACCACCACCATGCTTGACCGTTGGTATGAGGTTCTTACTGTGGAATGAAGTGTTTGGTTTTCGCCAGACATAACGGGGCCCATGTCGGCCAAAAAGTTCCACTTTTGACTCATCTGTCCATAGAACATTGTTCCAGAACTCTTGAGGATCATCCAGGTGCTTTTTGGCAAACTTGAGACGAGCATTCATGTTCTTCTTTGTGAGCAATGGTTTCCGCCTTGCTACTCTGCCATGAATCCCATTTTTGCCCAGTGTCTTTCTGATGGTGGAGTCATGAACACTGACCTTAGACGAGGCAAGAGAGGCCTGCAGATCCCTGGATGTTGTTCTGGGGTTCTTTGTGACTTCCTGGACGATTTTACACCTTGCTCTTGGACAGATTTTGGCAGGACGACCACTCCTGGGAAGATTCACTACTGTCCCAAACTTTCTCCATTTGGACAATATGGCTCTGACGGTGGTTCGGTGGAGCCCCAGAGCTTTAGAAATGGCTTTGTAACCCTTTCTAGACTGATAGGCATCAACAACTTTTTGTTTGTGGCATGATGTGCCTCTAGAACCTGTGTGCTGACAACTACTCTGATGGTAAGGGCCAAAGTTAGTCAGATTTATAGTGGGCAGGGCTGGCCCAAATCAGGCCTGGTTGTTAACCAAAGTACTCAAACAGCTGACCCTAATTATCCCTTTAATTGGGTTGAGTTAACTAGGGGGGGCAATAACTTTTTCACACCTGAAGATTGCATGTTTGATTACCTTGCACACCAAACAAATGAAAGAAGCACCAAACTTTGGTGTCATTTTTTCTATCAGACTCCCTCTATATACTACTACAACCCACAAAAAAATCTGACCAAATGCAATGTGCAAAATGTGCAAAAATGCAGAAAATCAGACAGGGGGCAAATACTTTTTCACAGAACTGTAAACAATGGTGACATTGAAAATTGTATGGCAGCCTTCCGAAATGTACACAGTACTCCACACACACATTTTGTTTTTACATGAATGCAGACGTAATGAACAGAAGCTGACACTTTTCTTTTTATACAGTTAACTGTAACACAGATATCTGGTTTTGTTTAATGACTTGTAACACGTGAGCCACAGCGTAGGCCTATCAGTGCTTGAGGCTGTTTACATTAGGTTTCAAATCCATTGTTGCATACGAGACAGTTAATTACAGAAGCTAATGATTTTGCCTCCCAACAGTTGTATTAAATGTTTTAATATGCTGTGATCATCACAAGGATGTTAATCTCAAGGTTATATGGAAGGGCAGAAGTTAAGGATTTCCTGGGTTCCAGTCTACTATTAGGCTGCACAAAGTTTATTACTACAGCCGCAATGACTTTTCTGTCCAAAATATAAATAATTTAGAATGAATAATGCAATTGTATTGCAGTATCAATTACTGAGAAATTTACTTTATTTAAACAGTATTATCATCTAGCCTAATTGCCCCCCACCCCCAGTGTAGTTGGTGTATATATATATATATATATATATATATATATATATATATATATATATATATATTAATATATATTGCAAGGGCAATACAGCATGCACTTTATGTTGACTAATGGATGCGTTTGCACTCTTGTGAAATGCATTGGAGCGTAGATTCCCAGCCTCAGGTATAATGCACTTTTTGAGAGCCTGCCATAAAAGAAACTGTAGAAGCCTGAGTGTGAAGGACAATGGCCCTTGAAATGGTGTTCAGTATTTCACTCACAAGCTCTCAAGCATCAAAGTCAGGGATTAAAACCCAAAGATATTAAGAAAAGTCACTGCATCTATTACATTTTTCAGACTTAAAGCGTGACCTCTAATGAGAATCGGGATATCATGGGATAAAAATTCAGGTAAGCTCGCAGAGACATACGTTTTATTGCTAATATTGCTGCTAAAAATACAAACGCATAATAATCAAGTTTATTTTATATTAAGGTACAACAAACCCTATACCAATATTAGTCTTGCAGGCAAACACCACACATAAAGTATTATTTAACCATTTCATTCCATTGATTGACGTTTTTTCTTTTTCTAAGAACCCGATTAACAAATGTATTTCAAACATTCAATAGCTGTAAATCAAGAAAAACAACAAATCCACAACCTGTATACCCCCTCTCATATGCTCTACTCCCCTTTCTTCACCTGTTTCCTCTCACCAGCCAATCCCTTACCCGTACTATGTCCTGTTTTCAAAAAAAGGGGCGCATCAACTAGTTAAGCAACAGTCCCATCTTTTTTTTAAAGGGATACACACCTAAAAACAAACTTAACATTAAAAACGTAATAAACAGGAAAATTGGCTTTAATAATTAAATATATGTATATATTTTTTTCCTTCCATTCAGAACATGCTCGCAAGGTACCAGATGCTATCTGCATGCTGCATTAAGCATATTAGGATTATTGTGAGATATGCGCATGCGTCAGTGTGAACTTTCGGTATTATAAATTAGATGTAATTTTAAAACTTCGAAACACATCTCAAAATAATGTAACATTCAACATGACACCGAATACTGTCAGATGTGTCGTGCATTTACACGCAAGATTAAATTACTTCCGGATTGGCTAGCCTGCGCAGTGAAGTATAGAAATATTTCAGTTTTGAGATGGCTGATGATGGCATGAAATAGTAGAACAAGATAACAAGACCTTGTTTTTCTCCATGGATATTGTGAAGCAAAGCACCACTAAGTTAAAGTAAGTTATTGCTTTTCTTATGTAAATATCTGTTAACTTTGTTATGTATATATTGTAACGACCTTAAGAGGTGGCAGGAATCTCGGAGGACCCTGATTGTGCGGAGGGGAAAGGCTGCCAAGAGGTCTCCTCCAACCAGGTTTGAGAAGCGAGAGGGGGCGGACCAGCATATAAGAGCGACGGGAATGACGCGAGCAGGGGGAGAGAGAGAGACGACAGCCGAACTGATAGGAGTGAGGAGATAGTAAGAGAGCAAGAGAACCACCCACTATTATTACCGTCAGCCGTGAGACGGGCCCCGACTGCAGCTGTGCCATTAACCCCCCCCGGGGAACCTTGCTGAAGGAAGTGAGAGGGAACGGACAACCTGTCGGGACAAGGGAGCGACTGACAAAGGGACTGACGTGCGTGCGTGCGTACGTGTGTGCACGCGTGTCTTGACCCTTCCCCCCCTCCATACCTCTGCCTACCTTGTGCTCTTTCACCCCTCTATCCTTTAATCTAAGTAAATACGGGTTGACCTCACCCGTTCACCACGATCACTGCCTCTGTCCATAAGGCCGGAACCCGAAAACGTAACAGTATGTTTCATATTGCATTTGTGTTATCATTTTTTTTTGGAAGACTTCGATATTATTGATATCAAAATACATGCACGATATCGATATACAATTTTCATATCGATGCCCACCCCTAATTTATATATATTTATATATATATATATATATATATATATATATATATATATATATATATATATACAGTGCCTTGCAAAAGTATTCAGACCCCTGACCAATTCTCTCATATTACTGAATTACAAATGGTACATTGAAATTTCGTTCTGTTTGATATTTTATTTTAAAACACTGAAACTCAAAATCAATTAATGTAAGGTGACATTGGTTTTATGTTAGGAAATATTTTTAAGAAAAATAAAAAACTGAAATATCTTGCTTGCATAGGTATTCAACCCCTACACATTAATATTTGGTAGAGCCACCTTTCGCTGCAATAACAGCTTTAAGTCTTTTGGGGTAAGTATGTACCAGCTTTGCACACAGTGTCGGTGTGATTTTGGCCCATTCTTCTTGGCAGATTTGCTCCAGGTTGTTCAGGTTGGTTGGACGACGCCTGTGGACCGCAATTTTCAAATAGTGCCACAGATTCTCAATGGGATTGAGATCAGGACTTTGACTGGGCCACTCTAGGACATTCACCTTTTTGTTCTTGAGCCACTCCAATGTTGCTTTGGCCTTGTGCTTGGGATCATTGTCTTGCTGAAAGTTGAGTTTCCTCCCAAGCTTCAGTTTTTTAGCGGACTGAAGCAGGTTCTCTTGCAGTATTTCCCTGTATTTTGCTCCATCCATTCTTCCTACAATTTTAACAAGATGCCCAGTCCCTGCTGATGAGAAGCATCCCCACAGCAGGATGCTGCCACCACCATACTTCACTGTAGGGATGGTGTGTCTTGAGGCATGGGCAGTGTTAGGTTTGCGCCACACATAGCGCTTTGAGTTTTGGCCTAAAAGCTCTATCTTGGTCTCATCTGACCACAAAACCTTTTCCCACATCGCAGCTGGGTCACTCTCATGCTTTCTGGCAAACTCCAGACGTGCTTTCAGGTGGTACTTTTTGAGTAACGGCTTCTTTCTTGCCACCCTCCCATACAGGCCAGTGTTATGCAGAGCTCTTGATATGGTTGACTGGTGCACCATTACTCCACTCCCAGCCACTGAACTCTGTAGCTCCTTCAAAGTGATTGTTGGCCTCCTGTGGCTTCTCTCACAAGTCTCCTTCTTGTTTGAGCGCTGAGTTTTGAGGGACGGCCTTTTCTTGGCAGTGCCTGGGTGGTGTGATGCAGCTTCCACTTCCTGATTATTGATCCAACTGTGCTCACTGGGATATCCAAACACTTGGATATTATTTTGCACCCTTTCCCTAATCTATGCATTTGTATTACTTTATCTCTAACTTCTGTAGAATGCTCTTTGGTCTTCATTGTCCTTCAGATTCACAGCCTGACCAATGATCCTTCAACAGTGGAGTTTTTATCCAGAAAATGTGACAGCAACTTTAATGGTTCACAGGTGGAGGCCAATGGTAAGGTAATTGTGTCCTCGTTAGGGAAATTTCTTTCATCGGTGTAAACTGGGAGCTTCCACAGCACAGGGGTTGAACACTTATGCAAGCAAGATATCTCAGTTTTTTATTTTTCTTAAAAATATTTCCCAACATAAAACCAATGTCACCTTACAATAATTGATTTTGAGTTTCAGTGTTTTAAAATAAAATATCAAACAGAACGAAATTTCAGTGTACCATTTGTAATTCAGTTATATGCGAGAATTGGTCAGGGGTCTGAATGCTTTTGCAAGGCACTGTATATACAGGACTGTCATGCATTCAGTTTCACAGACCTTTTTTCTTTTTTTTAAATAAATATTTTTTTTTCTTTAGAGACTAGACCTTTCTAATAGACACTATACAGGGTTTCCCATACCTGTAAGTTAGGTGTTTTCAAATAGAGTAAATCTCTGATCCGTCTGTAAGCACCAATTTTGGGAGCATCCAATGTAGTTTTATTTTCAGTTGGAATGTCTGCATTGTGTCTAATTATGACTCAGGAGTTTCCAGGAACATTGAATCTCTCTTTGTTTTTACCAATGGGACGTGAAAGCCATTGGGTCATCAACTTGACACTGTGAATCTCTGATTTACTGCCTTCTGAAGGCAATTATAATTTTCCTCTTAAGGCTGGATTTAATCAATGTATGTACATGTATATCTCTTTGTTATATTGTGCTAATCAATCAAACTCTTAACACAAGAGAACACAGAAGCTGTATTTTTTAATTGAATCCACCTAGCAATAGACAGAATGCTGTGGTTCCTACTACTAGCTCTCATGTGACTGCTATAATAATAAAGTTAGGTAAGTTGGAGAGAACTTCTGTTTTACATTGCTGTGTATTAAAGCTTTGGTATTTGCAATGTTGAACTTTTATAAAGCAGATTCTAATCTGCTTATGGTAATATAATCCTTTAGTTGCAGGGAAAGGTCCAAGTAATTAAAGTATCACAACTGCTGAAATTGCTCTTGCACTCACTACACATCGTGAATGCAATCATGTGCTTGCTGTGTGGACAAAGCCATCACTCCACTTCTGACTTGAAGTCAAAATGAAAAATATGGCTAATGATGACTAAAATACAGTCAATTCTTGTTAATAGGAATTTCAAGGGACCAGCAAAAAAATGTGTATTATCAGGAATTCTTATCAGGAGTCTAAGCCAAATGCATACTGTCAGTTTTTATTGAAGTTACAGTGACACTGAAATCAAATTTCAGTTACAGAACAATGAAGAGTCTAATATACCGAGCATCAAAAGAAACTTATCACTATTGTAACACATTTATTTTCGAAAAAAATAAGGTCTATAAATGATGGACATTGACAAAATGTTTTTGGTTTCTTTTAATCACTCAGTCATTCATCCTTGACCATGACACGTTTGAGTGACTATGACTGAAGCATATGCACTTAATCACCTAATTAGTGAGACAGTTGATTGGACACTGGATATGGAGTGATTTCAGCTGTTGAATTTCAAGCTTGAATAAAAGCAATAAAGAAAATCACAGAAAAAAAAACAATATGCCACGTCTGTCAAGAGAGCAGCGCCTTCGTGCAATCGGCATGTTGGAGGCTGGACTAGGGCAGCATACTGTGGCTCGCCATCTTGGGTGCTCACAGCCAGCAATTTCAAACCTGGCGAGACAGTATAACCAGACACACTCTGTCAATGACAGGCCACGAACTGGGAGACCAAGAGTCCTGCTCAAGATCGACAGATCATTTTGCAGCATCTTTGTGATGTCAATTGTTAACCAGCTCAATAAAAAGTCACTGCACCTGCTCTAAAACAGAGTTTGTCATTTTTCAATCACATCTAGTGAATTTTATCCAAATATAAGTGATAAGTTTCTTTTGATGCTCAGCTATAAGTGATACGTTTCTTTTGATGCTCAGTATACATTTAAAAATATTGTGTGTTTTATGGAAAATACGGTTGTAAATTAACTTTTAAAAAGTATACATTGCAACTTGAACTCTCCATGTCCCATTTTGATCTCAGGGAGTCACAAAATCAAGGCGTTTCAACACAAGGGTATTGAGCAAATTGGAAACGCTGACAACTTGCATCCACATTTTTGCTCTTCATAGGCCTGTATCATTGTATTCCATTTTTTCAGAACAGTTGACAAAGTGTGTGGGAATGTTGAAATCTGCAGCAACATTTCTTTTTCTTCAAACCCTTTTAACACCTCCATTTTTGTGTGCAAGGATAGTGCACATTTTTTTTAGAGCACTATGTCAACTCTAAATGCATCATACGATCTGTAGTCCCCAAACAGCACTAAAATACAATAGAGAGGCGCTAATGTGGATGCAAGTTAATACATTTCCCCATAAGCTTTACACTCAGCTGTTCGAATTAGGGAGTTTTAATTTTATTCACACTTTTTTTCCCTGGGATGGCTAAAAAGGAATTTTGTGCTAAATGAATTTCATATTATAAGAAATAATTTACACTAAGCGACTACTAAATTTGTACTATCAGGGAGTTTGTCTAGCACATGTTCAGTTTAACGAGTATTGACTGTATACTAGATCAACTTCATTGCAGTTTTACATGGGAGGACATTGTGCGAAGCTTTCCCCTTTAATACAATATGGCCATTTAAAAGTGCACCATGTCAACAAATAGGATAACATTTTGATATAATATACTCGTCTACAGTATTGATGGGGTTGTCTATTGGATCCCTGTGGAACCATGGGCAGGTCTTTGGATTTAATTAGAACCTTTTATTAATGATATCTGGAACACCAGACATGTAGCTTTCTTCTGGAAAATACTACAATGCTACACATTGTTATGCAGGTGATGTAAGCAAATCTGCTGCACTGCAGTAGTGTTTGTAGGTAATTGCCATTTTTCTTTTTTGTAGGTTCTTGTGTTTGCTGTGGATACCCTTGGTACCCTTGTCCGGCTAATAGCAATTGTTTGTGGTGGTTTTTCTTCTGATTTTCTTCAGACAGCATCATTTTTCTGTTGTCAGATTTGTTAGTTCTGGCAAGGTGCTCCAAACAAACATTTCTTTCAGTGCTGCCAGCAATGGAGCTAGAATGTAATTCGTTTGATCAGTTTCCTATAATGCAAGTGTGCAATGGCTCTTTAAGAAGTCTATCAAATGTCTCTCTTGTCAGATATATTGATGTTAATATAAGCCCATTGCCTTTTTTGTGTGCATTTATATTGGTGTTACATTCATCTTGAAGATCTTGCTGTGAGTGGTTTTGTTTAAATAGAGGTATTCTTTGGTCTTTCAGAAATACATGAATAACTGTTTATATGACAATAGATTTGGAAAGGAAGTAGATTACATTACTTTCTTGTTTTATTGCTGTATTAAATCTCCTTTTTAATATTGCTGTTATAATATGTTACTTATCACTCTTTTTGCATCTTGTTCAGTACTGGTAGCAAAAAAAAATTCCATTATTATACAGAAAAGAAAAACATCTCAAAACTTGCATAGTTATAACTGTCTGATTACAATCATTTTCAGAACGGGTTGCTCTGTGCATTGACATTGTGCACGTATAGTCCTTTTCTGTTATTTAAGCAATATCTATATCTTCCCCATGATCTTAGATGTTATTACCTTCATTGCTTCACTGATGTTTCCTGGGAGCCCATCTGTTAGGAAACATTGTATAAGTGGTTAGTTTGATATTGTTATCAAGGTGTGCTCACTGGTTTATATAGAGGATACCGAATTCGTGGTATATGGTTTTTATTCACCATGGGAGGATGTCCCAGTAAATCAGGGGCAAGTGGTTTATGTAAGGACATCCTCCTAAGGGGAATAAAAAACGGATCCCACGAATGATCATTCAGTATTCTGTTTATACCACAAGTGTATATTTAAAATAAATAGCAATAAAATGTTTACTTTTTTATATTTAATCAATTCAGGGATTATTTTACCTGACAGATCTTTACTTTCATTGTCAACAGACTGTGCTTCGACACAGATTAATTTAGAACCCTGCTTATGGCCTCCTCGCAAACATCTAGATAGAACCTTGAGCTCAGTCTGTCAATTTACATCCTCTCTGTTGTTTCCTACCTTGACTGGTTTTAATAAACTAGGGGCTACTGGCTGCTCAGATTAGCCAGATCAGATTGCTAACTGCCAGATTGGTAACTGCCATTTCTTGACTAAACTTTGTTGTTTCCTACCATTACCGGTATTAATGAAAAGGCTACAGGCTGTTTGGATAAGTCAGATGCAGGCAGATAGGTAACTGTCATTTCTTGACGAAACTCATTCTCAAGGAAATCAGAGTCCAAATCAAAACAACAATAGAAATTTGACATTATTTCAGACATTTTAAAGTTGTTATAAAACACGTATAGGTGGCAGTATTGTTTGAAGCACCAAGACGCAGCTCCGTCCTGAATTTCAGCAACACACCACTGGATCGGAATATGTAAACAAAGACACATTCAAAACTAGTCCCGGTAAGCATGTTATCCACTCAAGTGAGATAACAAAAATATATCCCTAGATATTCCCACTCTTGTGGTATAAACAATTGTATGCATGGTTTAGTCTTCAAAGGAGCAATATGATTAAATACAATAAAAACAAATAAAGCTGGGTTGCATGAATTTATGAAGCTGCACAGTACTGAATATGATTCTTTCGATGAGGATGTTAGGTAACTGTCAGCTTTCATCTGTAAGAGATCTTTTTTTTTTTTGCTTTTCCATAAAAAAAAGTTTAGGAGCAGTAAGCAATATGAAATCAATAAAGAAATGTAAATAAGATCTGGGTGTAACAGAGTTAAAAACAACCTGCTTATAGACATGACTTTCACCAAAATGATTCCAGTTTAATTGTTTTTCCTTGATAATTGCTTTACTGTTAACCAATAACTCTCAGAGACCTCTGGTGGATCAAATAATCAACTTCCTGTCGTTGGTAAAAATGCTGCAGGAGATGTGTTGTGTTAGTCTCTCTCTATAAACAATATCATTCTGCGAACTGAAATATCGTTATTTACTCAAAAACTAATTCGAAAACGAAACGTAGGATATTTCTGCATGTAATCTGAGACTTTTCACAAATTATAATTCAGTATTAATTATATTATTTGGTTTTAATGTCTCTACCACGTTGTGCTCAGCCACGTTGCTGTATAATATCTTTCTATGCTACTTATTACTACTAGTAAAAACGGGAATACGAGTATAAAATAATACAATCAATATTTATAGTTCCTCACGTTGGAGAGAATGTGCACAGACTGGAAGCTGATTTGTTATATTTTACAGTGCCTTGCATAAGTATTCACCCCCCTTGAACTTTTCCACATTTTGTAGTGTTACAACCTGGAATTAAAATTGATTTAATTAGGATTTATTGTCACTGATCTACACAAAATAGTCCATAATGTCGAAGTGGGGAAAAAAATCTACATATTTTTCAAAATTATTTACAAATAAAAAACTGAAATGTCTTGATTGCATAAGTATTCACCCCCTTTGCTGTGACACCCCTAAATAAGCTCTGGTGCAACCAATTGCCTTCAGAAGTCACATAATTAGGTGAATGGAGTCCACCTGTGTGCAATTAAAGTGTCACATGATCTCAGATTAAATACACCTGTTTCTGGAAGGCCCCAGAGTTTGTTAGAGAGCATATCTAAACAAACAGCATCATGAAGACCAAGGAGCTATCAAAACAAGTCCGGGATAAAGTTCTTTAGAAGCACCAATCAGGGTTGGGTTATAAAAAAATATCCCAAACTTTGAACATCCCCCGGAGCACCGTTAAATCCATTATTAAAAAATGGAAAGAATATGGCACAACCGCGACTCTGCCTAGAGAAGGCCGTCCACCAAAACTCAGTGACCAGGTAAGGAGGGCATTAGTCAGAGAAGCAACCAAGAGGCCAATGGTAACTCTGAAGGAGCTGGAGAGATCCACAGCTGAGATGGGAGAAACCGTCCATGGGACAACTATAACCCGGACGCTCCACAAAGATGGGCTTTATGGAAGAGTGGCAAGAAGAAAGCCATTGCTGAAAAAAACCCATATCAAATCCCATTTGGATTTTGCCAAAAGGCATGTGGGAGACACAGCAAACATGTGGAAAAACGTTCTCTGGTCTGTTGAGACCAAAATTGAACTTTTTGGCCTTAGCGCAAAACACTAAGTGTGGTGCAAAGCCAACACTGCTCATCACTCTGAGAACACCATCCCCACGGTGAAGCATGGTGGTAGCAGCATCATGTTATGGGGATGCTTTTCATCGACAGGGACTGGGAAACTGGTCAGGATTGAGGGCAAGATGGATGGAGCCAAAGACAGGGAAATTCTAGAGGAAAACCTGTTTCAGTCTGCAAGAGACCTGGGACTGGGGCGGAGGTTCACCTTCCAGCAAGACAATGACCCTAAACACACAGCCAAAGCTACACTGGAGTGGTTTAAAAACAAGAACCTGAATGTCTTAGAATGGCCCAGTCAAAGCCCAGACCTCAATCCGATTGAGAATCTGTGGCAAGACTTGAAAAATGCTGTTCACCAACGGTCCCCATCCAACTTGACAGAGCTTGAGCAATTTTGCCAAGAAGAATGGGCAAAAATTGCAGGATCCAGATGTGCAAAGCTGGTAGAGACTTACCCAAAAAGACTCACAGCTGTAATTGCTACCAAAGGTGCTTCTACCAAGTATTGACTCAGGGGGGTGAATACTTATGCAACCAACAAATGTCTCTTTTTTTTGTTTAATTAACATTTGTGTCACAATAAAAAATATTTTGCACCTTCAAAGTGTTAAGTATGTTGTGTAAATCAAATGGTAAAAATCCCAATTAAATCCATTTTAATTCCAGGTTGTAACACTACAAAATGTGGAAAAGTCCAAGGGGGGTGAATACTTATGCAAGGCACTGTAATATCTTTTGTCAGATGTACAAATTAAGACCCTGTTCACAGTACTGTGCTGGCCCAGGGCCGCCTCAGATTTAGGTCTGCAACCCCGTTCACATTTGCGGTTTAAGGCGCCTTTTGCACGTTCACATGTGTGACTGAAAAGCAGGCCTAAAATGTGGCAAATTGCTTTTTTTTTTTTAACAGAACTATAACCTGCACTCAGAATGGAAGAGCTACCGGGATATACAGTAATCCTTGATTTGTAGCAGATGTTTCTTATTAATTTTACAAATGACTATCATTGACTGACATTCACAAGACAAGCTCACAACTGACCACCTAATACTAGTACGGCTACTCCCTCCTAAGGAAAGACACGGCATTAAATACATGTCAAATACATTACACATGATTCTTCTCATTTATACGTATTTGTTTAACATGCATGACTACAGCCCAAATCAAATATAGCACTTTGATAAAATAATGTAAAAGGAGAGGTTTTTTTTCTTTTTTCTTAACCCAGCTTTAATAGCGAAACAGTTATAGAGTTATTCTTAATATCTGTTGACACAGTATCAATCGACTAAACTAAAAAGTATATATGCATTTGTATACCAGTAATATTTAAATACAAACAAATACATCACAGTGCATTTATATATCAGTCCTGTATGAGATGCAATCTCGTTCCCTCGTTTTTTTTTTTTTTTTTTTTACTATTGTCCCGGTCTTGAACAGGTTTTAGAGTGCATTCACACTGGGTCCGTTTCAAACAGGCTTGGTCTGGATAATTTCGTTTGAAGCAATGTATCAGTGTGCTTGCTGTTCACACTTATCTGCGAGCAAAGAGACAGAGTTTGTTTGGATGCGAATTAAAGATAGTTTTTTTTGGTTCCTTTCCATTTTTTTCAGGACCGAGTTTGTGTTTGTGTGAACTGGATGTTTACAATATCCTGCAAGGCAGATGACAGCTATTGATGTATGCGCTTCTTTAGTGTAATGTCACCTGCGTTGTGATTGTTGCTAGGTGGTTCCAAACAAACAGGCCAGTCTATAGTAAAAGTAATTAGTGCATTTTAAAATATCTGTAAAATAGTAGTAAGAGATCATATTTTAATATAAATCAAAGTATAGATAGTAAACAGCATTACTATTCTTGTTTAAAAATTTTTTTTTTTTTTAAATTATAACAAACGATAGTTTGAGAGTCAATTTAGCGGGAAACTTACCTCAACATCGTAGGTTTTAGCCTTCATACTGGGATTAACTTTGGCTTTCAAGACACCAAGTGTACTGTGAGATTCCACATACTTCTTTTATTGCTCTGAGCACACTCAGGGGAGATGTTTAAGGAGGACACAGAGATGTTTTGGACTCCTGTAGTGGATTGTTTGTGCACTGGGCTTGTGACATATCCAGACAACTTTTAAATAATCAAACAGACTCATTTAATTTGAAGTTTTAATGAATCAGAGCAGTCCTTCGGTTTATTAAATGCTTAATAATGGATCGAGTGGTTGCAGGCCATTTTGGATCCCTGCTAATAGGCAACCTGGGCATTTCCAGTGCCTTTACAGGTTTAACAGCATTAATACTTCAACACAGCAATACAAGTATGATTATCATATGCTTAGCCCTTACGCTAGCCATGCAAAAAGCTAAAACACCCACCGCTAAATCCTAAAACATACAATATATCACTCACTAAAGCTAATATATAATTCCTATACCTTATAGCAATGCATCAATATAAATGAGATATACATTCAAAAGTGTTCTTACCTTCCACTATATAAGAACATCATTAACATGGAAGTGTAGTTAAGAACATAAGAACATAAGAAAGTTTACAAACGAGAGGAGGCCATTCAGCCCATCTTGCTCGTTTGGTTGTTAGTAGCTTATTGATCCCAGAATCTCATCAAGAAGCTTCTTGAAGGATCCCAGGACGTCAGCTTCAACAACATTACTGGGGAGTTGGTTCCAGACCCTCACAATTCTCTGTGTAAAAAAGTGCCTCCTATTTTCTGTTCTGAATGCCCCTTTATCTAATCTCCATTTGTGACCCCTGGTCCTTGTTTCTTTTTTCAGGTCAAAGACGTCCCCTGGGTCGACATTGTCTATACCTTTTAGGATTTTGAATGTTTGAATCAGATTGCCGCGTAGTCTTCTTTGTTCAAGACTGAATAGATTCAATTCTTTTAGCCTGTCTGCATACGACATGCCTTTTAAACCCGGGATGACGGTTGTCATGCTGATGCGCTGGGGAGGCCGCACTTTGGTTGATCCCCGGAGCCAGCATCGCAGCCGTTGTGTGTGCTGATGCGCCAGGGAGGCAAAATAAGCTGATCCCTGGAGCCAGCATTACACTTCAGCCATTAACACCAGACAGAAGGATATCTACATCATCATATGGAAGGAAACGTAAATGGAGGGAGACACATATGGATCACATTAGTTTACTGTAAAGCTACGTCTTAGTTGGTGCTTATCTTGGCGAGAGCCGAGTTCAAATCAGCATGAAGTTTTAACATCTACTCTCGTGTAATGGAAATCTGGTTGCTCTTCTTTGCACTCTTTCTAGAGCAGCAATATCCTTTTTGTAACGAGGTGACCAGATCTGAACACAATATTCTAGGTGAGCTCTTACGAATGCATTGTAAAGTTTTAACATTACTTCCCTTGATTTAAATTCAACACTTCTCACAATATATCCGAGCATCTTGTTGGCCTTTTTTATAGCTTCCCCACATTGTCTAGATGTGTCAACATAAACTCCTAGGTCTTTTTCATAGTTCCCTTCTTCAATTTCAGTATCTCCCATATGATATTTCCTGCATGCAATACTTTACACTTTTCTCTATTAAATTTCATTTGTCATGTGTCTGCCCAGTTCTGAATGCTGTCTTGATGCTGTCTTGAATGCCTACAGTAGAAGAATGCAGTTTACGCAATTCTGCACGGTTCTCCTAATGTCGGCATTAAACAAAGTATATTTTACTATTTTTGTGAGTTGTGTACAATTCGGCAAGATTTTGGTGTCTCACCAAATTGTAGTTTAGATTACCATATTTCCAGAGTGAAAAACTGAGTTTTTATTTATTTATTTATTTATTTATTTATTTATTTATTTTAAATTTACTGAAGCCGTAGCAACTCTGAGGCTAAAAATAACAGTATATAAAATAACACAATAATAGTTTAAAAATTAAACATCGGGTGAATTTATTGCAGATGATATCAACTCATTGTTTTCTTTATATTCTCATCTAGTCAAAACATGTTAAATGTACAGAAAGCCAGATGACAATAATGTTACTGTGACAATCTCAAATTCCCGGGATGTCTGGTAAGGCAATGTGTTATATTTTTTGCTGATAATGGGCTAAACTTTTCTCTATCAATCTGAAAAAAACATGCACAGCCATGTTTTCGCTCATGTGATTTTCTGGAAGCAGCACAGCAAACAAGATCTTCTGTTCACATGAAATGTTGGGGTCTGAGCAGCACGGCTTCAGCGTATCACCAAGTAGTTGTTTTGCATATTGTTTGAAAAATGCGACCAACATACCAGAAAAAATAATTAGAACCAGTGTTAGACTCGGGGGTGAAACGCCATTTTCAAACTTCATCTACACTGTTGTTTATCTTGAATGGTAGCCTATTTTATTTCTCACCAATACTTCATCGTTTAATGTTCCCGATGCATTTTTTTCCTTGTACTGTGTCTCTGGCTAAACAGTACCTACTGAAATTGACGTGGCAACTGGTTTTTAAAGGGCGATTGCATTTTAGTTTTTTTTTAAAATAATGTATCATATAACGTGCTGATTCAGTTATGACATCTCTAAAATAAACTAAGTAAAAATTAGTACAATAGCTGACCTCGTTTGTTTTTTTTCCCTTCCAAAACTGACAAACTAAACACTATCTGACAACTTGATGAGAAACAGCACACGACAGACACTGCCTCCCTCAATCATGCGTTCCTAGCAAGATCTCTCGATTTACTGAAAATAATTGTGAAAGCTTATAATACAGAGCGAAAGTTGTTTAATATCATATACAATACACCACACACCTGTTTTTACTAGGCTATAATATAAAGCCAGGCGTTCTTTATTTTATTGCATACATTTTGTCATGTAAATTTCTTGTTTGTGATTTTGTCTGATTTTAATGTATTTTTTCTTTCTTTTTTAAGTTTGTATGTCATTCATTTATTGCTTGTTTCTCATTTCTGTGATATCTGTATGGTCTTTATACAAGCTTTTTCTATTTTGTGGACAGAATATCCTCCAGTTTTAAATAATCATTGTCTAATCCTAAACATTTTTAAACATTATACCAGACATTTAGTGAAATAAAAATAGCTTTTTTTTATTTGAAATACTTTGGAGTTAGGAGTGAATAGTCAGATTGTTTTCCAAATGGTTTCGGATGTAGGTACATCCGGCATTCACATTTTTGAAGATCCTTTATTCTGGGCTGGGAACCTTCCATGGAAAATCTACCCAACAGAGAGATTGGCAGCATTTTCCAGTTCAGCATCTTCTACTATTAATTGTAATTATTATACTGATTATTGGTAACCTAAAACTTAGTTACAATCTTCACATAATATAATGATTTACATGCAAATGAACATCTTCCCATCCAACTAACAGTATGACTTTTCAAGCAGGTAGGTAATTTATTTGCAAGTTCCCTAACAATCCAATTATTATATCACAATTTTAACGTCCATGTAACTGCTGTCAGTTACTTTTGTACACGTCCAACTACTGAAACGTACAGAAATATAATTACAATAGCTCTTTCACCCTTTGCAGGAAATTAAATCACTGTGAGCAAATTGAGAAACTCGCTCATATCACTAACACGCCTATATGTAGTCATTATTCTTGAAAATGTTTCTTTATTATGGCTTATCCCACAAGATTGAAATTAAATGTTGGGTCTATTTACAATGATACATATTCAATATAGAACACAGTAAAACACTGCAATCCAAACGCCTAGTGGAGCAACGTCTTCGCAAACAGGAACAATTTATTAAATACCAGCAAGAAAGTTAGTTCTGCCTGCAACGGACATGTTTTGTAGAATGCTTTGATTCAGCACAGCAGGCAGTGTTCTGCAGCGCCCAGTACTCTGCTGGGAAATCACAGGGCCATCAATTTATTCACGTTCAGATTTGCAATGTTTTACTGTATATGAATACTAGTTCACTTTGACCCAGTTAATCCAACATTTTTAATTTGTCAGAATTGAAATATGACATAGATTTGAGATATTAATGTTACTTGCAAATTCATCATTGCAAAACATGTTTGTATAAGATAAACAAGGATGCACTCTTTAAAGAAAAGCTGGTTAGTGTCTAAACACAAGTACCATAATAATACTACTAATCAGGGGTTAATAACAGAAAACTGAGACTGATGTTAAACCATGACATGCAAAGTGAAATTCATGCAGTTTAATATTTTAAAATTTGAAAATGCACAAAATACCTCAACTTATGTAGGAGTTTTAAAGCTAAAACTCTGACTTGTTTCACTTAACTGTTAATTCATTGTGACATCTGTTATTTTCTGCATTCCATCAAGATTAAAATTATTGCAGATGTGTTACTGTTAATAGGAGACTGTCATCTCTGCTACAAAAAATACTTTATTTATAGCAGATGTTTTACGGCAGAAAATTCACATTGCAGAAAGCAATTTTCAGTCATTAAGTGCTGCAGTAGTGATGCTGCTATATTTTAGTTCCAGTGGTTTCACTCCTTAGAGCTGCCTGCCCATAGCATAAAACAAGGCAGGCAGAAAGTTTATTAATGAAGATGCACCCTCAAAATGAGACTGAGCCAGCTGTGGAGAAAGGGGAGATGGTAGGATAATGAAGCAAGATGACAGTGTAACTAATGAAAGTACAACAGGGGTACCTATTAACAATGTACTGTAAACTATCACTTGCCACTTACCATACTCACACTGCTTGTTTAGGAAATAAAAAAAAAAAAATTAAATAAAAAAGATATACCTACCTACCTACCCTATTTATTTTTCCAGCATAACCCAAACCACACATTTTTTGATTTGGCCTAACCCTAATGCAGTTGTCTACTTAGTTATGAGTTAGGTTCCCATGTTTACCAACAACGTTCTTCACTGAAGGATCACATATAAACAACAGGCGAGCACAACATTTATCGTCTGTTGAATCATTCTATTTTACTAACTTTCCTTGATGTAGTGAATACTCAGTAATGCGTAGCAGTCTTTTTTTCTTCCGAGCCATATTTTCAGTTCTTTCCTTCAACAAGTGGTCCCGTCTATTTTCTTGGTCCAGGACAATGTACTCTCTTCTCCACAGACGAAATGGCCACCTGGTCCCTTCCAGTGCTACCCACACCTCCTCTCTCTTCCGGAACTTTCAGTTTCTCTTTTATAGTGGGAATAATCAAGCGGTGTCTGATGACACGCACCTGGTCCTCGTTTCAGGCTGAAAGCCTTGCAACCTTGCCTGTGATAAAACAATTCAAACAAAATAACAGCACACATATATAACCCAGCTATCTGGGTCTCCCTTTGGGCCATCAATTTAACATTTAAAAAACAATATAAATAACAATAAATAGAGTAATAAAATACAATAAAACAGTGAATAACTATTATTAAAAAAGTGTACTGATTATCACCTTAAAAACCACTGTCTAATAAGACTGTTATTTTTGGTCACTTGTGACAGTAACTCACTCCAATTACACAAGACACTAAAACTTGATCTATGAAATAGCTACCTTGCGTATACAACTCTTAATATAAACTCTTAATATTAAATACAGATGACTTACGCACGTATTTTCCTTCTTGTTTTTTTATAAACGCACGGTGTTGTGTTCTTGAAACAAGGGGCACTCTAGCAGCTGCGTAGGTTAGAGTACCGCCCATGCATTGTTTACCAGTACTGCACCAAGCGCCACATTGGCACTGGTATCGAGATGTGCACCATATCGGTCTGTGCCTCACTGGTGCACAGCACTTAGTAGCGGTAGACCCAGGTCCACTGCATTGCACCTTGTCCTATGACAGTATCCTGTCTGCTTGTCACTGCAGCTGTACTATCAGCCTGCACCAGTTGCTGTAGGTACCCTATATATATATACATAAAAAAAACCTGTTGGTCTGCCTGTCATTGCAGTTTTCATAGGACAAAACTTAAGAAAGTTCATAGTTAAAATCTTCCTAAGATTGTTCTTAAGTTAAATTCTTCAGTTTATCTTACGATCTTCCAAAATTTCGTAATATAGTCCTATGGCAAACTGAATTTAAAATACATCTATTGTGATTTAGCTAAACACACTTTACATTTTAATTAATGTATTTATTTATTTATTTATTTATACCCGTTTATGTATTACAGCGCATTACTAAAATAAATAAACCATGCAAATCAACCGTTGTTTGTATAAATATTAACATGTACACAGGATTGTGTTAGTTTCATCTGAGCAATTTATTTTGATCCTGTTATACATTTGGGCAAATCTAAACAGAAATAAAACAACAATAACATTATATCAATAATTGTCAGTGACAGGCTTTTTAACTAAATGCGGATGCTGTGATTTGTGTTCTTGTAACTCAACTTAATAAAAATGTATAATAATAATCTATATTGTGGCAGCCTTACCTTCTGACCCTCTCAGATTTAAGTTGTTCTGCAAGTAATGGATACATGTTGTACTTGAAAGGGAATGTGAGGTTATTATTATAACTCTGGTTCCCCGAAATAGAAATGTATCGATTACAATCTTTGGTCGCTGCGTACATTACAAGCGCAACAGACTGAAGAAGAAGAAAAAAATTGACTGGCACTGTTCAACTGTTATCATGGAGTCTAGTGCCTTCCACGATGGGCAGAGACTGGTGTGATGACATTGCCGGTCACTGAGTGACAGCTTTGGTAAGTCTCATAATTTTCAGGTAAACAAAGTTAACCCATTATGTAATGGATGCATTTTTATTTCAGGGAACCAGGGTTATGATAATAACTTCACGTTTTCACTGATTTGCAAGACTCGGAGTTGGTAGTCTAAGTAGGGAGGCCATTTGTCATTAAAAATATTAAAATAAAATAAACATTTCTGCTCTACATCTGGCTTTCGCTAAACATCTCATCAAGCTTTGGGACCCTGGTACTGGGTAAGCACTCTTCACAATCAAAGCGTGTCTGAAATGCAGATTCTGCAGCAGGTAATGAGTGAAAAATTTTGAACAAAGAAAATCGAGACGTTTTATTACAGTAAGCCTCCTGCTCTTAATTAAACCCCAGCACACTTAATTAAACCAAATTAGGCACAAAACACTAAACAACTTGTTCTAGTAACTATTAAATACAAATCTCCTTTGGTGTAAGCCTAAGTAAATCCACATTTGTCAGAGAATGCTTTAAGTAAACCTCTTTTGTTGTTTATTCTCTCAACAATGGTAGCCTTTCACAGTTTATGTAAATATATTTGTTGTATATATTTTAAGGGTATGGTGGCACTGCCATTCAGTCCTGGGCCCATCTCAAGCTTTCTCGCCTTCAATCTATATCAGATCAACCTGCAGGGATTCCTTTTTTTCTGTTTTTCTCTTCTGTCTACATGCAGGACCGACAATTTTAAAAGGTCACTGCTCTAATGTAAGCCAAATTCATATTGCAATGAATGGGGCACGAAACAATTAATAATTAACTCTTAAATAATTGTGTAACAGAGCCTGGTACAGTAGTACCATAGTCTAGTGCCATGTGACTAGCAGGGACATAACAGGACAAGGAGCAGTTTTGTCTTTCTTGTTAAATCCCTGTTTTTTTCTGGTTCAGGCACGTACTGTATCATGCAACTGGCAGCTCTGAAATTCAATTCCATAGTATTCAGAACAATAGGGTATTCAGAAGTGCCTGAGGGCTGTAGCTGCTGCTGGCTTCTGATACTTGCTGAGTTGTAAACAGAAAATAGTCACAAAATATTGAGTATGTTGTTTGCCAATGCTGAAGTTGAAAGGTGTTGAAATGTTTTTTTTGTTTTTTTTTAATGATAAAGGAGTGATAAAGTGTATTTTATGATGCTTGTCATTGCTATTCAATCAGTGAATTATTAGTAATACTGACTTGCATACACTTGTTACAGGTGCTAAATAATCTGTCCCCATCTGATGCACCCAGTGTGAAAAAATGCTGGTTCATATACATTTTCATTATTTAATGTTGCCCACACAAAACGAAACTGATGTAACCCGGTTCTCTGAAAGAGAAGACAACCACCAACCAATACTTTTGGGATATGCCTGTCACAGGTCAGGTATTCACTGAACATTTTATATGCCCTGTATTTGATTGATTGAAAGCTACCAATAGACCTCTCCATGGAGTGACATCCTCGGTCCTGCCTCACTGAGGTAATAAATAGTCACTACATGGAGAACTCGTTCTCTTTTGCTTCGAAACCAGAGAATGCAAGTGATCTCACAAGGTTTGGTGGTTGTCTTCACTTTCAGGGAAACGGGGTTACATTCGTAACCTATCATTCCCTTTCAATTAGAAGACGACCACCAACCAATACTTTTGGGAAAGTATACCAAAGCCGTCGCAAGGGAGTATGAGCAGACAGCATATGAGGGACGTCTTGCTACCGTTAACTAGTGTTGGTGATGTGAGCGTGCAACCTCAAGGACCCTCGTGCCTAACAAAGGCATAGAGGGATCTACCACATTAAGTTAGTAGAACCTAGTGAATGTATGTGGAGTAGCCCAGCTAGCCGCAGTACAAATATCAGTCAATGAGGCACCTCTAAAGAGGGGCCATGACGTAACCACTCCTCTAGTCGAATGCGCGGCCACCCTCCCAGCAGTATATGCAGTCGAAACTGTGTCCACAATACAGTGGGACAGCTGCTGTTTTGAGAGGGCTTGACCCAGGGTCCTTTCACCATGACAGACAAAGAGCTGGTCAGACTGACGCAGCACTCTCATCTTGTCCACATAGCTTCTCAATGCCTGTAACGATTTAGTTCAAGTAGAAAGCCATAACCACCTTAGGGAGGAAAGCAGGGTTCGTGCCAATGATACCCTGTTTCCATCATCCCAAATACGCATACAGGCACTGTGCACTGACAGAGCCAGCAAAAGTAAATCAGCCAAAAGCATCATTCCACATTTAGTTTGTAGTTTCCAACACTCTTACGTGAAATGTAGAACAAAAAAGTAAATACCTGTATGAAAGGGTGGTGGGCAATTCACTGACACACACGGGAAACAGAAGATTTATTTGCAACACCGCACTGGTGCCCAGTTTTATGATTTTTTTTTTAAATTTATTTTCTTTAGCCCGACAACGGTCCACAGTAATACCAACACAGGTACTGGCAGGCGCACTCACAGGTGCTCAAAAATAATAATGAAAACCAAAGGCGAAATGAAAAAAGGGAAAATAAAACTACAAAACAGAGAGAGGGAAAGGCAACGCCACTCAGAGAGAGGGAAAGGCAACACACCCTCTTCCCCACCTCTCCGTGTCACTGTCATGACTGACAGGCGGATCTACGAGGCTGCTGCCCCCTTCCTGCAGTACCACGCATGCACCAGATAGTCAGCACAGATCTCCCCCGTTACAACCTGTCATACAGTAAGAGAAATAAGTCGCCAAAGGAAGGTAAAAATGTCCATCTCCTCATCCTCCTTTTTCTCTCGATGTATTTGCAGATTTTTGCAGACCCTGCACTTTTATCCATGCATATGTATATTACAGGACATCCAAGTTTAATGACAATTAAGGTATTTTGTGAACATGGAAATATACTGGGGAACGGACATACATTGACGTCTATATAATTTATATTGAATAATTTATTTATGTTTTAAAATGGAACACAATCAGTTGAGACAAGTAGTATTTGAAAGATGAAGTCAGCCAGCTTAGAATTTTCTGACTTAGAATTTTGAGGTTTTTCGAGCCATAATCCGTCTGCATCATTCCTCATTCTGAGATTTTGAGCTGAAGCTCTGAACATTTTTGTTTTCCTGTGAGTATAACACTCATTGTGGTCCCTATTGGCACAAGGAGGTACGATTTCCTCTCTCTACTGGTCGATGAGAGTAACGCTATTTGTTGTCCCCGCTGGACAAAAAAGGAACATCATTTCTGAGAATTAGCTATGCTGAAGGATTTGGTAAAAGTAAAACATGAATAAATAAATACATTAATATAAATATTGAAATAAATGAATAGATAAATGAATACATAGACATTTATGTATTTATTTATTCATCTTGCTATTTATTTATTTATTTTTCACTATCATATATGCAGTGACAGTTAATACTGTATAAAACGAAAATAAATATTCAACAGTTCTTGTTCAATTGTATATTAGTGAAGATGTTTGTACACAAAGGTCATCATGCTTTCATATATTTTTACTTTCAAATTGAAAAATATATTGTAACAACCCGGACAATTGCTTTGTTGCAGGACTTGTTGTCTGTTCAGTTTGTCTCGTCTGTCTTTACTATATGTTACGTGTAGTGAATGGGGAGAATGTGTGTTGTTGTTTACAGGGGTTGCAGAGCATTTGAGAATTCAACACTGTCTCCATGAGTTAGGGTTGCCAACAGTCCGGGTTTGACCGGACAGTCCAGGAATTGGCATCTGTGTACGCGTGGCAGGAATTAACAAGCCCAGACACCCTAATGTCTGTTTTTTTAAGTGGAACGCATAAGAAACACCAACCTCCCTATAATATTTTCTTTGACATACATTAGTTGCTTAAACGATTTCCACTATCTTATTTTGAAAAATGTACTGTTTAGTACTGATCTGTACATTGTACTTTGTCTCCAGCATTTAAATAATGCTGAAGACAATGAACATGTCCACTTGATGTAAACAATCCAAGTGAGGGGTTGCAGTCACGTAACTCCAGCAGGCTACAAACTGTCGGTATTTTTCTTTTACCTTCCGTCACAGGAATTAGAAAGATACAATTTATGATGTGCCAGGTACTTGGAATTTGTTACCTCTACTGTGCACCACCGATGAGCGAGCACACTTTGACGTGATTTGACCAAGTTTCTTTTTTCCTTTTAAGAAAACGTACTCACCGGTACATGTTATTAAGAAAAAATACATTTTCAATAGTTTGTTACAAAATACAGTACTAATATGAATTATATACATTATTTCTGTGTTGTTCGTGTATAAACGTTTAACATCTTTCATTAAATAGACTCCAAATTAAAGCAATGTAAATGACATACTTGGTATAAAATCATAATTATGTACGGGGATAAAAAAAAAATGTTGTTCTACTAAGCGTCACTAAATGGAATCTGTATATTTCCTGTAAAATCAGCTTCAGCGAGTGACAGGTAAATGGTTAAGCTAAGGAGACTGTACTAAAAGGACCGTGCTGTGCAAAGAGGAGCACTGCATGAACAATACGTAAGGTACATGCATAACGATTTCTGTTCAGTATTCAAGTTGCCTAAAATTACAGGTAGATGGATGCTATTTGCAATTATTGTGCTTTTAAATATGTTATAAATGATGATGTTTCTGTGATTAGTTTAGTAAAATAATACATGTAGCATAATGCATTCTGTTAATGGTAAAAGGCATATGTTAATGTAAGGACTGGGAATCACCAACTTTCTTAATTGTGTTAAACTGTATTACATTATCTGCTGAGACTGAGAAATACCGGTATGTCCGGGTTTGGTATGTGGAAAAGGTGGCAACCCTACCGAGTACTACTTCCTAAACATGAACACGTTACAATATACTAAATGCATAGATCAAGCTTATTATGATAGTTTGCAGAATTAGATGAAAAATTGCAATACAATTGGGATAATACATAATCATTATTTACAAAATCTTGTTCATCTCGTTACTTGTTATAAAAACTGTAACTTTACTGCTACACTATGTGCAAATGTGAAATGGAAGTATAAACTTCGTGGCGTGACCGCTAAGGCTACAAGCTACATCAGAAGCATGTCTTGGGTTTGATTCCCACACAAGGTTTATGTTGCAAACTTATACAATTAAATGTATTTCATTTATGTGTATCAAACACATTTTTATTGTGAAAAAATGCAGTTGATATGAATGACACTTTCATTGAACATACATACTTTTGCACACATAACTTTAACATGTATATTGTTGATAGTTTCTATTGTATGTATTTGTGGTATACTGTTGATGAAATAATATGAAATCATGATCGAATTTGGATATGTCAATTACATTATGCTGAATCAATTAATATACTATATATATATATATATATATATATATATATATATATATATATATATATATATATATATACTGTATATATACAGACATGCTCAAATTTGTTGGTACCCCTCCACAAAAAACGAAGAATGCACAATTTTCTCTGAAATAACTTGAAACTGACAAAAGTAATAGGCATCCACCATTGTCTATTCCATATTTAATAGAAATCAGACTTTGCTTTTGATTTTTTATTCAACATAATATTGTAAATAATAAAACAAATGAAAATGGCATGGACAAAAATGATGGGACCGCTAACCTAATATTTTGTTGCACAACCTTTAGAGGCAATCACTGCAATCAAACATTTTCTGTAGCTCTCAATGAGACTTCTGCACCTGTTAACAGGTAGTTTGGCCCACTCTTCCTGAGCAAACTGCTCCAGCTGTCTCAGGTTTGATGGGTGCCTTCTCCAGACTGCAAGTTTCAGCTCTTTCCATAGATGTTCGATAGGATTCAGATCAGGACTCATAGAAGGCCACTTCAGAATAGTCCAATGTTTTGTTCTTATCCATTCTTGGGTGCTTTTAGCTGTGTGTTTTGGGTCATTATCCTGTTGGAGGACCCATGACCTGCGACTGAGACAGAGCTTTCTGACACTGGGCAGTACGTTTCGCTCCAGAATGCCTTGATAGTCTTGAGATTTCATTGTGCCCTGCACAGATTCAAGGCACCCTGTGCCAGGCGCAGCAAAGCAGCCCCAAAACACAACCAAGCCTCCTCCATGTTTCACTGTAGGCATGGTGTTCTTTTCTTTGAAAGCTTCATTTTTTCGTCTGTGAACATAGAGCTGATGTGACTTGCCAAAAAGCTCCAGTTTTGACTCATCTGTCCAAAGGACATTCTCCCAGAAGGATTGTGGCTTGTCAATATGCATTTTAGCAAATTCCAGTCTGGCTTTTTTATGTTTTTCTAACAGAAGTGGAGTCCTCCTGGGTCTTCTTCCATGGAGCCCACTTTCGCTCAAAAAGCGACGGATGGTGCGATCAGAAACTGACGTACCTTCACCTTGGAGTTCAGCTTGTATCTCTTTGGCAGTTATCCTTGGTTCTTTTTCTACCATTCGCACTATCCTTCTGTTCAATCTGGGGTCGATTTTCCTCTTGCGGCCGTGCCCAGGGAGATTGGCTACAGTCCCATGGACCTTAAACTTCTTAATAATATTTGCAACTGTTGTCACAGGAACATCAAGCTGCTTGGAGATGGTCTTGTAGCCTTTACCTTTACCATGCTTGTCTATTATTTTCTTTCTGATCTCCTCAGACAACTCTCTCCTTTGCTTTCTCTGGTCCATGTTCAGTGTGGTGCACACAATGATACCAAACAGCACAGTGACTACTTTTCTCCATTTAAATAGGCTGAATGACTGATTACAAGATTGGAGACATGTGTGATACTAATTAAAGAAACTAATTAGTTTGAAATATCACTATAATCCAATTATTTATTATCTTTTCTAAGGGGTACCAACAAATGTGTCCAGGCCATTTTAGAATATCTTTGTAGAATAAGCAATAATTCATCTCTTTTCACAGCTTCTTTGCTTTATTCTATGACATACCAAAGGCATGCAAGTATACATGATAAAATAGCTTTTAATTTCATCACTTTTCAGGAGGAATGAAGCATTATTTCAATGAGCTGTAAGGGTACCAACAAATTTGAGCAAGTCTGTATATATATATATAAATCACTCTAATTTTTGCTGCTGCACATATGTAGGACCCGGGAGGGGCACTCGTTCTTTCTGATCAGGGTGGGATCAGCCAGGCAGAATACCAGAAGGAAAATATAAACTAGACTACTATGTTGTGAAATTAACATTGCTTCATTAAATACATATAGTAAAGTATACTTAACAAACAGGGCAGATCTAGAATACACATTCATGGCAAGTGGTTTGCACTGCCCATTAATTAAAACAATAACTAAACACAGAATTACAATTTAAAACTAAAGGGCAGTGCGGCTTAATACCTGCACAGCAGGGCTCATGAAAAAAAAACAGCAATAAAACCAATACAGCCTGTCTCCAGCACTCCTCTAGAACCTCAATGCCTTTTGAAATAGTAGTTTAAAAACACATACATGACAAAATGGAGACTAAAAGCGCAGGCAGGGAGATACGCCTTTAAATTTGGCAGCTCTTTCTTTCCTAATTGTCTTCTTACCTCCCGCCGAATCAGAGAGCCCCGCACTGGACGAGTGGGAGAGAGCACAGCTGGGGGTGTGGAGCCAGGAGAAGCCGTGTTGCTCAGAGAGGGAGTGGGATGAGGTCATCCAGGTGGTCGTCGAGTCGCTGCCGGTGAGACCGCAGCCGCTGTCAAAGAGTCCCGCACCGCCAGAGGGAGAGTACCCCGTGTCGCCAAGGAGGGTGTCCTATGCTGCCAGCACCAGAGCCCCAGAGAGAAAGCCCAGCATCACCAGAGTGCCCAGCGCTACCGCCTGAGAAAGACAACCGCGTGCCACAACTGCCATCTGAGAGAGAGTGTCCTGCGCCGCCCAAGAGAAAGTGCCCCACACTCCCAGTGAGAGCACGCCACGCTGCCACCAGTGAGAGACTACACAGCGACATCAGTGAAAGAGTACCTCCCACCACCCGGAAGAGACTGTCCAGCGCTACCAGAGAGAGAGTACCTCATGCCGTCAGAGGCCCAGAGAGAGCCCCGTACCGCCAGAGAGGGAGCCCAGCGTCACCAGAGCCCAAGAGAGAGAGAGCCCTGCGCCACCCGAGGCCCAAGGAGGGCGCCCAGCATCGCCAGAGCCCCAAAGAGAGAGCCACACACCGACAAAGCCCCAGAGGGAGAGCCCCACACTGCCAGAGCCCCAGGGAGCTTAGTGTAAGTATATTGCTGTGAGTAGAAGGGCGTTTTTCATGCATTTGAGCCTTGTTTATTGTGCCTGAAAAACACAAGCCAAGTTAGTAGAAACTTTCACTGCTTTGACAGTTGTACCTGTTTGCCCCAATTGTTTCTTCTAACTTAGCCTGTGTTTTTTATTTAAGTTCGAAGAAACCATTGGGGCAACCTTGGCCCTCATCGGTTTTACACTTGTGTCTATTTGCTTTGTGCTGGGCAAGGTTGCCCCAATGGTTTCTTGAAACTTGGCTTGTGTGATATCTCTACTTTAAATGGCTGGGCACTTTTGATAACTAGCCGTTTTTTCACATTTCCAATGTGTTTTTGTTTCAGATATAAAATGCTTAGTGAATACCTGACCTGTGGCAGGCATATCCCAAGTATTGGTTGGTGGTCGTCTTCGAATTGAAAGGGAACCACGGCGCAAAGGTTACTTTTTTTATATAGAACTGAACATAAAACTAATAATATGCATTAAATTTGTTAATATACATTTTCTTTACAGTCACCACTGCAGGACTGGTACCAGATTTTCTAACAGTACACTTTGATTAAAGTCTTAGTCATAGTCATAATCTTTAAGCAATGTGACAACCTGCTCTATATCCTAATGCAGGGGTCTCCAACCCTGGTCCTGGAGAGCTACATGGTCTTCTGGTTTTCATTTCAACTGAGCTCTCACTTAATTGAACCAATTATTGCCTTAATTAGTCAAGATTAACATATGTTCCAGATCTTTAGCCCTGTCCTGATATTCATGTGCTTTATTGTAGTTTCATTGACTTCATTTGGAATTGAAAATATATATATATATCTATAATAGGTAATTAAATAGTCATCATTAATCTTGACAAGATGTGAAAAGCATGCTCTAAAAAGCTTTAACCTTTAATTGTAATGTGAAAATCAAGCACCAGAATGTCTATTTTAATGCATTTCAGGCAGCGTTTTTTTACAGTTCAGATTTTTTTTTTAAATATGAAAGTGTATCTAGCCACTGCATTCTTGAAATGCAAGAAGAGTGTGCTCAAAAGTCCACTATTCTTATGAATTTGCAACATTTAAAATTTTACACATTAAGCCTATAACAGTGATCATTTTTTATAGGTTAAGATCAGTGATGGAAAATTAGCAACATTTACCTATACTGTTTTCTGAAAACAATTACATGCGCAGTGACACAAATATAAGTCACAAGTTGTAAGTTCTGCAGTTGGAGATAAACTATATTATTAGCTCTTACATGTTTTCAGTTCTATTTGAAGTTTTTCATGAAGTGTCTAATTCTTGTGCTTCTTGCTTTCTAGTACTAAAGTTTTCTCAATGCAGATTTGTAGGGTCCTTCAGTTTCAGTGGGTTTTTTTGAAAATATGGTAAATTACTCATCAATTGTCAGGTTTCTCCACTTAATGTGATAACTGTCAATCCAAGCTAAAACTATTCACTCAAAATTCCAAACATAAAATAAACTGCCTGGAGCCAAATAAGACACATTTTATTAAATAAACTGCATGGAGCCAAATAAGACACATTTTATTAAAAAAACTGCACAGAGCGAAATAAGATACATTTTATTAAATAAACTGCATGGAGCCAAATAAGACACATTTTATTAAATAAACTGCATGGAGCCAAATAAGACACATTTTATTAAATAAACTGCATGGAGCCAAATAAGACACATTTTATTAAATAAACTGCACAGAGCCAAATAAGACACATTTTATTAAATAAACTGCACAGAGCCAAATAAGACAAATTTTATTAAAATAAACTGCATGGAGCCAAATAAGACACATTTTATTAAATAAACTGCATGGAGCCAAATAAGATTTTATTGCCACCCTGCCTCTTTAGATCTTGTAATCTATTGAGAAAGAAATCTAAAGCTAATGTCTGGATCTGTAGTTTGGATAAGCCTCTGTTAAAGTGTGTAGTTTGTTGTGTGCATTCAAATAAAATAGCCATAGCATAGTCAGCTAAAAGAAGTCTTACAGTAATTCAGCTGAGCAATGAGAATTCATAGACTAGAGCATTAAACCACATCATGTTCTGAAGCCAGGATAGCTGTTGAATATAAACATTTTTTTCTTTGACATTTGTCCATGTACAGAATCTAATATTTGGGACTCATCAGAAGGGAGCACCGAAGTGGATGATTTTTGTGTGTATTAACTAAATAAAAAGTCTCTAGAGGTTTAGGAGTTTTGATGGCTGGTGAAATGTTGAAACTAAAAAAACGATTTCATTAGACAGTTGAAATATTGACTCAAAATGACATGTCATGATACAGATGCCTACAATTCAGTAAGAAAACTGTTTTAAAAGACAAAAGGGCCCAAAAGACAATTTTTACTAGAATATTTATCTTGTGTTTTACAGTACATTCAGAATATCCAGTTAACATTTGGGCTGACCACTCTACTTACAGTAAGAACACTCCCTGCAGTTAAGTGGAATGAAAGTGCAGTAAAAGAGATTATGATTTTCTCAAAAAAAGCAATGCACTAATTAATAAATTAATACATTACAGTGTAACGGCGTCAAGCTCTGGGGTGCCAGATAGTAATAAATGTCCTATCAAATTATTTAACTTAACCACATTACCAGGACCAGAAGACCAGAAAACCCATTATCCTATTCAAGTCCTATATCAACCAGAGTAAAAGGGGACTAGTAATTAATTGAATGATCAAACAAGTTGCTTATGAGGTAATATATATATATATTTAGATGGCTCCAGCTTTACGTCCATTTACCCCAAAATAATGAAACCAAATTATAAACAAAATAAAAAAACAAGTTTTACAGAACAAAGAAACAAAACATGTACAAAACAAAATATTAATTAACCAAACATAAAAATAACAGTTAATTGCTATGGTAGTAACAAACAGTACACAACAATGAAAAGCTTTTCATCCCTATTGGAAACCTGCTTTAAATATGGTCCTTCCAAGAGACAAACTAACTTTACCATCGTGTTACCAAAGACACCTCTTTAGTAATCAACACCAGTGGTTGCGGGAATATACCCTCACGAGCCAATTTACACTATTAAACTGCAAGCCGGGTTTCAATAGTCTCAGCAAACACACACACAACGCAATATACATACCCAACAATTAATCAACAAAGCAAAAGTTAATTAACAATTTACTAAAATAAAATACAGAAACAAAAAAAAAACAGTATACTATAAAGCAATATTTATAATTATTTACTGGTCAAAACAAAATAAATAAATAGAAGAAAAATAATAAAGTACGGAAAATAACACACGAGTCTGTAATAACACACAAGGATTGGCGGTAATTCTATAGCAGTTCTGATAGACAGAGTAATGTTCATTTAATATGCTGCAAGTCAGTTATATTCTAATTATTTTCTCTTCCTTACAGCGACTGAATTGGATATTGAACCAGTCACAAAAATGTCAATTTCCCTTTAGCAATCGAAACAACGATGCGGGAATCCTTTCAATGACCTAAAACCAAACTCCCCAATTTCAAAGCTGTACGACCTGTTCCGCTGGAACAAACAGGTTAGTTAACCTTGTTTGTTCATCTGGCCTCCGGCACGTAGTTTGTTCCAAATACTTGGCAAGTAGTTTAGTCAACGTTTTCCTCATGCAGCCGCTGATAATATAGAAAACTTTTTCCTTTTCAAAATTGTTTCGTTCGAACACGCCATCAGTCACAGCACTCAGCTCCAAACTTCCTGATGACATCACACAATGCCTTCCATCCCAGACTGCATAGCAAACAGGAACCGCCAACCTCCATACAGCACCCGTAGTGACCTCCAGCGAGCCTCCTCAACAAGCTAATTGTTCAGCTTTTATACGCAAGTGGCTCTCTGTTAAACGTACAGTATCGATATGTCATGTTTGCCACAACAGTTTATAGGCCAATTAAAATGCCACATTTCTCATGTGGGCTTAATATAATAAACACTGTATAAGCGGCCTAACTTTGATGTGGTTCAAATCCTGCATCAAGCCCAAGGTTTTGTTGTTTTTAGTAGGGTGCACTTTTGTTAAAAGAGGACACACACCAAGTAAAACACTTCCATCTTCTATTCACTGTTTAGTTTGGGTTGGCAAAGTGCCACATATCAGAATTAAATTGCAATTAAATTAAATTGCAAATGAAAACTGGATCGTTTGGGACAGGTTGGAATAAATGCTTGTGCGGGAACAGGACTTTAGTTCGTAACTGCAACTAAAATGGAGTCACTCACTCAGCACCAAATTCCAGTGACACCACTGGCTACTTCCCAGTTTGTCAGCCTATTCATTAAGTCACTGTTCTGTACTGTGTTCCTGCATCACAGGCCCAGGACAAGTCCTTTGAAAAGGGCCCCCCTCTTAATCCAGCGAGCGCATATTGATAGGATTTGCCCTGTAAACACCCTTCTAGTTTGTTTTCCATGTTAAGAAAACCTCAGTTGAAGAATATATAAGTTCATCTTGGTTAAAATACAGTAAAAGTTTTGCATCATTAGAATTTTATGATTGAGACATAATTCAAACTATAACTAGTTGTATGTAATTCAATATGCTAACATAGCATTATTCAGCAGGTTTTATTCAATTTAGAAAAATGTGTTAATTCTATAGTGTGATGCAACACACTTGGCCATAGCTGTAGACTCACAATTAAAATATATGACCCTCATACACCAATGCAAATATTCCCCCTAGCGATTTATAATAATAGCCTGCATAAAATAGGCAAAATAAATAAAATGAATGGTTTTCTTCTGCAGATCTACATCAGAAGCCTTAATGTCTCCTGTTACAACAATTACTAGTTATTCTAACAAACACAAATCCTGCTGTCCCTGAAAAGTTCTGCGTTGTTTATTAATCTTAGCATGTACATTCACCGTGAGTTTGTTTTAACCATCAATGAATCTCTCACGACTAGAAATCACTCAAGAATATGTCAAGATGAAGAACTTCACTGCAGCTGGATGATGTTTTTGTTAAGAATACGTTGCTGTTGTACTGTTAGTTAGGTTAAAGATTATTTTTGAAAACGGCCTTACTAGGTGACACCGACAGACGAATGTGACACTTCTATGAATATTCTAGCGTGGCATTAAAAGGCCACACATGTCAAACAACATGCTGATATTTGATGATGGCCTGGGTCATTTGAGTAACACAAGTCACTCATGACATTTTAGAGATCTCTGTCCAGGCTGTTAGACCTGCTGTTAAAGGTTGTGAAAGGATGTCATTTCTGGCTTGATTTGCAGAATTTTTAAAATACTTAAGCTGCTTGTTTCTCAGTTCTTATTCCTTGTTTTCTCTCTCCCTTTCTGATTTTGAGAGTCTGATTTATGGTGATACATTTTTTAAAAGCTGTTAACCTCCAATAATACGTGACCTTTTGTGCACTGCATATGTGATGACCTGTACGTGAGGTCTGTCACACAACACACTGTAGCAAACCTGTTCTGGGGAAATATTTTATAACTGTAGCATTTGTGGGGAAAATGAAGGAGCCTCACAAAGGATTTGCAGGTTCTCGAATTCACGGTTTATTAAGCCGGGACTCTACTTCAGCACATTCTCTCACTCCAGCTGGTCTCCGTCTCAGCAGCAGCTACATATCCCCTCGTCCAGGGCGCGCCCCCGGTGCACCAGCCACCTATCCAAAGCAGACACGGCTTCCCACTCTCCACCCCCTGATGGTTGCAACATCTCATCCATTGGTTTGTGCCAACAATGTTGCAACTGGGTACCACTCGCGTGGCAAGCCGAGTCCCTGATTGGTGTTGCTTCCCCCATCTCTGACGTCCCTGAAGCCCTGCTGCAATTGAACTGTTGACCCCAGAAGGGCTGCAATTCAGGATGGTAGTGTGATGTCTTTAACCTAGCTTTAAATACATTTGAAAGACTACAGTAGTTTGTGTTATTTGTAAATTATCTCATGTATTTGCAAATTGATACTACATTGATACTCTGTGTGTGTGCCTTTATTTTACAGCAAAACGTTACACTATGTAACATGCTATAGTAAAAATATATCCCAGGAGTATGTTGTGTAGGCCTTACTTCACCCCAGTGAATTAACTACAAAACAAAGGAAGCCAAATAGCAGGTCAAGTTAAATGGTGTTTTGTTTATTCACAAAATAAATAGCACATAAAGTTGAAACTGCATTTTATTAATTTTTTTACCTTTTTCTTTCATTCCTTGCCATTGCCGTCACAGTAAACAGTGGCCATCGACACGTTTTCATAAAGTAATAACATGGGGTTTACTTGTGCCTTTTTGTAGCTGAAATTTAACTTTAAACACTTCAAATACAACAAATGTGGAAATGGTGTTGTAAAGTGAAGAGGAAAAAACACACCATTTTGGTTCTCGTTTATTACATTCCACATAACAGAAAATTGCAACAAAACATATATAATAATATATACAATCTATATAAAAAATCACTTCACAACATTTCCAGCAAGTTGGGCACTGTTTAAGCGAAGCATTTCAGAATGGCGTGCTTGTCTTCTTTTCTGTCCCATGAGATTCTGAATTGCTCTAATGCAGCACAATGCTTTTTTGATCCAGGTGGCTTTCCATAGAGATCACTATGCGTGCACGCTCATAATCTGGTTTGTTTACGAGTTGCTGTCTAAAAGGGAAATAGAGGCTCAAGAGCTGCTGTGTTGAGCCTGTGTGTTTTTTTTTCTTTTTACATATATTAAATCTCACATATCACACACAGAGATCTTTTTCATTTACCATTTTTTAAAGTGTCGCATAACTTCTAGTGTGGTGGTAAATAAGTGCAAGGTATTTTTGTCATTTCGAGCGAATATGAACATCTGATTTCTGCATCCGAATACATGTCAAAAAATATTTGTTCAAATATTCAGATATTTGTCCCAGCACTAATTGTCATATTACTCTTATTGTGGACTCCTTGGGACAAAACCTTGTGTCCACATTAAGTGGTTGTCCACAATAAACAAAAGTGCAAAAAAAACAAAGTGATGCGTTACTTCCCATTTCAAATATGCCGGCACACTAAGGGTGTGCAGGATTTGAATTTGAAAGTGGGCTGGGCCAACCAGAAACAGACTAAAAACAGAAGTTGGGTTATTGTTCCCACTGCTTGAAATCTTCTCCATCAAGCATCTAAAGAACGATGTACAATGTACAACAGGTTTGTGTTGGCCTGAAAAAAAAATCTGGGAATGTGAGTCTGTCCACTCTCTTCAAAGCGAACAGCCTCTCAATCAAGCTGTGTAAGTAACCAGGTTCGCAAAGGGCTTAACTGTCACTATACAACGTTTGGTGCAGTTCAAGGACAGAACACCCTAGTTTACATAATTAAGACAAAGCTGATGGCGGCTACCCAAAGACCACTAGGAGAATCGAACATAGCCGATGGAGGCTGTAAGGGTTAATAACTAAATGTCCATATTATCTGTGTGTGCATGAAGCTGAATGCACTGTGTTAGCATTGGGTAAAACAGTATTAGGCAAGATTAGAATACAAAGCAGTGCCAATGATAAAGTCTGTGATCCAGTAAGTCTGGAATGTAATGAGCAATGATGGATCAGCTGGGAACAATCATTGCACAGGAATTAAATAACACCTCGCATGTATGCAATGAAGCAGAACACTGTAAAGAAAACATGATCTATAATAGGAAAGATAGCCGCAGTTACTAATCTGTTTCAAAAAGAAAAATCTTATTTTTGAGATTTGATTTTTAATACAGCTAAACAAGCTGAATATATGCAGTAATAAACACCAGCTGAGGCAGCAATACCAATTAGCTTTTTTGAAAAATCTTTTCTTGTAGAAATACATTACTTAAGGTAAGTCCCTGCTCTGTTTGCATTGCACCTTATTAATTGCTATTTGAAGATAACCCTCAATCATCTTAATAGAATAGCCAGGTTTGTAAACAATAGCACCAGATTAGAGGTGAAAACGCAAATGTTCAAACACCAGAACAAAAACATTTTGTGGAAAGTGCTCTCTCTTTTCTACTGTATATTTACATGACTTTGAATCGTTCATTCTGATAAAGGTTGCTACTGTACACAAAATTCAGAAAATAAGGTACAGTTTTTTAGAAGCAACAGATTGCATTTGCTGAACTAGGTCCTGTGACATTCAGAATACATTTTCAAGAAAGTCTGTTTAAATAACAAGAATTCAAAGACAAGTATTCCCTCTGGGAATTTTCTAAAAACCACCAGATTATTGAGTGGATATAAACACACTAAATGAAGAGGGTTGAGCCGTGAACAGAATAGAAAATAAAATACTTTTCAACCCGTTCACCACTGAAGTAGAGCTAAGAGTTTGTTGCGCAAGTCATAACACTGCATCACCTCAGTCTCTCCAGTATACATGTTGTCCCTTTTATGTCTATATTGGTCAGAATTTCCAAATGTACACAGAGAGTGACCAATCAATTAAGCAAAGCGGTGGTTCTGGCAGGAACTCACTTTAACCTTGGATCAAATCACATAAACATCAAGCATATTTTAGGTGCTTCCAATACCAGATGAAATAGTCACTTGAATAGCTAGTATCTTATTTGTCCTTCGCTAAGCAAAATGTGAAATGACCGGCAGGGAAAGGATTTATATCTTACCTCAATCCGTTACATCCCCGCTGTGTGCCAGAGTTCACCTACCCCCCTGCCCATGGCTTCCCTACGGCCAGCCTCTCCACTTATCTGCAAGCTAATTTTTGGGCAGGGGTACCTTGAAAGGCAAGGCCAAAAGCCAAAGAATGTAGTGTAAAACATGCAGAATGTAGTAGTGTTGTCTAGTTTATGTTTTAATAAATAATCTAAAGTGATAAACTGTTCTTAAGGAATAAAATAGATTTTAAAAAATAGATTATTACATGTAGTCCTCTACTGAATGTTTTGGTAAAGATTAAAAACAAACTTCTGCCCTCTCATCTACACTCAGGTCTTGACCTAGGAAGAATGTAACAGGAATGCTTGCATAAGAGAACATGCTTTGAACAGTCATGGGAACAATGTCATATTTAAAATACATGGACTGAACCATTGCAAATTATACATGTAGGTGGAGGGCACAAAAAATATATACTCTCAGCGTGGCAGATATGAACAGCAGCGTGCTACTGTACATACTGCAGCATAGTACAGATGTCTGTTTTGTTCAAGTAGCTTTGAGTAACCTTTGGAATAGCAGAGTTGGGTTAATCAAACAAAGTGATGAATGATACATGTCCTTGAGGTAACTAATTATTAACTTCAATATTAAAACAGGATAAATGCAGCATTATGAAGACAACTCATTAGACAAATCTTTCTGAACTTCAGTTGAAAGCATCACTGTAATGAGGACTTTGGTTCATCAGATCACTGTGGCATCTGTACTTGTTTACTGATGAACACTTTTGAAATATCTAGAGTGTTATAAATTATGCCATGGCTATATTCACACAACATTTACTTCTCTGCTAAATGTGCATAGCATAACTAACAGCACAACTGAAGTGCATGTAGGAGCTCTTTATTAGAGCTTTTTAAAATTATTTTGGGAGTCTTTTTTAAATGATTAAACCATTAAATGCATTTATGGTACATAAATTGACCAGACAAAATGAATGTGTTACAGGTAACAAGTAAAAGGGTTTTATTTGTGTGTTATTAATTTGCCTTAATTGTAATCCTTATAAATATACAAAAGGCATTGTAGTGTTAGAAATGAACTAAGAAAGGGTTAATATTATTGATGGAAACTGAATTTACCAGATGTCTTCCCAGGAAAAGAGATTTCATCTGCATAGCTAAAAATAACTATATTAAGAATGCAGACTAGGGGGTTTACAAAAAAAAACTTGTGGTTTGACATTTATAGGTGAATGGGAAGTGAGAGTATGTTTGTCTGAACTTTGGTTGAACTCAAGAACACACGACCCACTTATATCTCACAGCTTCATTTAGGCACTGGAGAGGCACTTCTGAGACGCACTCCAAGACCTCCTAGAGACATTTAAGGTGCTGCCGACGCACTACCAGAGGGATAGGTAATTGAGCTCTACCTTTACTTCTGTAATAACTAGTACTACATTATTTTGTATAAAGATAATGTTTAAATAATATGTGTGTAACTCTTGAATATTGGAATCAAATGAAGAAACTATGGCAAATTCTTAATTACTGTTTGGGTATGAATCATTACAAATTAATATCCACAAATATATTTTGCTTCACAACATTTTTGGGATATTGGGATTTGATGAAGTTGTTTTGGAAATTGAAAATACAACACAGTTAACAATTCTAATGTTGACTTATTGTACAGTGCCACAGCAAGAAATGTATATATTATATTTAGCTTGGTAGAAAAAGGGTTCAAAAGAGCAGCTTTGCTTTTTGTTTCAGCTTTATTTTATTTTCGCAATGGTGCAAATTATACTTTGGTGTAATTTATTATTTTTTTATTATTTATTTCTTAGCAGACGCCCTTCTCCAGGGCGACTTACAATTGTTACAAGATATCATTATACATTATTTCACATTATACAGATATCACATTATTTTTTACATACAATTACCCATTTATACAGTTTTTTTTTTTTTTTTTTTTTACTGGAGATTTTTTTAACCCACGACCCTCCGGTCAAGAGTCCAGAGCCCTAACCACTACTCCACACTGCTACCCCTCAGCTAAACATATACAGCATATATACAGCACATTGAACAGTGCATTTTCTGGTTGTGGATTCAACATGGGCAGCAGTGTGGAGTAGTGGTTAGGGCTCTGGACTCCAGACCGGAGGGTCATGGGTTCAATCCCCAGTGGGGGACACTGCTGTTGTACCCTTGAGCAAGGTACTTTACCTAAAATTGCTCCAGTAAAAACCCAACTGTATAAATGGGTAATTGTATGTAAAAAATAATGTGTAAAAAAATAATGTAATATCTTGTAACAATTGTAAGTCGCCCTGGATAAGGACGTCTGCTAAGAAATAAATAATAATAATAACATTCACCACCACTTTTCTGTGCATCTTCACCTCACAATAAGGAATTGGTCAGACAATCTAGACCTGCATTGCATACCAGAGTAGCTAACATTTAGACTTCAGTGCATTCCTACTCATCTTAATCAAAGTAACTCCTTTATCTGTATTCCACAAGGTTATA